>NC_135373.1:48848636-49151666 GCF_049243985.1 Paroedura picta
TGACACAAGGTTGGTAAAGATCAGGAGTTCACATCTGGTCGGGTGATTAATGGAGAATAAATGGGATGGCTGCAAAATTACTTTTCATACTCAAATATCTTGAAGCCTGAAACCACTGTTGTCTGTAATTGATGCATGACAGAATCTGTCTTCTGGTAATAAATGTGACATTACTACATACTTCAGATCTTTTTGTTGAAGCCCAGTTTTCTAATCCTCATGGGTTTAGAGAAACCAGAGCAAGGAAGTCTTAGGCGGGTCTTCAGCACAAATGACAACAATTCTTGCCTTCAGCTCTTTTGCTCTTTGTTAAAATATTATGAATGACATAGAAACTCCCAATTGCATTGCCAGAATTTCAAAAGAGGTGGATATTTTATTGCACATGCAAAAATATGGCTTTCTCTGGTTTCCTGTTCTATTATAGTTAAAAACAAACAAACAGATTTTGACTCAAAAGCTGGCAAGTTCTACCTTATGTCAACTGCAAAAAATAATCAAGTTGCATACATCAATAGGATTCAGAAGTATGGGAGTGTGTATAATGAGGGGACTCTGACGGGAAAGCTCCCATTTAAGCTCAGGACTTGTGTGACGATTAGTACGACTCGAGAAACATTTGCGAAAGGACTGAAAGTGTGGTTGATGAGCGCCTCATTCCATTAAATCTTCATCTAGACATGTTTCAATGGTTAATAGTATTGTACATTGTAAACATAATTCATGGTAATGATTTAATTAATGGCAAACTTCTTTAATCTCCTTATTCTGTGATGACAAATGTTATGTTTTAGTAAGAGGCTGGCAAAGTGGCATCCACAATGATATCTGTGGCTCATGCACATCCTTGAAAGAATGGATATCCTATTAGGTTGTATTTTTCTTCTTTCAAAAATAGGCATCTTCCCGTTTAGGGCTTGTTCACAGCAATCATATTTCACTCCTTTGGCTCCATACGTGTAACCTTTCTCAGTTGTTCAAGATTTCTGGTGGAAGAATGGAAGATTCAAAGGGCCTTGGCTTTGTGGGTAGAGCACTTTGCTTTGCATACAAACCATCTTACATAGGGATTAGGACGTGCTCCCTATTTAGTTTAGTTTTATTTATATTTGAGTCAGTAGGATCAGTTTTCTGGTTTACACAGCTGGTGTTTATAGAACTGAATCTTCTTGGTATACTTTTTATACATGATTTTGACAGTATTTACACATAAAGGTTTGGATTGCATTGAAATTTACCATGTGAGGTAGGATTTCTATACATGGTATGCAACTTTCTCTTCCTTCATGCAACCAATTTTGCAGGGGTCTGCTAGGTATAGGATGAGAAAGTTGGCAAAAATTGCCCCTCTTTCATATGTGGGTCTATTCAGTTCATAATGTGCATCTAAGTATATTTAGAATATTTCTGTGCCACCACTCAGTTCTGCTTGAGGCAACTTATACATCAAATAATATGGCAATATAAAAGAAGTTGTTGGACACAAACAGCATAAAAATGATCAATAAATAGACTGGAAACAGACTGTTTTTTAAAAAATGTGTATGTATATCAAAAGGTGTACTAAAGCACAATTGAAAAATTAGTGCACTGTATGAGAAGTTCAGTGGAAAAGAACAGAAAATAGCAACATAAGGAAGACTCATGAGTTTGATTCATATAAGAGAGAAGCAAAGTCAAAACTCTGCTTACATTGATGGTGACTGACCAGGAAAAAAAACCTTTTTGTTGTTTGTAGTGATGGATAGCTTGACAAAAACCTCAATTCAAATTGCACTGAAAAAAGTGAATTCTATGCTTAGGTTTATTAGGGAAGAGATTGAATGCAGAATGGGTCAGTATTGTAATGTCCTTGGCTGCACCCTAGATCAGGGGTGGCCAAACTGTGGCTCTCCAGATGTCCACAGACTACAATGTCAGCATGCCACAGAGCCTCAAGGTCATTGTAGCCCATGGGAAACCTGGAGAGCTGCAGTTTGGCCACCTCTGCCATAGATCTATATGCTTTAAGAATTCTCTATTGTGCTGGTACCTAGTGCTATAGCTCTTTTGTGTATGGGGGGGGCTGTCAGGTCACCAATGACATGCGCCAAACAGGTGGTTTGCCATTGCTGGATTCTGTGTAGCTGCCTTCCTTGATGGTCTTCCATCCTGACCAAGGCTGAACCTGTTTAGCTTCTGAGATTTGACAAGATTGGGCTAACCTAAGTTAACCAGGACAGAGCTATAGCTCTACAGCAATTACCAATTAAAACAACATAGTCCTCAAAGAAGTTCTCCAGTAGTGTACCAGGGGGGAAATGCAGAAAACAATTAACAGCCAATGGGACAAAGTATGCAGAAAAGCTCCATTGCCCTCGTGAATGCTTCTACGTCTGCAATGGCAATGCCACAAAGAAGGAACAGAGCCAGAGAGATTTTGTCTGGCATCTCTCTGATCAGGAAATGGGAGATTGTTGCAGGCAGCTTTGGGACCAGATCCCATTTCCCAAGGGAAGGAGCAGTGTCCTTTTTCTGCCAGAGCTGAGAGGTGTAGAGAAAACACCATCTGGGTGTGATCTCCCGCTAGAAAACTGGTGGATCACCCAGATGTCCCTGCTCTGCAGCGGTCTCACACTTCCTGACGATGAGGGCCCATTAATTTTATTTTATAAAATCTGCCCTGTCTTTCTGCCCTCACAAGGGCCTCTAAGGCAACTAGTAAAACATATATAATAAAATCACATTGTAAACACCAATATGTCTTTAAAACTACTTACCAAAACACCAAAACATTTAAAATTTGACCAGGCAGGAGGACTCGAGGAAATGCCAAACAAAGCAAAAACCCACTGGGAAAAGATGGCAACGGAAGGGGACAGTTGAGTCTCCCTTGAAAGAGAGTTCCAGAATTTTGGTTTGTAAAAGCATAGAGAGTCCTTTAGGCATGTTGGCCACAAAACCAGATAGGGCTTTGAGGGTCAAGACCAGCCCCTTGAATATTGCCGGGAAATAATCTAGGAGTTAGTATAGATGGATCAAGACTGGAGTGACATGGTCCCCCAACATCCTGCCTACAGCATTCTACACCAATGGACATTTCCAAATGCTTCCGAAGGGCAGCCCTAAGCAGTATGTCTTGTAGTAGTCTAGTCTAAATGTAGTAAGAGTGTGTACCACAATGGCCAGAACTTTTCTGCCCAGGAAAGGCTGCAGCTGGCTAACCAGTTGAAGATAGTAAAAGGCACTTCTGGTCACAGCTACCACCTGCTAATCCAGCAGTAGGCCTGTATCTAAGAGTAACTCCAGACTCCAAAGGGGTGATATCTAAAGTCCCAGAAAAGACCTTTCATCAGTGGCACTTCTTTTGTCAGGTTTAAGCTTTAGTGTATTAGTTTATAGCTATTCCAAAACTGCCTAAAATTCAGCCTCCCTGGGACCAGGCAGAAGTGTGACAAAGAACTGTGTGTATTCCGCACATTTGGGCCAACCCAGACCAAGTTTCTACATGGCCTCACTCAGTGATTTCATCTCTAGATGATAAAAACCACGGGATTTTGTGGGTTTCCTTGGGCCAGAGCAGCAGTCCCCTAACACTACTTCCAAGCAGGACTCGAACCACTGCAGAAGAATGCCTCCCAATCCCAACCCAGAAACATGGCCCAGAAAGATCATGACTGATGGTATCAAAACCTTCCAAGAGATCCAGGAGAATCATTCAAGAATGCTTTACATTGTCCAGTTCAATCACCTTGCTCAGGAATGGAACATTCGAAGCTGGTTGATAGTTACTGAGATCTCTGGCTCCGTGGTAGTCTTCTTTAGAAGAGAATGCCCCACAGCCTGTTCCAAGTGCATGCACAGCATTTCTCCACCACCAAAAGAACGGCTGAGATCTCCATGGAAAAGACGGCCCCTCCTCTCCACCTGTCCTGATTGGGTTAAGATGCTTGATTACAACTGTTGCTATTTCACAGTGGCCTTTGCCTACCCCAGAAACAATGCACCCCCATCCCCATCTTTTACCCTTTTGCCCCATCTTTTACCCTTTCTTTACAGTCTTCCAGAAATCTGGGAGGAAACACAGTGTATTACAGGATGCTTAGTGAATGGATTCTCATGTCAGAAAATCTAATCATCTATTTTTTTGCTGCTGATTTTATGGTTCATCTGAAAAGCTTTTGGGGATTTAAAACAAAACAAACTGTTGCCATCTTCAACTGCTGAGCAGTTGCTGATTTTAGTTTTCAAAGTTTTTTTCAACTATGTCAAATGCTAATCTGAGTTGCCTTAATACTTTCTTTAGTCTATGTGCGTATACCTGCTTCCAATCCCACCATTGCAATAAAACCTAATAAGCAGTCATAAAACCATTGATGCAAAGTGTCAAGATCCCACCGGAGCCCAAAAACCGCATCAACGTTGCAATAAAAGACAGAGTTGCACCCTTCTGAATCCATGGATTTAGAAGACTTTAAGTTGTAAACTACCTAGGACTGCATGACAAGGAGCCTAAAATGGTAGCCACAGCACAGGACAGCCCCCAGGCTAGGAGCAGACCACCAAAGCAGCTAGGTGTGCCGACAGATTTTCCCGAAACAAATGAATTCACCTCCTTTCCGGTCATCCCATGCGGGGAAATATTCTCCCGTTCCTGAAAGTCCCAAGTCTCTGGATTCCACCATCCCTCCACCTGCTCACCATCTCAGGAACTGCCGCACGCACCAGCTCCTCCCTCCCTCCTCTCTGAAATCTTTCCACCACTTAATCTTTCTATATTTAGCCCATCCCCCCAGTGCTATTTTGACTGCATGGCCGTCTTTCAGAAGTGCTGCGGTTGCCACTCCCCCTTTCTGCTTTCCCTTCTGGGTGGGTTTTTTTTTTTTTTTTTTTGCATTCTCTCCTCTCCTCTCCACTCTCCCCCCCCTTTTTTTTCTTCTTCTATGAGCTGGTCTCTGTTTCAGTCTTCTGGACGTGGATTTGGGGGGAGTGGATTACCTTTGCAAAGCAGCGGGAGCCATGGGGCAGGCGGAGGAACTGCTCAGAATGGGGAGAAAGTTAGAGAAGATGGTCTCTCGGAAGAACATGGTAAGCAAAATATATATGTTGTTGTTGTTGTTGTTGTTGTTTGGCTCGGGTCTTCTCCAGAGAATAATCCCTCAGCCTCAGGAAGAGACTACTGCTGCAAAAAGTCGACAGTGGGTAAAAGTTGCCATTCCTGTAACTTTAACCAGCTACAGCACTTCCTATTTTCTGAGTTTGCAAACTTTTGCAATCGCCTCAGCACAGTGAATTGGACTTTTTGGCACCTTGTGGCCGCTCGGCTTCCTTTCGGGTGATCGTTTCTGGGTCCGAGGATCCTGAGCATTGCAATGTTACTATCCCTGGGGGTGCTTTTTTGGGGGGGGGGTAGTTTGTTGTGGTTGCATCGAAAGGCACTCCCTTCCATCTGGGGGTGTTTCATTTCCCCCATTCTGTCCTCCTCCCACGCTTTCTTTCCAAGCCTGCTCCTGCTTCCCCTCACTGTGATCTGTCACTCCAAGGATTTGAGGAGGGGGCATGCAGATAAAACAGGTGTTTGGCAAGAGACTAACCGTGTACATTTAATCATCGGTCAGATGCCTCACTGCATGGGTTGGGGAGAGCTGAAAAAATATTGTGTGCAGAATGGGGTTGGGGGACATGGAAATGGGACCTAGCATGTTCCTGTCTCTAGTTCCTTTTCCTCCCGCCTTTCCTTCAAGAACCTCAGAGGGTTGTGTGTGATCCTCTCTTCTTCATTTTATCTTTACAACAATCCTGCACGATAGGGTAGTTAGAACAAGAAGTAGCGCTAACTTTTCACTACCTGAAGGAGTCTCAAAGTGGCTTACAAATACTTTTCCCTTCCTCTCCCCACAACAGACACCCTGTGAGGCAGGTGGAGCTGAGAGAGCTCTGAGAGAACTGCTCTGCAAGAACAGTTCTAAGAGAACTGTGACTAGACCAAGGTCACCCAGTTGGAGGTGTGGGGAATTACATCTGATTCTCCAGATTAGAGTCTACCACTCTAACCACTACTCCACACAGATTCAGAATTCAGAAAACCTTTATTGGCACAAGCAGAATCATCAAGCAAGAGCTATTAAACTTTTAAACAGGAGCAACTTCCATAAAAGAGAGGTTAACTCTTAGCATAACTGACAAAACCTTGGCTACTTTTGCAGTAAATACTGCATCCTTTTTGCTTAATTTGACTTTTATCCAATGTATTTTCTCTGCACACAGACACAAATCAATTTCTTCAGGCATCCAACTAAGGGATAGTGATACTGTGCAAATCTAGGACATCCCAGGAGTACATGGAATAATATATCTGGAGCTTTACACTCATGAAAACAAACTCTCTCCAAAGAATGAATCCACCGAAATCACCGCACTGGCTAGGCTGAGACAGGCCCAGGTTCACCCAGTGAACTTCAGGGCAGAATGAAGATTTGAACTGGGAAGGGCAGCAAGTGCCCACCATTTAGAGCCTTCACATATGTATGTATATGACAGAGTGTTTAAGGGAGGTGTTGCCAAGCTTCTTTTCCCAGCAGCACCCTCAGAAGTCAGGCTGCAAGTTGCTTGCCAAGCCTCCATGCATGTTCGGGGAATTGCACTTCCCTCTCTGGGAACAGGATCTCCAGCCCCTCGCCCAGGGTCACTTGCATCCTGAAGTGGTTCTACAGACGATATTACAGACATGCTTGGCCTGTTGGCTTCATTTTCCCCAACCAGCGTAGCTTAGTGTTTAGCATGTCACACGAGGATTGCTAGAAGCTTGCTAGAGGACCCTGGGCTGGGCTTACACACTCAACCTAACCTTCCTTACAGGGCTGTTGTGTGGAGAATGGTTCCCTATTGGGTGTGAAAGGCAGGATTTAAATGAATCATAGAAGCATAGAATCATAGAGTTGGAAGGGGCCATACAGGCCATCTAGTCCAATCCCCTGCTCAACGCAGGATCAGCCCAAAGCATCCTAAAGCATCCAAGAAAAGTGTGTATTTATTTTATTTATTTATTTATCATACTTATATACCGCCCTCCCCGGAGGCTCCTTTGCTTGAAGACTGCCAGTGAGGGGGAGCTCACCACCTCCTTAGGCAGCCTATTCCACTGCTGAACTACTCTGACTGTGAAAAAAAATTTCCTGATAAAGTATACAAAGTTCAGAAATGAAGTATACAAAGTTCAGTCTTCCTTTTCAGGTTGAGGATCTGGTCTTTCCATTCCTGTAATTGAGCTGAGTCCAACTGTGCCCTGAGGGGAGAGACTGGAGTTAATGTTTTACTCCTTTTCAAACTTTGCTCTCATGGAAAGAGCCTATAAATAAACCCTCCTTGCCTTCAGATAACTACCTTGCCTTCAACCCTTCGAAATCAGAGTTTGCAGTTCTGGGAAGGGCCTGCTGCTATTGTACCTTTGCAGGTGGCGTGCAAGCAGATCTCCTTGCTTTGGGACAATTGAGCAGGAAGAACTTGTTCCCAAAGGAAGTCCAGATTCCCATTTGTCCCAGCATCGGCCTACATGAAGCATGTTTGTTGCTGTCAGTCAGCCAAAAGTTGATGGTTTGTAGCTAATGACCATCACAGTTGAGCAGGTAAAACATACAAATGAAACATGGACAAAGGACAGCAAACATCAAGGCTATAATGCTATAAAAACATGTAAAGGTTTGTTAAAACAAATTAGCATCTTTTTTGAGTACAGGTGAAGCAGTCTCAACTATGAAATGCAACTCAAGTCCCAGTTTTTTAGCTGCCAGGGCAAACTGCAACTTTAAAAGGACATGTGAATCAGAAAGGAGGGGGGATAGGTTTTCTACCCTGGAGGAGGAGAAAACCAGGCCTTTCAAATGTTTGCCAATGAATTGGTTTCTGAGCTCTGTATACAAAGGACAGAACAAAAAGTAGTGTGATTGGTCTTGGGGCTTGAGGCTCCAGAAATACAAAAATGGGCAGCAATTGGCATTTTTATATAGTGGCCATCTAGAAGGGCTGCAGGCATAATTTGAAAACTCAAGGCTAGGAAAGGTGATGTTTTTTTTGCCAAAAAAGATGTTTGGCTGTGATCCCTCTTGAATAACTTGAACCAGTGAAAAAGAAATCTGGAACAAAGAATAGTACTTCTGTCTGTGCCAGCATCAGTCACCCCAAAAATCATCCAATGAAGAGGCTGTTGTTGAAGCCAACAACGCAAATGTAGCTGGGCAATGTAGGGATGTGCAAGAACACTCTGATATTTTTCACTACGTGTCTTTTGGGTCTGAAAAAAATTGGTATTTCCAAAACATCCCAGATTCCTGGTATGGAAGACTGGTATGGTATTTGGATCCAGGATTTTTTTAGAACTCCTAGACTTTGCTCCAGGGTGGGCAGGTGGGCAAGGCAGGGGTGCACTTTGGACAGCCGCTTTGGTTCTGCTCCCCTATAGGATTTTGTGCTTTGGACCACATTCAGTCAATTTGTCTCTGAAACAGACATTTTTCGACTGAAATGGTCTGAAGTGTGCCTGCCTATATGGGAGCTCTCAACTCCTGCCACTCCCATCAATCCTGAGGTGGCACAGAGCTCTCAGCTCCTGCATCCCAGCTGATCCTGGGCTGGCTCCTCTTGCAGCTCAATTTAAGGAGAACTGCAAGAGGAGCCAGCTCCAGCAGATCTTCAGTTTAGCTGAATATTGGCTTTATTCGGGCTCAGCTATACCATTTGTTGATCAGATTCTCTGATCTGTATTCAGCTTACTTTTTGGAGGGGAGCTCTGTTTATGTCGAATGCACACCTGTAGCGCGATGCTCCCCCCCAGGAGATGGAGAGATTTCATTGCTTTTTCCAGAATCTAAATAAAGCCAGGTGCAAATGGACTTTAGTAGAAAGTAGCCCAAGTTCAGCCATCAGCAGAACTTCTGGAGTACCATAAGGCAAGCCTAGGATCCTCTCTATAAAGAGAATTTGGATTGGTTCTGGAATGATTCTGTTCATTCCAACCCCAGATCTCTGCACTGTGTCAAAGCTGAGGGATGGCCTGGGAATGCCTTCAAGGCCAGTTCAACTAGAAGTATTCCTTCTGAGGTATAGAATTGGAAGATGTCCCCAGTGGATCTCAGGACTGATCCTTTTGTTATCACCAGATGAGATTTCCATGACAGGGTTTTGCTGTTTGTTATCCACTCTGAGCCAACCAGGAAGGATAGGCTATAAAAATAAAGTCAGCATTATTATTCAATGTCACCCCACAATACTTATCCCATTATGGGATTATCATCTATTGACCTTTTACATTTCTGAGATCTCTTCCCAAAGACAGTTTATACCTCAAGGATGGTGTAAAGATTTTAGGACAAGACAGACTTGAAACTATGTCATTTAAATATAGATTGAAAAGCAGACAACCCCCTCCCCAATAATTGGGATCTCCTTTGTTAAAGTACCTTTGGAGCATACCTTAGCTCTAGCAATTATGTTAGAATGAAGTTTCTTATTCAGAAACAGCAGGTGTTTATCGATACTGATACCTGCTAGTTTTATCCACAGGTGGGTCCAACACACGGAGTTGAAGGCAGCAGTTGGGTCACAAACATAGCCTTGGTGGGGCACTTAATAGTCTTCTAAGTCAGTTGGTCAAGAGTCAAGCAATGATTAACACTGCCTACCCCTTTCCTGACCCCTGCTTGTTCAGGATGGATATGTTATGGGAGGTCTCAGCTGGTTGCCTGCTGGTTGTTTGCCTGTGGCTCACATAGTATAGAGTGGTGAATCCACTTTTCTGGTTTCCCAAAATCATGCGTTAAAGAAGATGAAATTGTGAGCTGGCTGCTGGCCAGCCTCTAGATGTAGGCGATGTCATGTGGAGGGGCCGGAATACGCTGCCAGCATTCAGAGGCTGTACGGCTACATTTCTCACGTGCGGAATGGCCCTTGATATTCTGAAAAGGCTGCCAGCCACTGAAATGGTGAATACTCAAACAAACCTTGTGAGGCTGGAGGGCTCAATGTGAGAAGCCTCCTCTGTTCTCAGACAAGGAAGTGCTGGAATGACTTCCACAATCTTCCAGCACTCTGTTTCAGTACTCTGCAGCTGTTGTTGGCTCAGTCCTCCTGAGTTTTAAGGGCCTCCTGTAGTTGAGCTTTGAAAACATCAATTAGAGCTGTACAAAGATACTTCTCTGTTTTGGCAGTTGGGAAAGAAAGTAGCATTTTCTACAAATTCCCTCAATGAGGGGTTGGTTCTTTCATCTACAAGCTCTGGGAGATCTAGGAAACTGAGGTATGAATGTTATAAGTGAGAGAATTAGCAGGGTTAGCAATCAATATGGACCAGCAGCTCTTAGAATTTTCAATTCCAGATTGATGCCTCAATTGTTTTATGACATTCCTGTCTGTATTAGTTCATTCAGCCAGATCAGCCTTTCTCAGTTTTTTTTACTGTTAACCCCCCCCCCCCTGAAACATTCTTCAGGTTTTGAGAAATCCCAGAAGTGGAGCGGTCATGCAGAATATGAGAAGCACCCGGGGCCCCTTCCCTTCCCAACCCTCCGGGCCCATCATTGGCCATTATTATATAATCATATCACCGGACAAATGTCCCCATTTGGGAAACCCTTCCAAGGCCAAAAAGAACCTCCAGGCTTTCATGAAACCCTTGTGGAGAATGCCTGAACTGGGCTGTTGAAAGTATCTATTTTTCTTCGAAAAAGTCTTGGTACCCTGAATTGTGTTCCCTATGCTGTCTTATGTCTGGGAATGAATCAAAGACTGTTGGAAACTAAAGCCTGGCTGATTTCTTTTAAGTTTTGGCTACAAGTGATCTTTAGAACTGATTCTAACAGTTTTGTGTCTTTAATGCTCGTGGAATATTCTATATCTAAGTGGCTAAGATGTGTTGAACAAAATATCAGGTCTAAGGGTATTTCCTTAGATTCTTTATTTATGGAAACTGAATCGTATGCATATAGCCTAAAGCATAGGCTATTGGGCATGGAATTACAACATCTCAATGAGCCACTCAGAGAACCATGTTCTCCTTTGAGCTTGGGACTTTTGCCAAGTTATGGGACTTCTGCCAAGTTATGGGTCCCTTGCCTCATATTTGTACCATTTTGTCCCAATTGTGGCGAGCATTTATGTTAGTGAGATTTAATGCTCTCCCCTCTGCTGTTCAGAAATTCCCTACTCTGAAAGAGGATATCCTTGTAATTCTGAATGTGTTGAAACTGTCTTACATGTATTTTTCTATTGTCCACTCCACGCCATTATTTGTGGGCAGCTCATCAGCCCATTTTTTTCTTAAACAACATGAATTTAATGAATTTGCTAGGAAACAAAAACTCTGTAGTAATTGAATTGATTGCCAAGCTTGATTGATTGATTGATTGGACTTGTAGCCCACTACTCTCATGACTGGCTTGTGGCAGGTTACCATTTCTCTGTGTTAAAAACCTCATTAAAACCCCATCATACAAACAGACGCCTAAAACATTTTTAAAAACCATGACAGACAACAACCCACTAACCCCCCAAGAATCTATGAGGTCTCATAATTGTTGAACAATTAATGCTTTATGATGCACTTTTAGTCTTCTAGCAGGGGCAGAGAAGTCTCTGATTCTGGTTTACTCAGGAGCAGGAGAGGAGATAAAATTACCTAGTCTACATAGGCACTTTCAAACCCCCATTGCCTTATGCACTTAGTTCTTAATTGGTTTCTAATGCAACTCCTCCACCTAAGATGAATAAATGCAGCTATGTTGGGGGAGCAGGAGAAAAGAATACAAACAATACAAGTGGCTTACTCAGAAGGCCAGGCACTAGGTTTGTGTAAAGTTCAGCGGCTTGTTCTGATGCAGTCTTTAGCCCTGAAATCCAGATCTACCTCTTCATGCTAAAGTTCAAAACAGCAGTTCAAAAAAGAAAGCTGAAATTGGCAAAGCCCTGGCTAAGAGTTTTTCTAAGCATGGGCTGGATGAAGTTGGATCCATATTGAGCTCCTTGCAAGTTCTTCTCAAATGGCTGTCAAGTCTCCAGGCTTAGGCAGGGAGATACATGAAGCCAGTGGGAGACTCTAGAAGGGGGTATGCAACTGTGGTCAAAGAACAGGAGCAGAGGGCTGTCTCAGGAAATCAGTCACTGACATGAACCGATAAGAGCAAGGAGAGGGTCCATAGCTGAAAGTCGGAAGCCGAAGGTCTGTAGGTAAGCAGGGTCCAAGAAGTCGAGGTCAGGAATCAGGTGCAGGGCTGCCAGGTAAGAGCTGCCAGCACAGAGGTCTTTTGCCTCTGACCTCTTTTTCAGCTTGACAACCACAAACAGCTGAATCACTACTCATCTGAGTCCTGCAAAGACTCTTGGAGGCCAGACCTGCCCTGAGCAGCTAATCTCACACACCTTATCCTTTCCAACAAAGCAAAGTGCTGCTTCTTGCACTGTTACTCCCTAGGCTCAGGAGACAAGGGTGGGGAGCCAGCTGCTTCCAGGGCTTGATGTCCAAAGGCTGGCAGGGCTGGTGCTCGTTCCTGGTTGTGATGCAGGATCTGGGCTGGGTTCCAGAGGCAGTTCTGGTGCTCCTGAGGCTGCCAAGTCTGTTGGCAGGTCAAGGGCTGGTCCTGGCAAGACTCTCAGGTCTGCCTCTTCCTTGGAGCCAGACAAGGTTGCAGCTAGCTGGGGCATAACAATAGCCTTGCTATTGAGCTTGCTGATCTTTCCAGTGGTGGCAGGTCAGTGAATCTTACAGCAAAAGGCACAAGATGAGATCTCCTGTCCTCAGATGCTTCCTAAATGAAAGTGTTTATCCACGTTATCTCCATAATGCTTGTTAAGAGTGTTGTAAGACAGAGCTCAGAAAAGAGGCACCTGCCATCTCAGTTCCTCCTCTACCACTGGGTCCATGTGTGTTTCTGTTCCCCTTTTCAATAACTGGAGGATTTAGAAAAGCTGGCTGAAAAATCTCAGAGGCTCTACCCCACAGTTCATGATGTCAAATCAGTCTTGCACATTAGCCATTAGCTCTCAAATATTGTATGCAAGCCCATCTGAATATATGCTGTTTTCCTATACAGGAAAAAAAAACCAGAGAAAATTCAGGCTGATCTTTCTTGTGTCCTCGTAATATTATTTGCAGTGCTGGAAAAGAGAGTCAATTTTGATTGGCAAAACCACACTGAGCAGAAGAAACTTAACATTCTCCGTCCTCTACCCCTGCTAAGGCCTCAGTCTAAATCATGCCCCCACATAGTTAATATTAGAATTTTTAAAATGCTGGAAGGAATCTATCAATCCCATTCCCCCTTTGGGTTTTAAAAGATGGGTTTCTGGAAAAAGTTTCTGGGATCTACAGGGAAAAAAATCCAGTTCACTTCCAATGTATCTCTTGATCCAGCAGAATGCATCTGTTGCTGGTTAGTTATTTGATATATATACCCTTATTTTCTCCCCAGTGGAACCCAAAGCGGCTTATAACCACATTTTATCCTCACATGGTAGGCTAGACTGATAGAAACTGGCTTGGGGTCATGAAGTGAGCTTCCGTGACAGAGTGGAATTTGAACCTGGGTCTCCCGCATTCTGGCTGAACCATATTGGCTATTTGTTGGATCTGTGCTTTGGTGTACGACTGCTGACCCACATTTGGCACATCCAAAGTTTTTTGTTGACCTTTACTTACAAGCAGTTTCATTCTTGCTCGGAGTGGCCGTAGGGACATCTCTACAGTAATTATCAATAGGTTCCTTCAGGAAGGTACCTTACCGAGGCATTTATAAGGACCATCTCAGTTAGATGTGGCAAATCCCACTGTGCATTAAAATATCTGGTGTGAAATAAAGCAACCAAGATGCCCATTGTGTTTTCTCCTCCCCCTCTAGGAAGGAGCCCTTGATCTGTTGAAGAAACTGAATAACTGTACAATGACCATCCAGCTGCTACAGGTAGGACAATGCTGAGGGTGAGAAAACCTTACCAAGGTGTTAAATGGAAGTCCGGTGACATCTTAAAGGCAAACAACAAATGGTGCCTCTGGAATGTCTCCCTGTTCTTTGCTACCTATCTGTTGATTGTAACGATGTATAGAAATATCTGTTATGGTGATACCTCTCATGCATCTGATGAAGTGTTAGTCTTAAGGTACCATTGGACTGCTGTTGGATTTCTCTGCAGTGGGTCTAACACAGTTACCCCATCAACCTATTAGCCAGGTGTGATTGACTTCCTGTACAAACAAACAAACAAACAGTTAGTCACAGTATATTGCTTAATCTCTTAGTTACTATGTTATCTTCATTCATGGCTTGGGGACTTCTGTGATCAGCTTTGGAGGCCTTGCTTCATGTGTCTCTGCCATCTGAGGCTAGATGTGTTGCACACCAAGAAAGGGCCTTCTTAGAGTTGCCAGATCTCCTCCTGGTGGGGGATAGGGATGTGGGCTTGTCAAATCCAGTGAGGGAAATTCCTGGAGATTTGGGAATGGAGCCTGGAGAGGACCTCATTGGGCTACAGTGCCAGACTCCGCACTCCAAAGCACCCATTTTCGCTAGCACCTTCCTTGAAATCTAGATGCCTCTAGGGTTACCAATGTCCACGTGAGACCTGCAATTAAAGCTGATCTCCAGACTGCAGAGGTCAGTTTCCCTTGAGAAAATGGCAGCACTATAGGGCAGGCTGAAAGGTGTCACAATCCCCACTGAGCTCCCAATGCTGTCTTCCTCATACATTTCCAGCAATGGACCAATGATATGGCTTGGTAGAAGACGGCTTCATGTGTTCAGATGTGAAAATTATTTCATTGGCCAATAGTCCTAGCCTAAATGTCTTATACCAAGAAGACCATCTAGCTCAGTATTGTTCCAGCTCATTTCAGTATTATCCAGCTCAGCTCAGTATTGTCCACTGAGCTCAGTATTATTAACTGTGACTCCCAGCACCTCTCTGGGGTATCAAATGGAAGAAAGGTCTTACCAAGCTGAGGATGCCAGGAAATAATCCTGAGACCTCATATACTCAAAGGGGGGACTCTACCACTGCCCTAATGCAGGGGTAGTCAACCTGTGGCCCTCCAGATGTTCATGGACTACAATTCCCATGAGCCCCTGCCAGCAAATGCTGGCAGGGGCTCATGGGAATTGTAGTCCATGAGCATCTGGAGGGCCACAGGTTGACTTGACTACCCCTGCTCCAAGCAACTTCATTCCACCCCTTCCCCATAGGCTGGCAACTGTTCATTCTTCTGTGCTAAAGTCACTCCATCTTTTTCTCGCAGACCTCCAGAATTGGCGTGGCTGTCAACACAGTTCGGAAGCATTGCTCCAATGAGGAGGTGGTGGCTCTGGCAAAAATCCTCATCAAGAACTGGAAGAGGTTATTGGGTGAGAGGCAGTAAGGTGCTTTGTTAGGCAAGAAGTTGTAAATATTAACTTAATTTATACTCCAGTCTTCTCCCCAGCAGGGGTTCCAAAATAGCTTACATAATTATCCCCTCTTTGTTGTCCTGGCACCCACCTACCACTCCCCCTCCCCCAAATCAGTCCTGGCTTATCTCCACTTGAATGGAGCAGGAGGTTCTTCAAAAGAGTCCTGGGTGTATTATCTAGCTGCATGTAACAGCTGGCTTCATCACAAATCAACCTTTTGCTTGGAAACTCTTTAACAATTTGTCAAATCTCCCAACATCTTATAGTTGGTCCTTTAGCCCCTGTGGCAGGCATTCTGTGAATGGTTCCACCACCCTATGGCAGCCATTTTGTTGTGGCACCCATACGACTACCTATTCTCTGTATTCCAAAAAAAAAAAGGTTAGCGACGCCAGGCCACTGTGGCAAGGGCTCCCCAATGATCTTTTTAAACTGTTGCTACCTGAGCCAATTTAAATCACAACTCTACATTTGAACCCATCTGCATGTAAAGCAGTTTTAATGTGACTTTATTAAACACAGAGCCCATACTAAACCTGCATTATACAAGAATACACCCTTACAAAATATTCACCTTACCATTCTGAACTGGATGTTATATGCTGCTGCCCCAATACTAAGTAAAGTGATACAGGGACGGAGGGTTTCATCCAATGAATTCCTTTCTGTTGATGAGCCATCTATGATAACTTCTAACAGTGCCACTTCCCCCCCCTGCCCTTTTTCACTGTGCAGTCTTCCTCAGAGTTCAGTGCTATAGCAGCACTGTTGAGACACCTGGAGCCCATTGACTCAATGGAGTCAGGCACCTCAATGGTGCTGTTAAAGCACTGAAGTACTATAATGGTTTAGCGCTATAGCACTCAGTTTAGAATGTTCAGAGGGGAAGGCCATAGAAGACTGTGCAGCAAAAAAAAAAAAGCAGCGGGGTAGGTTGGTGGGGGAGAAAGCATCATTGTAGGAAACATTGCGCTCATTTTAAACAGCACACCTCCAGTGATTCAGAGGCACAACAAAGGGGCAGAAAATGAAAGAAAACAGTCTTCCTCAAAAGCGCCTCAACCACATTTTGCTAATCTTATGCAAGTGGGCTTGTTTGAACAGGTAAATAAATTCTGCTAGCAGCTGGTTACTAAAATGGGACTGTCTGAACTGACAGGGGGGGGGAAAAACATTAGCAATCACTTACTAAAACTGAATACAAAGGCAGTTTGGAAATGGTCTTTGTCTATCAAGATCAGTGTTGAGTACTGAGGTGGGGTATAGTGCTCCAGGGTCTTAGCAGAGAACTCTCTCATGACCTATGACCTTCTGTTAGGTGGACATGTCAAGGGGGCCTTCAGCCACTGACCCTATCACTTTCAATTGACTCTATTGTTTGTCAGCTCTCTTGCATGCTTGGGTAGTCCTTCCATTTCAGCTCTTTTTTCCCTAGGCGTTAACCATCCTGGAGAACTAGAGATAACTTTAGTACTCTTGCTTCTTTGAGCACGCTTTGAATACCAACCAGGTTTGAATGGATGCCATGAAGCTTATCCTTGAAGGAGGCAAGACAGTCAGAATCGGATCAAAATATACTGTTCCAGAGACCAATATGTTGCTCAAGAGCTGGCTGTTATTTGTAATACATTAGCATGGTGAAGAGGATTAACATTATCTAGAAGTTCTTATGGTTTTTAAAAACCTTCTTTGGACATTTTATTCCTGCAGGTCGTCTTTTTTCATCAATTCTCCTCCCTGCAGAATACATTAAGCTGCCTTATCCTTACTCAAACTGTTGATCTAGCATCATCAGTATTGCGTATTCTAATCAGAGGTGGTTCTCCAGGGTCTTTGAGATCTTGTACATTTGATGTCACCTCTTATTTGGGACTTTTAAGTGAAGAAGCTAAGGATTGACCTTGGCACCTTCTGCTTGCAAAGCAAATGCCCTCCCACTAAGCCACATCCCCTCCTTTCCTAATCCCCTTTCTATTTGGTATTGATCTGTATTCTATTCCTAGACTGCTTTCTGGCTCTGCTGATCTCAGGCCCCTCATTCAGGGCAGTGTCTTTAAAAATCTAATGGTGTTTCCAGTCCTCGTTAATGGGGACTAGAAACATGTTTTAAACATGGAAAGTTGTCATGCTTATGAAACTAGCTAGCCGAAGATGAAAAAACACTACAGGGGTGTCTGAAGAAGCAACTGGTTACAAAACTAGCCTCTGTATCAGGGCTTGGAATAATAGGCTATAATAATAACTGGTTATCCTGGGTTCTTTCAGAGTCATCAGGGACCCAGCCGAGTAAGAAGGAAAAAGAAAAAGGTAAACGGCTCGACATCCCTGGCTGGAAGTCTGAAGATGACATTTCTATGAAACTCTCCAAAAGTTCTAAAATAAAAGAAAAGCACAGGTATTTTCATGTTAGAGCCGTCCAGCCTATCAAGTTTGAAATGTATTGCCTCTCTTAAACTGTATTCAATCTGGATGCTGCTGTCTCAGGAGGTATATTTTCCAAGCACAACTAAAATAATGTTTTGTTTGCTGGGAAAAGGCTACTTCCTTCAGTTAGCAGGGCCCCTGTGATTAAAAATGCTGCCTGGTTTGCAGAATGGCCAGCAGGTGCCTATTCAGTACAGCTCACGCATGAGCACAGCTTAGTCTCCAGAGAGAGAGAGAGAGAGCGTGCACAGAAGCAATAACTGACATATTGAGAGATTTGCTGGCCTTTTATTTGAAGGGCCTAATTATACGTTGCAAAAACTTCAGGTCAGGACTTCTGATCAGATGTGAGCTGTGAGCTGTGAGAGCCAGTTTGGTGTAGTGGTTAGGAGTGCCGACTTCTAATCTGGCATGCCAGGTTCGATTCTGCACTCCCCCACATGCAACCAGCTGGGTGACCTTGGGCTCGCCACGGCACTGATAAAACTGCTCTGACCGGGCAGTGATATCAGGGCTCTCTCAGCCTCACCCACCCCACAGGGTGTCTGTTGTGGGGAGAGGAATGGGAAGGCGACTGTAAGCCGCTTTGAGCCTCCTTCGGGTAGGGAAAAGCGGCATATAAGAACCAACTCTTCTTCTTCTTCTTCTGAGTTCCCTGCTGCAAATTCAGTTCCCAGGCATGTGGGGACCCATGTGAGACTTGGGCCAAAGTGCCTAACATGAAACCAGGCTGTATTTGTTGGCAGGTGACTCTACTGGGGCACTGCACTTGTTATACACCAAGCTCAGGGTGAGGTACCTATCACGAGTTAAATCTTTAATAGTCCACTCAGCAGCTGTATCAAATTGATCAGGCTGCACCTGTGTGCTGTTTCGGAGGCCTCAATTCAAAAAGGGTCTGGACAGAATTGAGAGGATACAGAGGAGAGCAATGAGAATGATCTGGGGCCTGGAAACCAAGCCCAGCTCAGGGGAAAGGCTCTTTCCTTCTGCACACATGCCGTGATCCCACTTTGGACTAGGCACCGTAAGAGAATAGAAGAAAATCTACTACCCATGTCTGGGTCCCCAGGCCCCAATTTGAAACATATGAATAGGCCCAAGCTGGCACCTGCAGGTAATCTGGTGGTTCCTAAAAGAGTGAATTTTGGAAGTGCCTTGGTCTCAAAGTTTGGCAAGCCCATGACAACAGCTGCACCCCTTTAAACTAGAACTGCTCACATGTTGTAGTGAATTCATGTACATGTTTATAAGGAAGAGCCAGAAATTATTTACTTTGCAACTGAAACCAGGGTAGAGCTGCCAGCACTGAGTTGAGTAACACCTGGAGATTTGGGAGGGGGTCTGAGCCTAGAGAAGGCAGGATTTGGGGAGGAAAAGGATCTCAGCAAAATATAGAAGAAGAAGAAGAGTTGGTTCTTATATGCCACTTTTCCCTACCCGAAGGAGGCTGAAAGCGGCTTACAGTCGCCTTCCCATTCCTCTCCCCACAACAGACACCCTGTGGGGTGGGTGAGGCTGAGAGAGCCCTGATATCACTCCTCGGTCAGAACAGTTTTATCAGTGCTGCGGCGAGCCCAAGGTCACCCAGCTGGCTGCATGCGGGGGAGTGTGGAATCGAATCTCGCATGCCAGTTTAGAAGTCCTCACTCCTAACCACTACACCAAACTGGCTCACCCTCTAAAGCAGCCATTCTTCTGGGGAAGTGATCCTGAAGGTTGGCAACCATAAACCATGGACCAGTCTCTGGAGAAATGTGGGGTTTGTATCATATGCTCCCCTGTACATGTGTTCAATGTAACACAGAAATTGCTCAACATATATTAAAAACTCCCGGTAGCCCATACATGGATTGAACATTATAGCTTGTGAACAGGACTGATACAGAAACCCCATAGGAACAGGTGTGTCATTTGACAATATGATTTTGTTCTTCTTCCTGGTATGTCAAGAAGGAACTCCGAAGATTTGAGATGTTCCATTTCTTCTGCTCCTTCGACTTCCTGCTCATCTCCCAAGAAACTCTTAGGAGAAAAGTAAGCTTAAACTGTTAGTAGAGCTAACCCTGTATAGCTGGGCCTTCCCTCGTATGATGGCACCTCTGGCACCCGATATTGTCTGCATTTTCATTGAGCTCTCCTATACCGATTCAGAGCTCTAGAACCAATGTTTCCCAAACTAGAGTTTTTGGTTTCAGGTGGGTAGCCATGTTGGTTTGAAGCAGCACAATAAAACAAAATCAGGTCTTAAAGGTGCTACTGGACTCTGATTTTGTTTAATTGTAGAGTTTTTGGCTGTTTTAGGGTAGCTGTTTTGGGCCAGCTATTTAAACCTAACAGCTGAGTGGCGCAGAGTTTGCTCAGCTCTTAGGTTTAAATGGCTGCCAGCCATTTAACCTGTCATTTTTGCTCCCTGCCACTGCAGCCAGGAAAAAAGGGCACCTGAACTTGCCAGGCCAGTTTAGTTCTTATGGGACCCACTTGGCTTGGTTCAATTTGGGGTTTGGTTCATGGGGAGTCTTGAACCCAAACCAAATTCCCTTTTTTAAGTTCACGCCCATCCCTAGGTTCAATCCTGGTATCTCCACTTAAATTGATTGGATAGAAGATGGCAGGAAAGACCTTGACTTGACACTCTGGAGAACCACTGGCAGTCAGAAAGGGCAATACTGACTTTGATAGGTCTGACTCAGGAGAAAGTGGCTACATGTGATAATCATGTACGTTAATTCAGCCATAGTTTCATGAGTTGTCTATACTGAGCCCCTCTAATCCTAACCCACCTCACATGGTTTTTGTGAGGATAAAACGGGGAGAGAGAGAATCATATACGCTACCCCACGTCTCTTAGAGAAAGTCTGGAACAAAAAACCACACTAATTAGTAATCCGAATTTCTGCATTCCATGCTCCATTTTATATGTTACAATTAAGGCTTTTTAAGTTTTAAGTGTTATTCTTAACTTATAGTTCAACTAGACTGCTCTTGCACCTGCTTTGGCACCACTGTTTTTAAATAATTGCATCTCGTTTTCAGGAGACCCTCCACATGCTCCAACCCAGCTTCTTCTCCTACTAGATCCAGGAAAAACTCCACAAATGGGAAAGAGGGAAGGTAAGGGGATGGAGGGAGATGATAATACACAATAGACTGACAACCCTCACAGAGACTTTTCATAACAATTGAAGCCTACTGAAGAGATTCATATACAATTTAAGAGGCATTATCATTGATTTTTTAAACTATAAGCAGTGGCTCCCCCCATGCAGCTCTCTTTCAGGCTAAACTCATAGGATAGATACATTCATAGTTACCAGGCTCTGGCTCACAACATGAAGAAGATATAATATGGATGCATAAATAAAGTGTACCTCATACTTCTTGATACCGACCATAATTCACTTCTGAGGAACTGAGTTCTCAACACTCATCAAAGTAACTTTCCCCCATCTGCACAATCAAAAGCAAAGTCTATATTTCATTCCAAATTATGAGACAAAATAAGTAAAAACCTGTCGTCCTACATGTCAAGTAGGGGCCAAGAGAAATTCCTGGTTTAGAGCTCAGGTCTGCCCTAAATAAGGGTGCCAGTTCTGTCTTGGAAAATTCCTGGAGATTAGTGGCAGTGCTTGGGGAAGGCAGAATTGAGAGATGGGGAGTGGTCTGTGGGGATATGATTCTGTAGAATCTAGTTGCTGAAGCTGCCATTTACTCCAGAGTAATTGATATCTGTAGCCTGGAGATCAGTTGTTATTTGGGGAGGACTACAGGCCCCACTTGGATTATGGCAACCCTAGTTGAAAATTTGCAAGGTAGCTTCAGGTTCATTTAAAGTTTAAACCCCTGCTTTCTGCTCCCCATGGCTTTTCTTGGGGAGCAGAAAGCAGCGGTTTCCAAACAGCTTGTTGTTCATGAAGAGCCAATGATCCATCACGAATTGCATCAAAATCTGTGGATGTTCTTGCTGGTTCTTCAGTTTGCTAACATAACTTTGAGAACCATGAGCAGCAATTTGTGACAAACTTTAGTTTGCCAGCCAGTTTGTACCCATACGTAATCATGAAGTCCAGAGCCTAAAATAAACTGCACCACTTAATTACCTACCCCCCCCCCCCCCACCACCACTCTGCCTGTGATTGAGGCTAAGGAAGAAATTATTGAGTCTTCTGGTTCCTTGTTCTGAGCTCTGCCTTTTTCTGTCTTGTCCAGATCCAACAGCAAATCAATGCCAGATGGACCCAAGACACCCACCAGCCCCATCTCCCCAACGTTTGCATCTTCTGTCACCTTTTTCCCACCATGCTATCTGACTGGAGACTCAGTCCGAGACAAGTGCATCGAGATGGTGTCTGGGGCTTTGAAAATGGATGGTGAGAGGACTTTTGTGGGGGGACAGCAAGCTACAGACATTAGCTGGGGAAGAGAGTTGTAAACTGTTCAACATTCAGTATTAATAAGCACAGTGACTTATTCTAATTTTCTGGGAGTGTAACTTTTAAAAATTTCCTTGGCGAAAATACTTAACAGTTGTGCTGCTTTCCCCTGTAAAGACCTCAACTGCAGCTCACATGATTCTTGCACTTGAAGCTTGCCCTTGGGCACAGACGCCCAGCTACTCTGGATCTCCCTTCTTTCCCATTGGGGACAGGCATAGGGGAGTTAAGAAGCATTCAGAAATAAGGCTGGATCCATATGCACCCCGAGCTTGTGGACTGAGGACAGTATGCTACCTCCTCTGGAGCAAGGAATATCACCCCCCCCCCCACACACACACACACACACATACACACACAACATCCCACCCATTCTGTGTATTCAGCACCAGTTGCTTGGCTCTCACATGGCTCTTTACCTTTGCCTGGGGCACCTTGTATTCCATCTGACTCTGAAGCAGAAACAACTGGACCTGCCTGAGTACTGGAATGCCCATTGATCTGCGGAGTGCCTACAATGAAAAAGGCCAAGTTGCTAAACTGGCAAAGTTGTTGGGGGAAGGGGCAGAAAGAGAGGAGGAGCGGCAGTAGAGGGATAGAAAGTAAGAGAAACGATGGGAGTGAAAGAGAGAGAGGGGCTGAGACAAGGCAGGGGACAAGAGAAGGATGAAAGGTGTGTGGGGGGTGGCTGCTTCTGCAAGTTAACATACAAACTTATTATTGTGTATAACAGTGGTCCCCAACCTTTCCGAGGCTGGGGACCGGCAGGGCATCGGGCCGTGCCCGTGCGGGCCACGCCCGCGGATCGGGCTGCGCCCGCGGGCCGCGCCCACGCCGCGCCCGCAGATCGGGCCGCACCCAAGCCGCGCCCGCGAGCCGCGCCCGGGCCGCGCCCACAGATCGGGCCGCGCCCACGGGCCGCGCCCGCGGATCGGGCCGAGCGGGCGTGGCCCGCACAGGCGCGGCCCGGCCCTGATTCCCTCTCCCCGCCTCCCGCAGTAAGAAGCTTCCTGGGCCGCAAGCTTGCGGCCTGGGAAGTTTTTTACTGCGGGGGCGGGGCGGGGAGAGGGAGCCGCGGCCCGGTGCCATGGCCTTTCCGGCCCGGCACCGGGCCGCGCCCCGCAGGTTGGGGACCACTGGTGTATAACACTACCTTGGATGTGCATGTAGGACAATCCCTTCTTTCTTTGATGGCATACCTGGGGGGTGGGGACTCCACTCTTGCATTTGAACAAACACTGTACTTACTGCAATTTGTGGTCATTTGACCTTGCTGTTATATACACATGTTTTTCTCTGGACAGGATTACATTGGTGGTGCAAGGTGCCATCAAGTCATGGCTGACTTTGGTGACCCTGCAGGTTTTCAAGGCAAGAGAGATACAGAGTGTTGGGATATTATGAATTCCAATTAGTTATCAAAGTGAGATCATAGCAGAAGCCATGCAGTGTGTATATGCTGGTAATAATAATAATAAATCAATTTATTTACGGTCCATTGACCAGTGAATTCCAACAAATACATAAAATACCACAATACATACAGATTTTTATCAATGTGACATAGATGGTTAATAACAATTCAAAAAGATGATAAAATTAACATATAATAATAATTACAGAATTACATAGCCATTTTATAAAGCTTTGCGTTTGCAAATCATAACTTGACAAAATTTTGCCACAGTACATGAAATTCTCATGTGCTTGTTTTCCAAAAGATGTCTTAGTCTCAGACCTTCAGAATATTTAAAAGAATTTTCTGGTGGGATGAAATGTGTAAGGAGGGGCATGATTAACGAATTCCTCTCTTCAGCATAGACTAGGCAAAATAATAGAACATGGGTGATTGTCTCAACAGTATCTGAACAGATACAACGCCTCATGATCATGGGGGTGCCAGAACATCTGCCCTGTAAAACTGCCAAGGGGAGGGCATTAAATTTAGCTCTTGAAAATCCCCTTCTTCATTTGGACTTGTGATTTTATCAAGGTATGATTCTGGAGTCATGCTCAAGTCCTATTTTAAGTTCTTATAGAAGGGAGGTAAAGCAACCAACTCATTTTGAGAGATGCTTTTGTCTTTTCAAACTAAAATGAGCCCTTAATGATAAGAACTCTATTCTAGATAGAATGGAGAAGAGATAGGACTCTAATCTAATCCGTCTAACTAGGTTGGATGGAGATGCAGGAGTCCAAATTCTGCTGTTATAGTGCCAAGATTGAGAAGTCTGGCCAAGTATGAAGATATCAAAAGCAGAAGGAAGGAAGATTCCCTGAGAGTAGCATTCTACACAGCAGAGCAGGGAGTGGAAGGATGTTCTGTGTCCAAACCTATCTATCTCTCTGACTTGATTGTAGACCCCTTCTGAAGTCTAAGAGACAATGTAGTCCTTCACTTCCAACAAAGAGGGGATTCGCCATTGCCTGCCTCTGCATCATGACCTGGTATTCCTCAGAGGTGTCCCATCCAAATACTAGCCAGGTTTGACCCTGCTTAACTTCTGAGATCTGACAAGATTAGGCTAGCCTGGTCTATCCAGGTCAGGACTACATTTTTTTCTTTATAACCTCATCAATTTCTGCCTAGATTCCCACGGTCATGTAAGGAGTTCTTAGTCTGACGAAGTGCTTGCACTCGAAAGCTCACGCCCTGAATAAATCTTTGTTTGTTTTAAAGGTGCTACTGGACTCTGATTCTAATTTCTGCCTAGTGATAGCCCCCCAAACATGCCTGGCTCTGACTAAGCACGCTCTGTTCCATAGAAGCTTACAATTGAATAACATCTTGTTAGCAATTACAGTGTCACAAAGCTTCCATTTATTTATACTTCTTAAGATGCAAATATTTCTCCTTTCTGTAGCTCAAGGAAGCTTTATATCCCATAACCCGGGTAGGGTTTCCAGAGGTCTAAGAAGGCTGGTGAGAATTGGAAGGGTTTTGCTGTATCTATTCCTGACTTTTACCTTGAACCCTGGATTCCGCAAGCCTTTTCAGTATTTCTAACTTGTATGGAGATGGAGACCATTGGGGAAATGAGGTGGACAGGGCAAGAATATTTCTCAGTTTGATGTGTTCCTAAGCGAGTTTCTCTTTCCTCAGTTACAATTTTGGTTCTGTTGGCTCCACTTAAGTACAAAGATCTATTTTCTCTTTCATTTCTGCAACTCTCCCTGTATAGATGATTACAAGGAATTTGGAGTTAATTGTGACAAGATGGCGGCTGAAATTGAAGATCATATCCTTTGGGGAGAACAGGTTCCTGGTTGTTGGTGTGGGCTGAAGGAAGCTCTTGCTTGGGTGGTGGTGATAGAACTTGAATATCTAACAATCAGTTTTAAGGCAATGAAAACATGAGATCTGAAACACATACCTATAAGGTAGAAGATATTTCGGCCTGGTTCTCATTATTTTTCTGCTGGGAACAAAGGATTCACCCCCCCACAGAAGTCCTATTTTCTGCTTTTGCCCCTTTGCCCACTCTTACATATCCTATTCTTAGGCTTGGCAGCCTCCAGGTGAGCCTGAAGATCTCATGAAATTACCTGATCTCCAGATTACAGAGAATAGTTCCCCAGGAGAAAATGACTTCTTTTGCTGGCAGAGTTTGCAAAAAGGAACAGAGTTTGCTGGGGGAGAATATTTGAAAAATTCCAGGAAGTTCCTAATCTAACTATGCTAAATACACATCTCCTCCAATGCCCCCTGCAGGACATTTTTCATATGGTTCTGAATCATGCACACTACAGATCTTGCATATTCCAACCCTTTGGAGGGTGAACTCTGTGGCATTATACTTCACCCTCCCTATGACCAGCATTAAAAGTTTTTCATAGTCAGAGTAGTTCAGCAGTGGAATAGGCTGCCTAAGGAGGTGGTGAGCTCCCTCTCACTGGCAGTTTTCAAGCAAAGGTTGGATACACACTTTTCTTGGATGCTTTAGGATGCTTTGGGCTGATCCTGTGTTGAGCAGGGGGTTGGACTAGATGGCCTGTATGGCCCCTTCCAACTCTATGATTCTATGATTAAAGCCTTCTCTTGTGTCCTTGCTGGGAAACACTGAAACCTTTTTTGGGTGAGAGAATCTGAACATTGGGTTGCATGACTCCTCCTCCGTTGTATTTCAGGGGCTTGTATTTCAATTACAAGCTACTAGAATCCAACAGAAAAATAGGGGAAGAGCATAACAGCACCTCTCTGACCTCCCTGGGCAAGGAATTTCCCCATTGCATTCCTGGGACGTGGCAATGAAAGTATTTCCCCATCTTCCCCCCCCCTCCCGGATCTGACTTTACTGAAATGCAAGCAGTTATGTGGGCCATAACGAACCTCAATACTATCATGGGGTAGCCAATTTAGCTCCAGTCAAGATTGATTATGTTTCAGGATGAGTTGGTTCAATGGACAGTAACACTTCAGATCTGCAGGAAATCATGCTCCTGATTGATAAGTAGTATTTCCCTGTTCACAGGCAGCATACCTCTGAACTCTACTTGCTGGGGGGGACGGGCACATAGTGAAGAGGACTATTGTTTTCATGCCTTGGCTTGTGGGCTTCCTGAAAGAGTCCGGTTGACTGAGGAAAGAACAGGATGTTGAGCTTTTGTTACCTCCAGCATGGAGTTTCTTATTGCTCTCAAGGGTGGAAGGGACACCCACTGCCCCATTCTCTATTTTGTGCTTATTTCTTGATGATCTCACATATCTACCAAGAGCTGAAAGGCACCGATATGAAATACCGTAACCGCGTGAGGAGCCGGATCAGCAACCTGAAGGATCCCAAGAACCCCAGCCTGCGCAGAAATGTCTTGAGTGGTGCCATACCACCCAGCCTCATTGCCAAGATGACTGCAGAAGTAAGTGTGGCATTGTAGTTTCTTTTTTTAACCGCAAGTGAGTTTGATGGAATTGGTACACTTATCCTTTATCTAAGAAGCGTTGGGTGAGGGGACAGCTGAAATCCTAGAATGTTTAAAACGAGTTTCCATTTTCCCCCTGCATATGGTGATGAATTCAGAGAGTAGGATGAGGTTCTGAGAGACCAAAAGCCCACACTTGGGTGGGGGGGGGGTTAGCAGGTCAAATAATCCCCAACTATTTCAAGATTTTAAAAAATGAAGGCAGGAAACTGATGCCTTTTCTCCACATGTACCACAGCCACAATCCTTATCAGGCACAATGAATATGGGAATTGAGGAGAAGCCATAAATGACATGTTATTAATTATCACAGAACGTTGAACTTAGCCGCTGTGGGAATTGGCACTTGTTAGTCCTACAGAAAGAGAAAGAAACAAATTGAAGCTGAAGCTTTGGATTGGTCTCAGATCACAGTGCCCTCTTTATGTGTCCCTTTATGTGTTCCAGGAAATGGCAAGCGATGAGCTGAAGGAGCTAAGAAATGCCATGACCCAAGAAGCCATCCGAGAACATCAGATGGCAAAGACAGGAGGCACCACAACAGATCTTTTCCAGTGTGGCAAATGCAAGAAGAAGAATTGCACATATAATCAGGTGGGGTACCCAGACTGGGCAAGAGCTCTGCAGTTGTTGAAGCAGGGGAAGATAGGGAGGGATTCCCATCAGCATGCTTCCTGGGGTCCACTTGTTACTTTCCTCAAAGCAAAGACTAGCTAACATTGAGGAATGACAGCCTACATCATAGCAGGATGCTTGGCTGGAAAATGCCAAATACTTTGTGATTGGTCCTGTCTCCATGGCTGCCATCTTGAGATGGTGCCCAATACACTTTCTCATATTCCAAAAAATGCCCACAGACTCAACAAGATCGAGGACTCCTGTCCTAAGGCTATAATTTTCAGGCAGAGCAGGGTTCTTAATTCAAGCCTATTTGGTAGACTTGCCCTTTACTTTGGTGACCCATCACCTTTTCTTAACAGGGCTAATGACAGTGTAGATGTGCCCCTCTGTGTGTGTGTGTGTGGGGGGGTGTCAGTTGGTAAAATGATGCTGGAAAAAAGAGTTACCAACATCTCAAAAGTTTGAGAATGCTTGTAGCTCTTGGTGATGGTGGCATGAACAAAAATCTCTCTGTGAGTGATGAATTGGAGGGATTTACTGCCACTGCAAAAAGGCAGACATGTCACAATAACAATTGATGGTGAAGAGATCAAATGCGTTCAAGAATTCATTTTTCTTGGATCACAGATTGATGTGAGTGGTGATTGCAGTATGGCAATAAAACACTGAATTGCTCTGGGTCGCTCAGCAATGATGAGCTTGAACCGAACATGGAAAAGCAAGGACATAAGCCTGACTACCAAATGTAGATCATTTATGTCTATCATATTTCCAGTAGCCACTTCTGGCTGTGAAAGTTGGAAGATGAAAAATTTGGACAAGAGAAGAATCGGTTCATTTGAACTCTGGTGCTGGAGAAGGCTTCTGCGAGTTTCATGGACAGCAAAAGTCACAAACAAGGAAATACTAAAGCGTGTAAAGTCTGATGTATCATTGGTAGGCGAAATCGCAAAACTCTGGCTCACTTCCTTTCATACGATCCAACTCAGTGGAGAGAGCAATTATGCTAGGATGGGTCAGTGGAGAAAAGAAACCAGGCCAACGAAGAAGGCGGTGGTTAGACACAATCAGACATTGCATGGCTGAGGGAGGCAGTGCGGGATCAGGGATTGTGGCAGCTCGACAAGAGCTGGACGCAACTGCATGGCTGACAACAACAACAACTGCCACAGTATGATCTGATGGCCCCTATTGTCAATGGCTTTATTGGGGAGAACAGGCAGATTAATAGAAAATAACTCCCTAAAAGCCATGTTGTGTCACCATGTTGTGTTAGAGAGAGAGAGAGAGAGAGAGTGCACATCAGTCAGATAGGGAAAAATAGAGTGGAAAAGAAGTTTCAATATAATTGCCAGACTTGAAGAGCCCATTAGGACTCAGAATGCAGAATACTTCTGCAAACTATTTTCCATTTAGAAATGGCATTGGAGAGGAGGAGTCATTCCCTTGTTTTTGTTGTTCAGTGTGCACAAAATACTCCTTGCTTTTAGAACCCAGCCTCAATTATTTTAAAAAAGCAAACATCTAGTTGACCTTGAATCGGCACTTCCATGTCCAGGGGCAGTAATGCCTTGGCCTCTGTGCTCTGCTTTTAGGCCTCCCCAGGAGCAACTGGCTGGCCCATGTGCAAAGAAGAATGTGCTGTTTTTTGGAAATGCTTCAGGGTCATAGAAGGTCTCAAACCCATGATCTGTGAATCTCTTATACTGGGGTGGATCCAACCATCCTTCAAGTTGTCTGCCTCCAGCCTAAGAAATGGAACTGAAGCCAAAAGGAAAAGTCAGGCTCTTGGTCTCTCCCTACACAGATCTTTGTCCCTCTCCAGCAAAAACAAAGATGTGAGCCAAACATTGAGTTTGCCTTCCTTAGCATAATAGATTCAAGTTGCAGAATTCAATATTTTGTGATGCGGATTTGTAGTTTTGGTTTCATAGTGCAAATATGCATAGCTATGGCAATGCTGATAAAACTCACTTGTGATTTAGTGAGGAATTCTGGTTTTCCCTTTCAGGTGCAAACACGGAGCGCTGATGAGCCAATGACAACATTTGTGCTGTGTAATGAATGTGGGAACCGGTGGAAGGTTTGTACCATGCTTTATTCTTCAGCCTAACCACATGATCATACCTCCCTAATGCAGCATCCCCTCTGCAACCCTGCCTTGGGCTGCTCTAAATCAGAGGTTTTCAACTGGAGCCTCTTAAAATCATGTCTTGTACGGTGCTGGAAATTCTATTAACCAGTTTTCCAGTGTTTTTCTTTCTTCAAGACATCAAGTGTACAGGGGTCCAATTTCAATAGGATCAAGGCATTGGGGCAGAAGGATTATTGAGCTCCCCCTCCCACACACATAGACACACATAAGGAGACTTTCACAATGTGATCCTCTGCTTCAGTGATTCTCATTGTGGAACCTACGGATGATATTCTGCCTGCCCCTTTTTTCTGATGCCTACTTTCTCCTTCTCCAAAACAAACAGCCAGTACTACTTTCCCTCCACCTCATTGGAGTGGAGGTCTTCGGACAAGTCTATAATTGGAGGATGCTTGACTTGGAAGTTCCCAGTATAGAATCAGCCACCTACTGCAGCCATTTTGTGCCCATAGGTTCAACAAGTTGGGAGATCTGCATTCTGCAGTGGACCCAGACTGGTGTAGGTCTTCAGCATTCTAGCACCTCAGTCTTCAGCATGTGTGAATCAGGCCCTTGGGTTTCCAAAACTGCTTCATCAAATATCAGGAAATTTGGGGGATGGTGTCTGGGGATGACAGAGTTTAATGAGGATGCAATTTCATGTCCAGATGATACTATAGGTTGCCTCTCCTCGTCTATATGACACCAAGATAAATTCTTAGAACATCCCTATGTGAAGGCTTTATGTGCTCCATTCCTCAGTTCCTCAGGGGCAGGAAACTGGAGCTGGCAACAGGGAATTTCCCACTCCAGAAGGGCAAATAAGAAACCTAATCCAGGCCACCACCGTTTCCTCTTCATGTCAGATGGTTTAAAATGGAGCTTTGACTAATGAATATTTGTCATTCATTTCCAATAATCTGATTTAAATGTTACTGGAGCATGTTCTGCATAAATCATTGTTTCCTGTTCTGTCTTAGCTTTCCCCCTAACATATTGATTGAAGTAAAGACGTGAACTGTCCTGGGGTAATTTAGATGTTTCTGTGAACAGAGAGTACAAGGGAAGAAATATATTGCTTCTTTCAGGCGAATGACACACAGGACGTACCTTTTTCAATAACATGAATAAAACATCCTCAATACTGCAAGGGATTTCTTAAAGTTATGGAATGCACAGTAAGCAGTAAGGTCTTTATTTTATGCCAGGCCAAATTTCCTTGAATATGCTAATAAACCACAGACTTGCCTTTACAATCTCCATCTAAAACTCTGCAGCATGGGGCCATACTAAGTCTTTATTCTGCCCTTTGCTTTACAGTTCTGCTGATGCACCTTTCATTCCTACACATGCCATGGGTGGTGAAGATGCTGGCCTTTTCCAACAAAAGAGAGGGGAGACGTTTCAACTGACTACAGCAGAAATGGAAGGAGAAAAGGGGGAAATCCTAAATGATGAAGGCACTGGAGTTTTGACCCCATAACTGTCCAGATTGTGACAAATGCAGTAGAGGTGAATAAGCTAGATAGAGGCAGTGGGTTTGGGGAAAAAATCCAGGTAGTGGTATGAAGTATTGATAAGGCAATATACTATTTCATGACCATCTCATACAGGCACAGAACCCATCATCCTCAGAATCTTCACTTTCCTTTAAAAAAAAATAGAGTTCCTAGTATTTCAACTTGCAAAGACAGGCTTGAAGTGGTCTGGACAGTATTTTAGTTAAATCTTCAATGCAGACGTAGTGCTGAGCAGAATTCTTCAGTCTTCAAGGTGTGCGTTTTCCATGCCTTAAAACCCAAAAGAAATCTGAATTTAAGGACCCAGTAATGCTGTGTCTCGATATATTGTCAACATGTTATCAAAATATGAAAATACATGTGTTTATTACAAATACACTTATAGACCCAAATAATAGCCTCAGATCTGAATGAAATCATACATTAATATCAAATATAGATCTGATGTGACCCTGAATGTACATTTTCAATCAATGGCTCCAGACACTGCAATATTAAGATAATAATATCTAAAAACTGGACCAAGTTGAAATAGTTATAAAGGAAAAGGAAGGAAAAGAAAAAATATTTCATTAAAAATGGTATGTTATTAGGAATATTTAAAAAAATGTGTTCAAAATATATGTTTAAGGTTACTCACTTATAATCAATATCTGTGACACATTATGCAGAGATCAAAGTTTGAGTTCAGGGGCATTCTTAAAACCAACAATGTTTTATTCAAGATATAAGATTTTGTGTGCAGGCCTATATAGCTGAAGACGTGTGCTTGCATACGAAAGTTTAAATCTTTGTTCTGCTGCTTCAGATCCACCTGAAGCTATGCAGAGATGTAATTTCAGAGGCCTCATATAAATAAACTTCTGCTTTGGTTAAGTACATATTTCTGGAATGGTATTAAAATAGTATGCCTGTGGCAGAACAGGCCTGCTTCAGCCTGTAGGCCCTATTCTACGCTGCCCACTCCAAGGAGTTCCCAACTCCTGGAGAGGCTTCTCTCTCTTTCTCCCTGGTAATGTTGCCATCACCACTTGACAGATGTACAGAATTGCCTGCTGGGAGGGTCAGGACTTCCCAGGCCTGATGCCTTGCCTTTCTGTCTCTCACTACCTGACACCTGGCCACCATGGTGTCAAATTATTGGTAAGGGCTACCTTGGAGGAATAGCTGCTTGCCAACTACAAGCCTTCCCTCTTTCCTGGAGCTCCTTTTTACAATAGCATGACTAGGATGGTGGAGGTCTATGGTACAGAGAACCACTATCAGCATCCAAAGTTATAAACTGTTTAAAAATGTTTACAAGTATATTTTTAGCATAGCACCAAATTGAGCAAGGAACCAAAAGAACTGGGTAAAACGCAGATCCTTCTGTCCCCCCTCACTATACAAGACATATCATCATATGTTAAATAAATAAATAAATATTAAACAAAATGAGATTTAGCTTTAAAATTACAGATCTCTACTGAGTTTACATTACCTTAGTTTTCTCCAGGTGAGCATATATTCAAAAGGGCTGCCTGCTCCAGACCTCAGGTAAGAACTCTGTCCCCCTGATGGATTCCATGCCAAAGAGAATTTCTTCCTTGCTGCCAGAAGTTTTTATCACCTCAGTTTCTCCACCCACTGATCAGGTCAAGTTGGGTCAAAAAGTCACTTCCTGGAGATTATACCTGGAGGGCCTAAAGTCTTCCAGATCTCTGTTTCCTGCTTGGAGAAGAGAGGGGAAGAATTTGACCATCCCATTGTCTTTAGATAGACCCAGTTGTATTTGTATGAAGGTAAGCTGAAGTTGACCTGGAGAGAAATAGACTGACTCCCCCATTCCTTGCCTGGTCTTGGTCCATAGGGGGGGAAATGCTCACTCAAACCTCTATAGAAAAAATGCATTTCTTCACAATGCCCAACAAATATTTCAAAATAACACATTAAACAAAATGTTTTAAAAACTTTTTTTTCACGGAATAATTAATATCCAAAAATTCATAACCATAAAAATCACCTTCCAATTCTGGTCCAAAAATATTTATAGATGCAATATGGAGCCAATGTTTTGTAGTAGTGTGTCAAGTATAGTATGTTCCCATTTTTATATGTAAAAAGGGTATGATGCAATCAGAATGAAAGAAGACACCCACATTGTGGGTTGATACACCCACATGTATCAATCCAAGGCCACAGAAGGGATAAGGGAAGAAGGGAAGAAGTAAATACATTGTACATAATATAATGAATAGATGTATAAAAACAGCATTCTGTCACCCACTCTGTTTGGATGAATCATAGACTACATCAGTGCAAAGGCAAAGATGGCAAACAGAGCAGTTATTTCAAGGGTAATTGTTGACTGGCTTAGCTTTGCCATCAATTCTGATCTTATCTATGGCAGATTTTCAATCTATTTCTGACCAATATGGCCTTCAAATTTCTAAATCTCCTGTAAGTAAAGACTGGGGTGGGAAGGTATGTTGGGATTCTGGATAAGAGGTGCCAATTTTAGTAATAACATTTTAAATCTATGTATATTGGCCATCAAATGTTAATGGAATAATCACCCTATTTGGATTGCCTTGTCTAATTCTAGGTGTTAATAACCAAATTCTTATTGTATTTTTAGCTTTGTAAAAACTTTAGAGGAATAACCCCTGTCCATGAATTGTCTAATCAGCAATTTGGCTTTTAAAACAAAATTCATATACTGACAGTAGTTCCTTCTTTGCATCAATGTGTTTTCTTTATAAACCTGTCTAGTTCATATTTCCCATCTTTCTTGTTAATCCAAGAAATTAATTTTTGCCTTATCAAATGTAATTTCAAACTTGATGGTATCATGAACTGTACTAATAAATGGTCTGAATTATAATATCAGATGTTCTGATCATCTTATATGTAATGATGTTATTTTGATATATAATGCCTGCATATAGAATAAATTGATTTTCTAATGAATAAATTGGCAAATTCAGGTACCCCAAGTTTGCCAAAGAAAACTCTCTTGAAATTGGAAATCTTTTAAAAACACAATTCAGCCATTTGACATATAAATTTAGTTGGGGGATTAGAAATATTTTCTCTCCTGTCCATTGTTTCCTGCAATACTTTTATAGCCTCATTGTGTAGAATATTTGTGTACTGGGATAACACATTGAGGGTGACAAAATAATATCTTCCAATTCTAGATGTATGATCCTGTGTATATTCTAGGAAGTCCATTGTATCCTTCAAGTGTCAATCTTAGGAATGAATGTTTTCAAGATTTCATCCAAATACATAGCTATAGGTTCAAGAATGGAGCCATATCCTGAAACACTAGGGGGCTTTACGCACCGGGATCTTTGTAGCAAATTGGTCCCTGAATGAAAAATCGCCATTTAAAATAGTGGAATTCGTCGTTATGCATACCTGCCTTTGTAGTGGAATCCAGTTGCGTTTTGTAGCGTTTCCCACAGGCTTCCGGTCTCGGCAGAAATCGCTAGAAAGGAAGCGCTATTGCCGAGCTCGTCCCGCCCCTGGCAGTCAAGCAGCCAATGGGCAGCCGTTAGCATGCTCCCAAACAGCCTCTTTCCCTTTAAGAAAGGTTTTTAAAAAAAAAAAAAAAAGACCCATTGCAACGAATCTGTGTTAATTCGTTGCAACGGAGAGACCCATCCAGCTGCCTGGTGTGTTTGAGCTGTCATTTGATCGTTGCCACGCTCCCTCCGAGTGAAAAAAAAAATCCCCCCCCCTCTCACGGGCCCGATTTTCGGCTGAATGAATGTGTAAAAAATAAAGGGAAAATACATCAGCAAACGGGCTTCTCTGTTCTTTGTGCTTAGTGACTGAAGGGGAGGGACTGAAGCCGGGGAAGCCTCTAAACTGAAAGAGGCTCGCTGGTGCGTTTATCCCCGCTCGCTCGGAGAAAAAAAAAATGGCGATCGCTTCGCCGGAAGATCAGAGGAGAGAGCCAGGGGGGAGGGACTTTGTAGAAACCGCAACAATGTTAACGCACAGGTCTTTTTCGCTAGTGTTGCAGATTGGTTGCAGGAGTGTATCGCTTTCCAGAGGGTGAATCCACTTTTGGGGATTTCCCTGAAAGTGCTACAAGGAAGCGCTTTTTGCAGATTGGTTTCAGGTGTGTGGCAGATTGTTGACGACGTTGTGCATAACAGCAAATCAGTAGCGTTTTCAATTGGCAACCATTGTGCTATTTTGAAGGCGTGCAAAAAGCCCCTAGGTCTTCCAGGTATTGGGCACCTTCCAGCACCTTCATGGATTTTTGGCGAGAGGTAAAATCATGGAGTTCTATTTTGAGTTATAGAAGAAAGTCCTAAATAGATAAAAAAGGTATCATTCAAGTAAGGCTTCAACTAGGGCAAGACTTTTCCCACTCAGGACCCCTTCTCACCCAAGAAATTTTTATGTGACCCCAAGTATATGGGTATATAAAATAGGTAGGTAAAGGTAAAGGTATCCCCTGTGTAAGCACTGGGTCATGTCTGACCCTTGGGGTGATGCCCTCTAGCGTTTTCATGGCAGACTCAATACGGGGTGGTTTGCCAGTGCCTTCCCCAGTCATTACCGTTTACCCCCCAGCAAGCTGGGTACTCATTTTATTGACCTCGGAAGGATGGAAGGCTGAGTCAACCTTGAGCCGGCTGCTGGGATTGAACTCCCAGCCTCATGGGCAGAGCTTTCAGTCTGCATGTCTGCTGCCTTACCACTCTGTGCCACAAGCGGCTCATCTAAAAATAGGTATATAACTCAAATATTTACAGATAATAAATCATAAAGAAATTTATTTTAAAACAATTATTTGGTATATATATAATTTTACCATTTATTAAAGACTAAAGCAAATTTAGATACTAATGAGTTATATGTGCTTGTTTATTTTTAAATCAAGAATTAAATCTTGCCTAGAAATTTTCTGTTAGAGCACCAATTATTTTTTGTTAAGGGGCCACTAAAGAGACCCATCCAGGGTTGCCAGCCTCCAGATAAGGCTGACGACATTCTAAAATGGTTTTGTTATGTCAAGGTGAAGACAAACAATAACTTGCCATTTCAGCTAGACACAATAGAGTGGGGTGGTTTCCAGACAATGGAATAATCATGGATTTCAATGAATACCTGTTAAAGTGCATATGAAAATATCAGTTTGTTCCTTTAAATGTTTTTGCCTCCTTTTTTTAACATCCCCTTTCAGCTAGCAACAGCTTTGGGGACTGGGTAAAAGCTAGAATGGCCTGGAACAGGAAAGAACAGGAATTAAACGAGTACCACAAAAAACAGTGAGATGAATTACAGACACTTGAGAACAATATTTAAAAAAATGAAAAAGTGGAACTCTCACCCTTTTATTAACCCCTTCCAGGCCAAAATGTCTCCTGAACACCCCAGAAGACATTAAACAAGCAAGTGTGCCACAAAAAAAGTGGGATGCATTACAGCCACTTGAGAGCAATATTTTCAAAATGAAAAAATTGAACTTCCACGACTTTGTTAATCCTTTCCAGGGTAAAAGTAAAAACTCAGCATGGCCTGTCACTTGTGGGGATGCCTCCATGTTTGGTTGGAGATGGATGGGGCTAGCAACAAGCCTCTTTTAATTACTTCTTTTTACAGCTGGGAAAGTATTTGCCATTAATCACTATTCTTAACAGTTTTATTACCCCAATGTTTTTGTGAACATCAGTGGAACCCAAAGTACTGATTTGCTTTCCTAGAGAAGAATTATCATACTGCATATTTAGGATGTTGTGATGTTGTTTACTAATTTTTTGAGCCAGTTTGGTGTAGTGGTTAGGAGTGCCAGGCATGCCAGGTTCGATTCTGCGCTCCCCCACATGTAACCAGCTGGGTGACCTTGGGCTCGCCACTGCACTGATAAAACTGTTCTGACCGAGCAGTGATATCAGGGCTCTCTCAGCCTCACCCACCCCACAGGGTGTCTGTTGTGGGGAGAGGAATGGGAAGGCGACTGTAAGCCGCTTTGAGCCTCCTTCGGGTAGGGAAAAGCGGCATATAAGAACCAACTCTTCTTCTTCTTCTAATTTGCTACTAGATTCAAGCAGGTAACCATGTTGATCTGAAGCAGAACAAATTTTGAGTCCAGTAGCACCTTTAAGACCAACAAAGCTTAGTTGTTATGCGCTTTTGTGTGCATGCACTCTTCTTCAGATACAGTGTCAGATACAATGACGCTGTATTGGAAGAAGTATGCGTGCACACTAAAGCTCATACCTTAAATAAACTTTGTTGTCTAGAAGGTTCCATTGGACTCAAATTTGGTTGTGCTGTACTTACGGATGAGATGATAATTACAGAGGCTTTTGTGTATTTCTCTGTCCAGTTTTCAGGAGGTTCTTTTTCCACAATCTTGATTAATTTTTCTGCTCTCAGCACCAGTTTCAGGCATCCAACCCTGTCAGAAAGTTGTCCTTCTTCAAGCGGATGAGTCCTGCTCTCAAATCTGACCTGCCAGTTTCACTTATGACTGCACAACAATAGAGATCAATCTGTGCTCTTCAAAAAGGGGGGAAGCAAGTTGATTTCTCTGTCTAGTGTCTTCTACCAAGGAAGTCTCTTGTTACTGGAGGAGATCACCATGTGCCAAAAACTTCAGCTGCAACAAGCATGCGTGCATATTTTTGTAAAAATATCATAAATTCATAAAAAAATATGATATGGGCTAGACCCATAACCTGAATGATATTGATTGGTAGACTTGTGGTAATCTTAATATACTGAAAGTTAGCAGAGTACCTGGTTTGGCTGATAAGCACAATATGCAACGTGAGTGCATGTGGTCAGAAAACAATGGACAAAGAAACTGATTGGAGCATTTTGTTCTTAAGAGCCTGCTGTGTTTACTCACCCCTGTTGTTTGGTCTTTCTTTTCCAAAATCTTTACTCCCCCCGCCTCATGTGTACTATCTTATTATCCCCTGATATTGCATGGCTTTCTTATTCACAAGATTGAATGTTATATTCGCAGTAGTTCTATAGGGGAGATTTCTGAATATACCTTATAGTTTGGCCTTGTGATCTGAATAGGATTGATACATCTTTTCATGTTTTGCTTGAATGTGTGTTTGTGTGTGTGTGTATGTTTTGAGAATATAAGGGAAAACTTTTCTTCTTTTCTTAGTGATAATAAATGAAATACTGCAGAGCCAAATTTTAAAAAGCAAATGAAGAGAACATGAAGTATATGGTATTGGTGACAGTGGTTAGAATCATATGTGCAGAAAAATCAGAGTCTGTCCAGGTTCACAAGAATGCAGGGAAACTTGCCTGACTATACAGAAATGGCAAAATAGATCAACTTTGAAATCTAAGGAGAGATGGAGTGTTGATTATTATACAAGTGGGAGATAAACCTAGAATGCGAAACAGTTTCAAAATGATATTAACATGTATTACATTGCAGGAATAGAATTTGAATAAGTTTTGAATGTAAAGATGTAAGAAAAATAAATTTAAAGCAAAAATATCCTTGTTTTCAATAAAAGAAAAATATGTATTATTTATGACCCCCACCACCCCACCATTGTGTATCAGAAGTTGTGGTGAATATATAAGAAAAAAGAAATATAGAATATTAAATATATATTAAGGATGAAATTAATAATATAGCTGTGAAGCATATGGGTTATGAAATTAGAAGATTGACATTTAAAATGGCTGAAGTAAGACATATTGCATTTCATAAAGAATGTTTTGAGGATTATAATGAAGGAGATGTTGGGAGGAAAACTCTTCCTTTTTCATATTTGACTAGTAGTAAAGCCCATTGCATGGGGTTTGGAGACCAAGACGTATGAAGAAAGGTTGGGAGAGCTTGGTCTGTTTAGCCTAGAGAGGAGACGATTGAGAGGGGATCTGATAACCATCTTCAAGTATTTAAAAGTCTGCCATATAGAGGATGGAGCAGAATTGTTCTCTCTTGCCCCAGAGGGACGGACCAGAACCAATGGGATGAAATTAATTCAAAAGAAATGAATCCATCTAAGCATCTGGAAGAAGTTCCTGAAAGTGAGAGCGGTTTCTCAGTGGAACAGGCTTCCTCAGGAGGTGGTGGGTTCTCTATCTTTGGAAATTTTTAAACAGAGGCTGGATAGCCTTCTGATGGAGAGGCTGATTCTGTGAAGGCTCAAGGTGGTGGCAGGTTACAGTGGATGAGCGATTGGGATGTGAGTGTCCTGCATAGTGCAGGGGGTTGGACTAGATGATCCCTTCCAACTCTTTCTATGATTCTATGATTCTATTCTATGCTGAAATGCAATGGGTGCTAGCTAGTGGTTTGGTAGAAGCTCATGTAGCTTGTGTATGACACCATCCCATTGTGGGCGTGGGTGTTTGACTGTTACGGTCAGGACTCAATGTTGTGTTCTCTTGATTTCTGCAGAGAAGTTTCTGTACTGGTAGAGCAATGTCTCATCAGAAGTATTGTATTTCTATCATGAATGTAAAAGGATCGTGTTATAGAGCAGGAATACAAGAGAATCCCTTTTTAAGAACCAATGTTTCCAACTTTGAGAGATGACTGTTAGACAAGTTAACTATTTGTGGGTTCTCAAATTTTTTCTCCTGTGTTGTATTCTCAGCTTTCTTTTCATATCTCTTGCCTCATATATCTAAAAAGAAATATTGGAAGTATTGGGCATGGGAGCACTAGATATTTTACAGCTCTTACAAAAAAGTCACCTGGAACAGTTTCCTGCCCTGAATTATTCCTACCTATTTTAGAGTTTGTGTTCAAAGAGGCATTAAAGGACAGGTTTTCTTTTTGGACTAGCTTTTGCAGAGAAATTACATCTCTAACTTGCGTGTCGCAGGTATTGATTATAAAACATGTTTTGAAGACATGGAAGTATGTGGGCTATGCTTAGTGAAATATTCCAAGGCAGAGCTTAAGTGTCTGAGCTGGATTGCCAGCCTCTGCAGTTCAGAGTTTCTATGGTTTCCATTGCTTTAATTGACTTAGAATGTTTGATGACCACAAAATCCAGTTTTCTAGTGCATAAACAGGTGGCACAAAACAGGCCCAGCTCTGATTTGCAATTATGATGTCTGTCTTTGTTCCATTTTGTGCAGTAGCCACAAGGGGGCAGTGGGATCCCATAGCGTCTTCTAAAAAGTGGCAGACATGGCTTGCTTGCTCGCACTGTCAGGCCAAGTACAATCTGTGTCCTACTATCCTATTTCCTGGCATCTTGGCACCTTCAGAGATAGGTGGTGTCATTTTGGTACCTGGGCCAAAATGATGCCCAGGCTTGTAATATGGTGCTTTCTCCCCCCCACCCCACACACACACACAGCAAAATTGATATTCTTTTTGCAATCCACATTTCCTTATCTCCTTCCAAGAAATATATATTTGCTGTGTAACCATTTATAAACTGTTGCAGTTAGGTTGTGGAGGGAACCTTTTCCTCCTTTTAAAATGCCCCAGCAATGTTTAAATCATATTTGTTTCCCATCCCCTAGCCAGATATTTTTAAAAAATACAAGTAAACTTAGATTTGGAAGAAGGATAATTTTTTTTTTATTGTACTTAGCTCATTTGTACCCCACTTTTCTTCACAATAGGGATGCAAACTGACAACATTCTTCTTTTCTACCACACAACAACCCTGGGGGGCAGGTTAGACTGAAACTGCTTGAAAAACCCAAGCTCCCATAACAGAAGAGAGATCTGAACACACCGACCCTCTGTGGGGTCGGTGTGTGTATGTTTCTTTAAGTGTTGTTATGGAAAGAGGCATATATAAGTAAGTTGTAGGACGTGGGAGTGAATGCAGCTGTAGGACTGTGTTTTAATAGTTATTTGACTTGGAGGCATTATTGAACAGGCATAACACTCTCCTAGATCCTAGTCCAACACAATGGCTCTAAGAGACATGCCTCCCTTTTGCTGCCCATATTCTTCTCATCGTATGCCACTGTCCCTGTGTCCAGGGAGCAGTCCTTCTCAACCCAACTAACATTGCTGAAGACTTCAGAGGATGCTGAGGTAGCTCTTAATTGTGCCTTGTCTCCCAGCCCCCCATTTTAATTGGCAATTGTATTTGAGTCTCAAAGAAACTTACAGCAATTAATAATCAGTTTTGTATTGAAAAGTGGAATATATATATATATATATGAGCCTCTTGTCGCACAGGGTGGTAAGGCAGCCGACATGCTGTCTGAAGCTCTGACCATGAGGCTGGGAGTTTGATCCCAGCAGCCAGTTCAAGGTTGATTCAGCCTTCCATCCTTCCGAGGTCGGTAAAATGAGTACTCAGCTTGCTGGGGGGTAAACGGTAATGACTGGGGAAGGCACTGGCAAACCACCCCGTATTGAGTGTACCATGAAAACGCTAGAGGGCGTCACCCCGAGGGTCAGACATGACCCGGTGCTTGCACAGGGAATACCTTTACCTTTACCTTGATAGATAGATAGATAGATAGATAGATAGATAGATAGATAGATAGATAGATAGATAGATAATTTTATTTTCAGATCTGTATGCTGCCTTTCCCCGAAGTCTCAGTATTATATATACCGTATATACTCGCATATAAGCCGACCCACATACAAGCCGAGGCAGCCAATTTTACCACAAAATCTGGGCAAACTTATCGACTTGCATATAAGCCGAGGGTGGGAAATGCTCCATCATCAGAGGCTCTCCCATCCAGCCTCTCCCCCCCCCCCAACAAATACAGAAAAATCCAGAGGATGAATAGCTGCTGGCTTTTGTACCCTGCTTTTCAGAAACCAAAAGAATAGTTTGGAAAAAGTGATTAAGAAGAGGAAGAAGCGAAGGCAAAAGGGAAAAAAAAAAACGATCAGAGTCCCTAAGTCAAACCATTTATGTCCTACAAGCTACCATAGCAACTACTGGCTGGCTGGAGCAGGCTTTTATTTCAATTACCCATGTATATATCCAAGGAGGGATTTTTCAGTGTGAAAAAAAGGCGCTGAAAAACTAGATTTATGCACGAGTAGTTATTTATACACAGGGTAGTTATTTTAAATTATATATGCAGATGTGCATGTTTGCAATGGGCAAAAGTCTGAACTAGTTTTTTTCACTCTGAATCTTTTGATCTTAGGTGTACCCAGCTTTATTTCTTAGGCATACAATGATCCAGTGTTGATTTCAGTCAGCCAGACAAGAGTAATTCTGCACGGAAGTCCATTGTGTGTGTATTCATTAATTATATTGACATTATCTGGAGTCTGCCTTTCCCACATGGACTCAAGACAGAGTCAATAAATTTAACAGGATGGGGTATTCAATGAAGAACACAATAAGAGAGCCAGTGTGGCGTAATGGTTAAGAGCAGGGGTAGTCAAACTGCGGCCCTCCAGATGTCCATGGACTACAATTCCCAGGAGCATTCGCTGGCAGGGGCTCCTGGGAATTGTAGCCCATGGACATCTGGAGGGCCGCAGTTTGACTACCCCTGGTTAAGAGAGTCAGACTAGGATCTGGGAAGCCCAGAGTTGAATCTCTGCTTGTGCCATGGAAGCTCATTGGATGACCATGGGCCAAACATCCTCTCTCACCCTAAGATACCTCACAGGGTTGTTGTAAATGAAGGATAGGAGAATGACGTAAACCACTTTAGGTACCCATTGGGGGGAAAGGCAGGACACAAATGAATAAAATAAATAAACAAAAGACATCCATACAATAGGAACAGAATTGTAGAACCAATCAGAAATCTAAAAACAGAACTGAAGCAAAGCTTCAGGGTTAGCATGACACATTAAATGATAAAAAATTACACAGTAGGACCCTAGTATCAGAAAAATACAGTGGTATAGACCACAGTCCCTAATCTCTCTCTCTCTCTATATATATATGTATATCTCCCAAGTGCGGATATCTATCTGTGGATATTTAAATCCAAGATTTGGGCCCACACTTACCGAAAATAGGTTTTTCTGCAAATTTGGGTGAGCCCTAGGTTTGCAGAAAAATCTGAGAACTAAAACCCAAAACACTAAGGAGTCTGCACCTGTGTAGACAAAGCACTTACCTTGCAACTGGGAAGCAGGAAATCTTTGAACTGATGCTCTGGCCAATCAGGAAAGACTTCTTTGATATGTCAGCATTGCAGGCATGGAGCAGGAAGTTAATTTTATAAAAGCAGAAATCTACGCTTATACTGGCGGCGTTTTTTCAAATATCACTACTTATATCTACTCCTGGGGGAAAGGTAGGGTCACCATAGATCAATCATGCATGTTGCAGAGGGAAATTTTAAAGTGCCCCAAATTCAGTGCAGACAGGAGGGGTTTATTTGTGCTGAGAGTGGATAAAAAGCCCTGTGCAGACTCAACCCTGGTCAGCCCAGATGTTTTCTTTCTCTGAGAGGTAATGTGGTGTAGTGGTTAAGAGCAAAACACTCTGATCTGGAGAGCTGGGTTTGATTCTCCCCTCTTCCTCATGCAGCCAGCTAGGTGACCTTGGGCCAGTCCCAGTTCTTTCAGAGCTCTCAGCCTCACCTACTTCACAGGGTGTCTGTTGAGGGGAGAGATGTCTTCATTGCAAAGGACACCAACAAAATATCAGATTCATACAGGCTCACTCTTTCAAGAACCTGTGTTTTAGGAGATAATCAAATATAGAATCCAGTGGCACCATTAAGAGCAACACTTTTATTCAAGGTATGAACTTCTGTGTGCATGCACACTTCTTCAGATACAGTGTCATGGAATGTCCATGTCCCTGTATCTCAGGAAGTGTGCTTTCACGCGAAAGCTCATAACTTGAATAAAACTTCACGGGTCTTAAAAGGTGCCCCTGGACTCTAAATTTGTTCTGCTTGAGACCAACATGACTACCAACTCGAATCTATCTTAGGAGATAATCATTTGCCTTTCTATATGCTTCAGCAAGGTGCTTTAAACTGCAGTTTTTAAAGCTTGACCCTAACTCCAGAAGTCCTATAGGTTTCAGGGAGACTTTCTTCAGAGTAAAAATACAGAACGAGTTAATTCTGCATTATGATAAAGATGCACTTTCTTTCGTCTGCTTTGAATCAGCTGCCCATTAACTTCAAGACAGACAGAACGGAGGGAAGCTCTTGTTCTTTACATTAATTTTATGGGACATGTATGGAGCTGAGATAAAACTCAACAGATTATGAGAGGATGTAGAGGAGAGCGATGAGGATGATCCAGGGCCAGGGGCCAAACCCTAGGAGGAAAGGTTGAGAGACTTGGGAATGTTCAGCCTGGAGAAAAGTAGGTGGTGAAGGGATGTGATTGCTCTCTTTAAGGATTTCAAAGGTTGTCACTTAGAGGAGAGCAGGGAGTAGTTTCTGTGGGCAGCAGAGGAGAGGACCCACCGTAATGGCTTTAAAATACATGTAGAATGGTACCAGCTAGATATCCGGTGGTAGTGGGGAATTCAGTCAGAGTCGTTCAGTAGTGGAATCAATTGCCTAAGGAGGTGACGAGCTCAACATCATGGGTGGTTTTCAGGCAGCAGCTGGACAGATACTTATCCTGGATGCTTCAGGCTGATCCTGCATTGAACAGGAGGTTGGACTGGATGGCCTGTAGAGCCCCTTCCAACTCTGTGGTTCTAGGATTTAGATTTGGAGTGAAAGACCATTGCCCCAGAAGATACTAAAAGCATTTGATCCCTTTCTGGGAGAAAGGTGCAAGTTTTCATGACTGCTTCTGGGAAGCTGTTGGACTTGACTGTTTAAAACAGATGATGAGCCACTTTAGAAAGGTCTGTCTCCTGGCCAAGCCTGTTCAGTGTCTGAATTTCAGGCTTTGCTTTCAGATGATGGAGCAGACAGAGTTTATAAAGGTAAGTAAATATAGAGCGTGGGAGGGAGATCCTTGGCATGGCTGTGTGGTAGCATGTTTGGGGAAACCAGCATCTTAAACCATGTCTCTCTGACACTACAAAAAAATGCAAATCCTGAGAAAGGCTGAGAGCAAACAAAAACATTCATTCTTTGAAGACCCTAGCCACGAAGCTCTGCATCTCAGGGGGGATATTATTCTTACTTAATATTGTCAGTCACCAGACCTTGCTTCCCAGTCTTTGCATCCTTGACCCAGTTTTTGTTTCCTTCTGTGTCTATCCTGGTAGCTTTACAGAACAGGTTATGTACTCAGCAATAATATAATTCTGGTTGCTGTATGATTCGTCGTGCTCTCATTGACCGTTTATGCACTGGGAACTTCACTGCCCCAGCTTCTGTGCAGGAGCACAAATAGGGGGTGGATGAGGTGCACCAGGCCAAATGCTCCCCCATATGGGTGCAGGAAGAGGTGGGGCAACCTGCCAGACTAAAACTCCAGCCTGCAGCCTGGCATGAAACCTCCAGTGCGTAAACGGTCATTGCATGGTTTTTGACAATACCAATTTTTGGGGCATTGTTCGACAGAACACTGTCTGGGCTTTGGTTCCCATTTCTGGAGTCCTAGTACTATTGCACTTCGTACCAGAGGTCTCATCCAATTGCTTGCATTGAATTGTATATGTCTCTGTGTATATGTATATGTCCCTTTAACATTGTTTCCAACTTATGGTGACACTATGAAGGAATGACTATCCAAACACCCTATCACTACTAGCCTTGCTCAGGTCTTGTACACCAAAGGCCTTCGTGGAGTCCATCCATCTCACATGGAGTCATTTTGTTTTTCTGCTGTGTCCGACTTTTCCTAGCGAGTCTTGTCTTTTCATGATATGATCAAAGTACAATAGCCTCAGTTGTTATAGATTCTAGAGCGGATTCAGGCTTTTGAGCACCCTTATTTGTCTCTGGTCCATAAAACTGTCCTCCAGAACCATATTTCAAACAAACCAATTTTATTCCTGTCAGCTTAGTCCAACTTTCACATCCATAATGGGGAACACCAGGGTAGGAACAGCATGGTGTGATCTGTCTTGTGTCTCCATGAGAATGGTGGGCTACAAATAATGTACATAAAATAAGAGGGGGTTTACTGGCAGATCTCCTGCTTTGCAGGTCAACCCAAGTAAGATCTTTCCAAATCCATTAAAGTCCATGGGCTTAGAAGTGTGTAACTCTGTTTGAGATTACATTGTTATGTCCCTTGAACTCTAATAGCAGCATTTTGGTTTCTCTTTGTAAAGTACACTGAATAATAGGGGATTGATTGGCTGTTTTGACAAAAGATTATCATTGGCTGTATTTGGTTGTGACACAGTCTACTGATATAACAGAATTGATTTTTGCTATATATTCCTTGTCATGTAAGAAGATCACAGTCTGATGAAGAGTGCTTACATCGGAAAGCTCACACCTTGATTAAATCTTTGTTGGTCTTAAAGGTGCTACTGGACTCTAATTGTATTGTTATGTCCCGAATCACTCAGATGGAAGCATCTCATGGAGACCTTGGAGATCCAGAAGAGTTGCTGTCTATCAAAGTAGACGATACAGAACAAGAAGGACTTGCCTCAGTTTCTTAGGGAGGCCTGGGCTGGTTCTGCACTTACATTTTTTTCCGTTGTTAATCCTGCTGAATTAAAATCGATCTGAACCTGGGTCTTCCGCCTTTGTTTTTCCCGAATTGAAGCAGACATTGCATTCTACACTTAATTGTGTGGCTGCTCTCTCCTTCCTGCTTGATTGGGGGAGCAAAAAGGAGGAAGGGGAGTGGTGGTTGTGAAGCTCCAGCCAGCACTGAGGGAGCACAAGGCTGGAGAGGGGTTTATTTCCTGCTGTTTGTCTCCTGATTCTACATCTAAAGCAAGCAGGGTTGGGGGAGAATGGAGCATGAGGCAGTTTGTTTATTTTTCTTTTCCTGAACAAGTGATGGAGGGGAAAACAAGGCGGGGGGGGGAAGACAATCTAAAATGCAAATCTCAGCATGTAGAAGTGTGGGCTCTTGGACAAGAGCACAGGCATTTGGTTGAGGCCAGGGGAGGTTGACCGGAGTTTTGATCTGGGGGTTCCATCCTATTTGAGCATCCCAGGGTTATAATTAAGATCAGGAATAGCATTGGTTCTTGGCTGGAGTCAGCAGAGTTGGGTTGGGGAGATCACCGTTACCGCCATCTTATAATTGTAGGATATTATGATAAATGCTATTGTTATAATGGGATTTTTTATGGTATTTATATTTTATGGTTTTATTCTGTAAGCCGCCTCGAGGCAACATTGTTCTGAGAGGCAGGATACAAATTTTAAAATAAATAAATGAAATTGCCTCTTTCTTTGGTGCAGCATCCCATCTCAACATATTTTTACCCTTAAGCCCTTCTTTATTTTATCTTGAATGTCTCTCTTGTGCAAGTAGGCATGTCAGGCCAATTCACGGACTCCTACCCAAAAGATCTTTGGAGAAAGGAATACTTTTATTTATGTAAATAGGAGAAGGTCTCTGTCGTCCTTGATAGGGAGAGGAAACTCTCTCAAACTCAAGCAAGCTTTTTATACTTCTAGTTTACTTATCACTCACCCCGTCCCTACCCAAGGGGCTGTGCCTGGGAGGGCTCGCATTCTATTCCCCCATACGCCCAAGACATACAACTTCATCCATCACATGTGCATTAAAATGAGCTCTAAGTCTGCCCAGGGGTGGTGATTCTACTATGCTAATGAGCCTAACAATATGCAAGCCTCAGTATCTGTATCCTTTACCTTTATCTCAATACGCTGGTGTTTACAACAGTGGTCTTATCGATAAGCAGGGTGCCAAGATGCTTAGATTTTATCTAGACTGCTGCTTCTGTAGGCCATCTTATTATCAGGCAGAACTCCCTTTGCTACGCTATTAAACAAGAAATTCAGCTCTGATTCTTCAAGCATCAAGCAGACTCCCCCGCCTTTTTTAGTAATTGGATGAAATAAAATAATTTCAGACTTGGCTGGTTCCCTTCTAGGGCTATATTTAATTTCAGACTAAATAAAAACAGAATATCTAACATATATATCATAGAGGAGTAAGGGGGAGGGCTAAGATCTTAGCCAAATTGTTCTCACACGATAACAAGACCTCATGACCTTTAATTTCCTCCCAAGAGCTGATTCCTAGTATCACCTGGGTACAACCGTAGCCTGCCTACCTCACTGGGCAAGGCAATGGAGATTGGATAGGTTATGTTGATCCAGGTGGTTCACTCAGTCTGATCCCAGTTCTCCTTACTATTGCCCTCGTTACACCAAGCTTTTGCCCTTGTGGTTCCCATACTCCTCCGCATAGCCTTTTGAGATTGTCTGTTTCATATTTTTCCGGCAGGAAAGCTGGCTACATCTGACTTTATTATTTCCTCTGGCAGTGTTCATGTGCTTGTTTTATTTATTTTGTTCATTTATAGTCTGCCTTTCTAACCCAAAGCAGCTTACAAGCTCCTTGGCTGAGCGGAGGGTGGCGTTGGTGGGAGGTGGCACTGTTGCTGTGGCTGCCAGCTCCGGGCAAGGTGGTTGAGCTGAGTCCAGAGTATCTCCCCCCCTTCCCCCCCCCCCTTCTTCCCGAGAGCACAGCACACAGCACAATCCAGAAATTCCCCATGCAGGAAAACAGGTGGCAGAGAGCAAGTGCAGATAGGATAAGATCTCTGGCATGCCTGAGCCGAAGAAGAGATGCCTCCAAGAGGCACCCTCAGCACACCAGCACCTCATGCCACTCCTGCCCCCAGCAGAGACCCCTTCGACTTCTATGGGGCAGCCACTCACCTCCTTCCCCAGTCAGCAGGCAGGCAGGAAATGGATGCAGAAGCAAAGAGGTCCTGGGGATTTAGGGGGTGCTCATGCTCCACCTTCCACTTGCTCATGCAGGCTTCGGGCAATCTCTCCCCTCCAAGCAGAAGAGCAGAAAGGCACTCATTCCACCTGGACTGAATCACCTGGTGGGTGGGCAGCAATGCTACTGTGGTGATAGCTGATGTGGCCGCCATCGTGTAACCCCCCACACCACGGGACATCTGAGGGGCTCTCGTGGTACACCGTGGTACTGCAGTACACAGGTTGAAAAGCCCTGGTCTGTTGTTGTTCTTCTGAAGGCAAGCAGGGAGGAAATGTGCTCAAAGGGGCAGGAAGTCTCCCACTGAGCAAATCAGGATACAGGGTGAGAATATTCGAAAAATATCAGGAAGTTGTTGATCTAAATATGCTATTTACACACCTCCTCCAATACCCCTTGTAGGATATTCTTTACATATGAAGTTGAATGATGCAGACTATAGATCTTGCATGTTCTAACAAGGCTGAGTTGTGTGACTGGGCCGATGTCACCCAGCCAGCTTCCATGCCGTGACTGGGGATTCGTACCTGGGTCTGCCAGATCCCTGCATGACACAGTAGCCGCTGCACCACACTGCCCATCATGTATCTTCATGTTGATAGATTTGTCAATATCAGAAATGCAGAGAGTGAATAAGTATGCTAATTTTAATGTTCAGAAACTTTCCCTCAGCTCACACCTTTCCTTAAATAAATAATAATTTCTTTAAGTTATTGCCTTGGCCACTTTGAAGTATCCTGCCAGATTGACATCCACGAGAGCTGGGGGGGGGGGTTGTTTCAGGATCCTTAAATCATGATCAAGCAGACAGAGCTCTTGAATGGCGCACCTTGCGGCTGCCTTTGCATGTCATATTTAACTAACATTAAGCTGACAGATGCACAATTCTGGCTTGTTGCCAGGCGTCAATGTGTGCCTCTTTCTTCCCCCTCCGTTCTTACACACTCTGTGATGAAAGAATTGTATGAAGAACCGATGCTGCAATGGACAATTGTGAGCTTAGGCTTTGCATGAGAGTGTGCATATGTAAATTAGTTCTGATGAACCTGGACACATGCATTCATAGGCTATGGGTACCTTTCTCAACATTTTTGCCATCAAGAAAGTCCTGAAACATTCTTCAGGCTTTGAGAAATCCCAGAAGTGGTACGATTGTGCAAAATATGGCTGGGAACCATAGCAGAACAATGTTGCCTCGAGGCGGCTTACACACACCCACCTGGGGGCCCTCCCCTTCCCACCTCTTTCAGGGCCATCATTGGCCATTTTGGGAGGGGGGGCAGGTTAACATGACCATATATAGTCATATGGCCCAATACATTTTTAACACAATTATCTTTAACCCGCTCCTAGTGGAGCGGATTAAATAATCGGTTAAGGGCCCCGAGGGTGGGCCCTGTCAGTGATGAGGAAGGGTGCCCATAGGCCCCTTCCTCCGGACTGACACTTGGAGGGCCCAATCGGCAGGCATGAAGCGCCTGCCGATTGGGCCCTCCGAGTGTCAGTCTGGCTGCAAGGGACCAATTGTGAGCCGCGCACAGTGCTGCTCACGATTGGTCCCTTGCCACTGCCCTGACCAATCGAACCGCCCCCCTTCCAGCTTCCCTACCTGCCGCCGCTCGCCGCCATTTCCTCACTCCGATGCGGCCCGGCCGGCCTCGCAATGCGCCCTGCCGCCGCAAGCTGCTGTGGCCCGGCCACAGCCTCCGCAACACCTTGCCCTCCCCCACACCGCTGGGAGCGCACCGCCAAGCCACCGGCCGCCGCCCACTGCCACGCCAGCGGCGCCGGCCCCTGCCCCGCGGCCGTGCGGCCCGCCCGCCCTCCCATCCTCCATAGCTGACCCTGAACGCCTCGCCGCCAGCCCAGCCACCCATACCCAGGCTCCCTCACCACAAGGTCAGCTGCGCCTCCGGACCGTGCCGCCCAGCCCCAGCGCGCCTCCCCAACCCCACTAGCGCCCGCTGCATTAAGCCTGCAGCGGGCTTATTTACTAGTATATAAATAAATGAATTAACTCCCACCCAGTTGGGAAACCCTTCCAGGGCCATCAAGAAACCCCAAGGTTTCACAAAACCCTGGTTGAGAAAAACTGCTTTATTTAGATGTGATTTTATGATGTAATCTGCCCCAAGTCGCATGAGATAGGGAGGAAAATGTTGAATTGATGATGATGATGATGATGATGATGATGGAAGAGAACTTCCCCAGGGCTGCCAAGAGCCACCACGGGCCCCCAGACAATTCCATTCCCACCATGTGACCCTGTTCAAAACCAAATATTATCAGCTTGCTGCTACCATCCATGAATAGAATAATAGTTCAATAGGCAAGAAAGATTAAAGGAAAATAGGCAGGATTGTTAAAGAACAGGAGTTACTTAACTAATTTACACAATGCACATTGCAATGAGAAATGGTGCAGCCCCACCGACCAAGAGCCACTTTCAGACAGCGACCACCTAGCACCTGTCAACGTTCAACAAGAAGAGAGAAATGTGAAGAAATCTCGCTCGTATCCCTTTGTGAGCGCTCCCTCTCTCTGTCTCACTGACTTGATTTCAAAAAGAAGATGATTAGACCTAATAGGTACATTGTTCTCTTGCAACTGGCACCCAGGGGCCCCATGGAACCCCTAAATACGTTTCTCAGCAAGCACTTCATTTCATTCTTCCCCCTAAGCACCTCTTTTCCGAAACAAAGAATGAGTCCTGGCAGGTGATCAGAGTCCCACGCCTGCACTAACTTTAGAGAGCAAGTTGAGCCCCTGGGCACTGAAATCCAACTGGCTCCAGTTCTTCCTCCCCTCCTACTGCTGCACCCTTAAACAGAACAAAAGCAGAAGAGAACAGAGTTAGGCCACCTAATTCTCTCTCCAAGCCAGCCTATAAGAGTTCTGGTTACTGTTAAAAATAAAGGAATCAAGCACATTCCCTATTCTTAGTCCTCGCGCCAGTTAGCTCGACCTATCTTTGTTACCTCAGAGTGTGACTATGATGAGGCTCAGTTGCCTTTAAATATGTATAGGACAGTTGCCTTAAAATTCCTCCCTCCCTTCTTCTCCCCGGTTCCCCCATCCTTGAATGCAGCTGGCATTCATCTCTTTCCATTCACCACCACCAAATGCCCCTCCAGTCCCCTGCAATTAAAGGTAAAGGTAAAGGTATCCCCTGTGCAAGCACCGAGTCATGTCTGACCCTTGGGGTGACGCCCTCTAGCGTTTTCATGGCAGACTCAATACGGGGTGGTTTGCCAGTGCCTTCCCCAGTCATGACCCCTGCAATTATCCTCACCCCAATCAAGGGGTTGCCAAGCTTTTTTTCCTGATGAGCTCCTCCTCCTCCTCTTGTGTGTCTCACAGCAGCTTGACCTGCAGGAACAAGCCAGGAACAAGTGTTTGCTCTGTGTGGCCCCAAGTTCCCTTGCTGATTCCTATAGACCAGGCTGCCATTAAAAGCAAAGGTGCAAACCACCCTTCTTTCTGGGTCAGATGGCAACCTTTTCCAGAACTCCCGTTGCTTTTTAGACACGGATCTTTTCTCTGCAGTGCTTATTCTGAGCAACTGCCTGGAAACTTCTTTTTTTCCCCCTTGCCTTTCTGCCATGACAATATAAATTTTAGCAGCCCTGCCCCCTCCATCACATTCTTCTCTGGGGCCTGAGATAATTGAGACATTCTCCCCCTCCCCTTCCACTGCCTCCAGCTAGGGGCTCATTTGCCAGACAGCAATCCCGTTCAGCTCTTCTCTGCTGCTCAAGAAATGGGGCAGGGAAAGGAGCAATGGTGGGCTCTTTGCAAGGCCAATCATGCAAGGGGAATGAGGACCCACAGATCATTGTACACAGAGGAGGAAGGACCACATGCCACTTTCCCAGCACACAGAGTGTGAGGCTGGCCGGCCATGCAGGCAGAGGAAACAGAGCCAACCAGCAGCATCTATTTCTCATTTTCATTGTCGGGGGACGGAAGCGACAGGAAGGGAGAGAGATGGCAGAGGAAAGGGCAGAGCAGAGGCAATTGACTGTGTCAGCTGTTGCAGAGCCCCAGCTGTGGGCCCTCAAGCTGACATTGGACCCCACTGCATTGTGCCCCTCCATTCCTCTCTCTGAGGGACCTTGCTCCCCCCCACCCGCCTGGCAGACTTCCGTGTTCATTCAGTGGAACTGAAGAAATGGAGGAGGGAATTGGCAAAAATCCCCCTCCCCTCTCCTTTCCAGCAGAGGAGCAGCTACTGCGCTGACAGAATGGCACCTTTGGATCCAAACCACAGTCCCGAGGATGGTACGAATAGGCCCTTTTCTCCTGTTGCTTTCCCACCTTGTTCCTGTGATTATTTTCATTCTACTCCGCTGCACATGTTCCTGCCACATGAGTTTTCAGTGAGACATCTTTATGCCATTTTGATGTAACTGATGAAAAACGGGCATAGATTTTAACAGCAGTTATTCTATAGACTTTTGCCGTGGGGGTTCTGAAAAGTATGGTTTCCTCCTGAGCAGGAGGTATTTTCAAAATGAGGCAGCATTTTAATAAAATACAGGAGGACCATCTTGAGTAATGACACAGAGACAAACTATTAATGCACAAGTGGGAACCTGCAAGAACTTGCAAGAGGTATCTCAGATCCTCCACCCCTACTATTTCCTCTTTCACTTTCCTGGAAGCCCCCATATTCTCTCACCTTTTTCTTCTTCCTTGCCTCCTTCGAGGGTTGCTAACCTGGAGATCTCTTGGAATCACAATGGATCCCCCAACTACTGAGATCACTTGCCCTTCAGGTTGCCAGTTCTACGTTCAGAAATCCTTGGAGATTTAGGTGTGGAGCCTTGGAAGGGTGAGCTGCAAGGGAGGGTGGTATATAAATATAATTAAATAAATAAATACGTAAACAAATAAATAGAATTGGGGAGGGAAGAGCCCTCTATGGGATCTAATGCCATAAAATTTGCACTCCAAAGCAGTTGTAGTTCTGTGTGGTCTCTCGCTACCAAGAGGGTAGCAAGCCTAATTCCCCAGGAAGAAAGGCTGCTTTGGAGGAGTCTATGGCATTATATTATTTTGAGGTCCCTCCTCTCCTCAAACCCCAGCCTTCCCAGGCATCCCCCACCCCTCATATCTAGGAATTTCCTAACTAGGAGTTGGCATGGCCAACCATATCTCCTTTCCACCCAACCTGCCTTTATCTGCTCCTCTGATTTCACCCAGCGGCCTCTGCCTAGGAAAACTGCGGCCTGGTTGTGTGGTGCCAGCCACTGGGCCAGAACCACATGCATGGTAGGGGATCCTCAAGGGATCAAGAGGTAGCATCTCACTTTCTTTTGTATCCCCCTCCCCACGCAATTCCCTCTTTACCTCCCCCTGGCAGCCTCCATATCCCCTCCCCTTTACATGCTTCTTCTCTTCTTCTCAGCCATTTGCTGACCGATCCCTTCTGATAGATTTATTATTAGTTTGCTTCATTTTATACCCCGCCTTTCTCCACATTGAGGACCAAAGCAGCTTACACTCTGAGGTGTTGAACAAATTTGTTATGAAGGCTGGACATGACATAAATGTCACTTTCTTGGGCAGACCAAGTATGGCATAAAAGTATGGCATATGCTGGGTACCAGAAATGTAAACTTTATCAAGGACAGCAACTGCTAAGCTCTGAATTGGTGTCTCCTCACTGGAAGACCCTATGAGGGGGGTGCAGAAAAAAACCCACATGGGCAGACTGGAGAGCCAGCTGTGCAGTGCTGGGCAGATATTCTCCTCTCCTCTTTCTTACCTTCACAACAACTTAGCGGGGTAAGTTCATGTTAACAGTATTTGACTGGTCCAAAATCACTCAGTCGGCTTCGATAGCAAGATGGAGATTCTGCCAGACCCTCCTCTGAAGCTCTAACTGCTGCACCCACATTAACTTTCATAGGGTAGCTGCTGTTAAAAAGTAGCAAGCAACCAGGCCTAGATGAGTCAAGAAAGTCAGGTGGTTTCAACTCACCCAGGGGTTGCTTCCAACCTCCAAGTGGGACCTGGAAATCTCCTAGAATTGCAACTGAACTCTAGATCAGTGGTCCCCAACCTTTTTATCACCGGGGACCGGTCAACGCTTGACAATTTTACTGAGGCCCGGGGGGGGGGTAGTCTTTTGCTGAAGGATGTCGCTGCTGCCACCTGAGCCTCTGCTCCACTTGCTTCCCTGCCGGCACCCCTGACTTCCCACTGCCCGCTGGGGGGCGCTGCCAGCAGCAGCTATGCACTGTCACGTCGAGGAGGAGCCCCAGCCATGGCGGCTGCTGGAAAGCACAAAAGGTGAGCCGGTGGCAGAGTGGCAGGGCAACCCCCAAGGCAACAGCCAGGGAGGAGGATCCGTGGCCCGGTACCGGCTGATCCGCAGTCCAGTACCGGCCCCCAGACCGGGGGTTGGGGACCACTGCTCTAGATGACACAGGTCTGTTCCCCTGGAGAAAATGGCTGGTTTGGAAGTAGACTTTATGACTTCACATCTGGCTGAAGACTCTCTCCCCCCCAAACCCTGCTGTCCTCAGACTCTACCACAGACTCTCCAGGAATTTCCAAACCTGGAACCGGCAAAACTATCCAGGTCTGACCTAATTATGAGTCCTCCCTCAAAGGTCAAAACAGGACTGGAAAGGACTCTGCTTCACCGCCCATCCCCATGTGCCTTTTGCTGGCAGAACCCAGAATTGAATTCTGTGGTTGCCTGTGGGGAGGAAGACTGGCAGAGCACCAAGGATAGGAAGTGAGCATATTCCTGAGGAGAGGGATAAGCAGGGAAAGGAGCAAGGGGAGAATGTTGAGGAGGAGTGTTTGTTGGCAGGCAGCTGTGAGTAGAGGAGTGAGTGGTAAGAGGTCAGACTAAAGAAACAGGGCACAGCAGGGGGTAAGTGGGTAAGGGACCAGTGTTGGAAGCAAGAGGAGAGAAGAAGTATTATGTGGATGGAAAAAAAGATGGGACAAGGTGGTGGAAGTGGGGGGGGGGGAATGGCCTCCATTTGTGATACTCTAGGAATTTCTCCCAGTCTCTTCAATATTAACCACAGAGATTAGGGGAAATTCCTAGAATGTCACCCAGTTATGACATCACATTCTCCCCAAACTCCACCATCCGCAAGCACTGCCCCCCAGATTTCTCAGCATTTGCTAAGGCAGTTTGGAGAGCCCTATACAAGCTCTGGTAAATGGTAATGACTGGGGAAGGCAATGGCAAACCACCCCGTATTGAGTCTGCCATGAAAACACTAGAGGGTGTCACCCCAAGGGTCAGACATGACTTGGTGCTTGCACAGGGGATACCTTTACCTTTATACAAGCTCTGAATTTCCTCTTCCCTTTTTTGTCCTTTAAAGGACTTCTTTTTCTTTTCCCAATTGAGTCACACAATAGCTTTACACAACAGTGCAGCTGGGGAAGGGAGAGGAGTGGTTGCCAGTCCATGAGAGCTACTTCAATTACTGTCAAGAGGTATAAGAAAGGCAAGGGGAATGGGTGGGGGTTGCATGAGTGTGGAGCAAGAGGATGCCCTTCCTGCCTACTCCTACGCTGCTTGTTGCTTCTGCTTCTGCGGGGTGTTTTCACCCCACTTTGTGAAAGCAAGCATGCCAAACATTAATGTAGCCTTGACATTTCTAAACAAGGATAATAGCTTCAGCATGGGAGATTCTGATAGGAAAAACAGTCCAGGAGAGGGTTCTTTCACCCCTTATCACTGTTTGTGCACACTGGATCTCAGTTAGTATGAAATTTATATCTGAAACCCCAATGGGCATTCCCTTGTACCATGCAGGACAATTATAAGGGGGAGAAATGAGGACCAGGAAGAAGTTGAATATTTTTCCCTGTGTCTTTTATTAAAAACACCCCCCACACCACCCTTGACCCCTTGTATTGGAGCTGTTCTGTTAGTGAATCCCTAAGAGTTTGTAAAAAGGACTATGTTTCTTTTGATATGTGTGAAATGATATTGATCAGAATAAACCAAGTTTAGCCATTTCTTTGTTGGTCTTAGATTGTTCAAATGATGACAGCGACGGCTGCTGGCATCAAGGGTTCTTAGTCCTTCAGGAACCATAGAATCATAGAGTTGGAAGGGGCCATACAGGCCATCTGGTCCAACCCCCTGCTCTACGCAGGATCAGCCCTAAGCATCCTAAAGCATCCAAGAAAAGTGTGTATCCAGCCTTTGCTTGAAGACTGCCAGTGAGGGGGAGCTCACCACCTCCTTAGGCAGCCTATTCCATTGCTGAACTACTCTGACTGTGAAAATTTATTTCCTGATATCTAGCCTATATCGTTGTACTTGTAGTTTAAACTGCACGTCCTCTCCTCTGCAGCCAACGGAAACAGCATCCTGCCCTCCTCCAAGTGACAACCTTTCAAATACTTAAAGAGGGCTATCATGTCCCCTCTCAACCTCCTTTTCTCCAGGCTGAACATTCCCAAGTCCCTCAACCTATCTTCATAGGGCTTGGTCCCTTGGCCCCAGATCATCTTCGTCGCTCTCCTCTGTACCCTTTCAATTTTATCTACGTCCTTCTTGAAGTGAGGCCTCCAGAACTGCACACAGTACTCCAAGTGTGGTCTGACCAGTGCCGTATACAACGGGACTATGATATCTTGTGATTTTGATGTGATGCCCCTGTTGATACAGCCCAAAATGGCATTTGCCTTTTTTACCGCTGCATCACACTGCCTGCTCATGTTTAGAAGCCTTGGTTTAACTACGAGAAGAACAAAGAATCCATTTCAGAAGTATGGTAAAGAGAGAAAGTGAGGAAAGTGGGGAAGTGAGGTTTGATTACAGTGAGCAAGAGCATAGCGTATGCTAGAGCTACTCAACTCTGGCGGTGTTGCACATTTCCCAGATCACACCCTGAGGGAACCTGCTGAGGGAACTGCAGGTAGCAAGTGTTTTGGAGAAAGTAGTACATTTTGTGTGTGTGTGTGGGTAGAAATAGAACAAATACAATTCAGTGGGGATGCAAAGAAGCTGCCATAGGGATGGGGAAAATGCAGAGGGGAATTGCCAGAGGAAAATTGTAAATAATCATAAAATAGCTTATTGAAGGCTGCTACTGCAGGGTAACCATCAAATTGCTCTTGGTCGCTCAGCAATTGTAAGCTTGAACCGAGCACTGAAAAGCAAGGATATAAACCAGACTATGAAATGAAGATTAGTTCAATCTGTCATATTTCCAATAGCCATTTATGGCTGTGATAGTTAGATGATGAAAAAATTGGACAAGAGGAGAATTGATTCACTTGAACTCTGATGCTAGAGGAGACTTCTGTGGATTCTGTGGGCAGCAGAAATAACAAACAAAGAACACTACTAGAACACATGAAACCTGATATATCACTGAAAGGCAAAATCACGAAACTCCGGCTCACTTCCTTTGGCCGTATCGTGCCACCCAACTCAATGGAGAAAGTATGTTAGGATTGGTCAGTAGTAAAAGGAAACCAGGCTGCCAAAGGACATGATGGTTAGACACTACCAAAATAGACACTGGCCAGAGCATTATACAACTAAAAGAAGTGGTGCAAGGTCGAAAGATGCGGCAACAGCTGAGCCATAGGGACACCAAGATTTGGACACGACTGAATGGTTAACATCATCATCACTGCAGGGTAGCCAAAGTCAAAAAGGCAATCACAATCGATGGCTCTATCCCCAGCTGGCAACAGGTATTCTCCGTAATTGAGCATGATGAGGGAAAGGGAGTGAGTGCCAGGAAAATCAACAAGGCAGAGGAAATCAATGGAAATGAATGGCCATGCTACATGATCTATGGACTTGCATTAGGACTGCTGTAGCCATTCCTCTTTTCTAGAAACGATCTTCCTTCCCAGGCTCTGGCCCTGGGGAGTATCTTGCATCCTAAGTTGTTCTTTGGGAGCATTATATTGATCAATTTTTTTCAAAGAAGAAATAGACAAATAGATAACAGAAAAGGTTATACATAACAGTTTAAGAACTGTTATACATTATATAATATATTATGCAATGTAATAAAGAGATAATAAGCATTCAGATTCCCCCTTTTCCTACTCATAAAGTTCTTACCATAGTTCTCCCCATCTTATCCAAATCTTAAGAACATTTGACATTTAACAAAGGTTTTCTGCTAAGAAGCTGCTAATTCTTACGATTTATTCCACTATACATGGTATTATCTCTCCAAATCCGCATTGGCAATTAAACAGCACATTGTTATACCATTCAGAACAATGTCAGCTGAATGAGAAAAAATTATTATGATGAGTTTAGGGATGCCAGATCCCAGAAAATGGCTGCTTTGGGGGGTGGACTCCATAGCCTTATACGCCACTGAGATTCTTCACTGCCACAAAGCCTGCCCAATCCCAGCTCCATCCCCAAAGATTCCAGGTATTTCCCAACCCAGAGCTGGCAAGCCTAGATGAGTGGCTGGAGCTGGAATCTTTCCATTAAATGCTCCTCTTACTGAGTTTCTAGAAGTGAAACTAGATTTCTCTCCCACTTCTTGTTCCTAGTGCATGGTCATGAAAGCACGGGTACATAAATTTAGTAAGCCATGTTGCATGCAGCCTGCTTTTCAAAAATGTTCCCATTTATAGCAGTGAATAGCAGGCTGTGGTACAATTATGTTTCTTAAGGATGACTTTCACCTCAAGAATTAACACTCTTGTGGGTTTTCAAACGACACAGATTTGGACATTGCAGGACAGCCCAGACACAGCCTCCAGCTGTACAGTGAGGGAAATTTGCAGTAGTTTTCTTAAAGCCTATTCCTATTTTCCTGTATCTTATGTTGAGGGATATGGTATTAAAGTAAAGGGACAGTGTGTATGTGTGTGTATGTATACACACACACACATATGTATGTATATATATATATTCAGGCTATGCATCTATCTATCTTAGCACAAATCTGGCTGATCATTTTCACACATGGCTTGGTTCGTGGGAAGATTTTTCATTTGGAAAAGAATTAATTCTGGGTATAAGCTTATGTGCACATTTCTCGAGATTCTTTTCCAAATGAAAAATCTCCCCACGAACCAAGTCATGTGTGAAAATCATCGTCCAGATTTGAATAGAGGTTCGTTCTGCCCTGTAGCATGCAACAGAAGTGAATCTGTCCATAGAGTACAGTTTTATTTATTTCTCCAGGATGGTCTATCTGGTTAATCTTTCTGCATTTTAGCCGCACAGTGCTATAGGTAGGTTAGGTGTAGACTATGGGACTGGTTGAAAGTCACCCAGCGAGCTTTGTGGACAAAGAAGGATTTGAATCTAGGTCTTCTAGATCCTAGTTGGACATGCTAACGGCTACACCTGGCAAGCAGCAGGCTGAAAAGTTCAAAAGTAACATCTCTTTTTAGTGTTTCAGGGGAGAATTGTAAGGCTGCACAAGAATTACCATGTTGTGATGTGCAAAAGCACGCTTGAATAAGTTTGTGCGACAATGCAATACATCTCATAGTTTGCTCCTGGAAACCTCAGGAGACTTTCAGAGGAAATATTCTGTTTTGGGGTGAGTAACTGAGAAAATGTCAGCAGAAACAGCAGCTATTTAAATCTTTTTAGGAGATAATGGTGGGCTTTTCTTTTTTGCAGTTGAAATGCAGCAAGAGTCATGTGGCAATACAATTGATGTCAGGGACACAAAACCTTTTTTGTTATTTAAATCCCCAATCTGGGGTTAATTAGTTGGGAAAGATGATCTCAGTCTCTCTGTCCAGCCCACGTTGACAATTTGTCTATTGAATGTAAAATCAAATGCACCTCTGATAGATGTCCCTGCTGGGCCCATGAAGGTGAGTCATTATTTGCATGTGGCCTCAGTAATATTAAAGGGAGATTAAGTCTGCCATGGTGGAATATATTAATTTGTTCCCAATGGCAGATTGCCAGCCACTGTTGGCTTCAGGGCTTTTCTTTTCTCTCCCTTAAAAAGAATAATGGCATTGTGCAGAAATCATTATCTTCATTATTCTTTTTAGTTTTATTGATTGATTTCTTGGCAGCATTGGGACGTTACCAACTTTATAGTCAAATATAGTGGGGAGGAAAAGAGGGATGACTGTATAGATTTCTGGCCCCTTGTGAATATTGCCACCTCTGGGATGCCGTAGTTAGAGTGTGCTGGGAAACCCAGGTTCAAATCCCCACCCAGCCCTAAAACCCAGGTGAGCAAGTCACTTTTTCTCCCATCTAGTCTGCCTTATAGACTCAATTTCAATGCAATTTCTTATGGTCATAGACGAGTAGAAAAACAATTAAAAATAATAACAGTGACAGTCATAGTTTAAAAGATAAAATATACAATCCAAGTTTTTAAACTTGTGCATAATATGAAACAGTTATTTTAGAATTCATAAAAATTTATATAAAAGAATAAAAATTCCAGGTTATAACCACTCATCCTTCCTACACTTAGTTTCTGTATACAGAGTTTATAATTTTGTATCTAATTTTATTTATTATATTTATATACCGCCCTCCCCTGAGGTTTACAACCTGAGCACAAATTCTAGCTACTTGACATGTTGTCTGATGGTTCCTATCAGAGAGGAGGTAATTTAACCAAGGTGCATTAGATTGCCCAAGGAACTCTTCTAACAAAGGGCTAATGGTTTCCATATGTATTTTACTGTAAAGTGGGCAACTGAGAAACATATGGTCCATTGATTCAATCTCTTTTAAACAGATACAAAGCTTTCATGTATAAGGTATTTTCGTATATTTACTCACATGATCATTGTAAGGAAAGGAAGGGAAGAAGGATATCCACCATCTGCAGCATCTAGTCTAAAAGGTGAGATTAGGAGAAGAGCTGGGTTTTCTATACCCTGCTTTTCACTACCCAAAGGAGTCTCAAAGTGGCTTACAATTGCTTTCCCTGTGAGGTAGGTGAGACTGAAAGAGGTCTGACAGGATTGCTCTGTGAGAACAGCTCTATCATGACTGTGACGAGCCCAAGGTCACCCAACTGGCTGCATGTGGGGGAGTGGGGAATCAAATTGGTGTGTGTGGGGGGGAGGCATTTAAATGCAAGAAAAGGTATATAGGAGAAACAAAAGCACCTGGTCAGGGCCTGATTTTTAAATTGCCCATGTTAGGCTTTAAAATAGCAGCAGTGTACCTGGGCTGGACCTGGCAACCTTGCCATGTCTAGTTTGGCCCTCAGCCTTTCGGTACTTCTGGAATTTTGAGAAGGGGATCGTGGGCACCACTCCAAAAAAACCGCCATGGGAGACAGTGAGTTTCCAGCATTCCAGTTGTTTCCCTGTGTTGGCAGAGTTTAAAGATGCAAAGAGGGAGGAGCTCCAGGCTGCTTAAAAGCATCAAATAGTTTCATTAAAAAGGGAAATAAACTTTGTGTAGAAAGATCTGTCTGACTATTCTGTTTTCATCCTGTCTGTTCTCAAGGCAAGCAGGGGGGAAGTATGCAATTATCCAATTGAGTGAGTCAGGACACGGGAGATTATTTTACATATATCAGGAAGTTAATCTTTAAATGGCTCACAAACTTATCTGTAACCGCTCCTGCAGAGCGGTAGTAATAAAAGAATAAGGGCTAAAGGGGAGGAGAAAGGGCGGGCTCTGTCTGGGATAAAAACTCGAAGGGCCCAATCAGGAGCCACAATCCGTGGTTGAACTATGATCTGAACTATGAATCTACATGAAGCAATATGTCAGCTCACAAACCAAAATTATTCATATACTAGAAAGAAAGTCCATTTTATCTAGGAGTGTCCAGGGAAAATTTTTATCCAGGGAAAATTTTCCTCAGGGAAAATATTGTAAAAAAAAAAAAAAAGATTATGCTGAAAGGTGAACAAATTTTAATGGCTGCAAATGATGGGACAGGAAGTTTAAATCATTCTAGGGAGGCAGAAGAAGAGGAGACTCATTGTTAGGCAGCTTAACAGAATAAATCTACCCCGATTACCTTCTTTGGTATGGAAAAAAAATGTAACATTAAATTTTAGCAACCCATTCCAGCACTAAATGGGGCACTTAATTGCAACCAAGCTATAAAAGAGGCCAGGGATTAATTTACTGTTTATTGCAGAAGCCTATGAAGATCTTTATCTTCTTGGGATTGCTGAAGCATTGCATTGTAAATGGTCGATCCTTCTAGATTTATTGTTAGCTCTCTTTGCTGAAGGATTAAGGCATTAGGCCTTTTATTTGTCCTTACAATAAATGTAGCTGCTCATAATTAATCAGTGGTAACACATTACTGCAGATGCATCTGAGTCATGCAAACAATTACCTATTGTGCACGGGTGTTTTCCTTTGCTTTCACTCTACATGTCCAGTGGGTTTTCTGTGTCATTCTGCATTGATTTGCCTCTCTTTAGCTTTCAATTCGCTTTCTGATTGCTGTTTCCTGATTGCTGTTTTCTGATTGCTGTTTAGAGTGCTTTTGTGCTGATTTCCCCCTTGTTATGCTTCCAAGCCAAAAGTAATTCAATTGCATTGAGAAATCCTTGGATTTCCTTCCTGCCCTTTTGCTTCCCTCAAAGGTCATTCCCTGCTCACATCAAGGTCATCAAGGAAAGTCCTCTGTACTTTCTATCATTCTCTCTTCATAGGTGTACAAGCTGCATTTCCCCCTCATTTTAAATTTTTAAGTTTTTTGAGGTGGCATTAGTCTAGTGATATGAGACTATCACTAGTCTTGTGTGACTGAATAAAAAATGAATGTAGGATTAAAAGGAGCTGTGCAGAATTTAGTTTCCTGAAGGTATGGTTTGAAAGGGAGATCAGAGAGGAGGCAAATGGTAGTGTCACCAGTAAAAAAAATTTTTTTTCAATGTGGCATGCAAAGAAAATAAAGGGGGAAGAGTCATCAGCATGGAATGACATTGACACGATATATGTATATACATACACACACACACACACACACACACACACACATATATATATATACATACAGAGAGAGAGAGAGAGAGAGAGACTGGGATGGGAAGCCTAAAGTTTTGGAAACATTTTTCTTTAATGCTTTAGTGAACAAAAACCTTCTGCAAACCACCAAACTTAATTATCACTTGGGATTGAACCATTCGGAGGCAAAAGTGCAATCTACACAGGACAGGCTTATAGAAACTGCTAAGATCATGACCAGTGTGCAGAATCAAACTAGAGAATCATAAAGAGAAAACCACCCACATTTGCAAGGAAGGAAGAAAAGTTGTGTTACTATGCAGCTGCATTAGAGCATTGACAAAATACATGCTATTTTTTTCAGTTTAATGGTACAAGACTAAAAAAGCTCTCCAGAACTTCTACCAGAGGACTCCTCCCCATAGAAATTGCAGCCCTATGAAAAGCATGCCACCATGGCAGACCAGGAATTCATACCTGGACTTCCCAGATTCTAATCTGACACTCTAGCCCAGCCTTTCTCAACCATTGAGAAACCCCTGAAACATCCTTCAGGCTTCAAGAAATCGCAGAAGTAGTGTGATCGTGCAGAATATGGTTAGGAAGCATAGCTGTGTACGCCCCCACCTGGAGCCCATCCCTTTCCCATCTCCTCCAGGCCCATCATTAGCCATTTTGGGAGGGATGGGTGGGTCAACATGACTATATATGGTCATCTCACCTAATAAATGTTTAGCAAATTAAAAAATATATATTAAAATTAATTAACTCCCAACTATTTAGGAAACCCTTCCAAGGCCACCAATAAGCCCCAGGGTGTCATGAAACCCTGGTTGGGAAACCCTCCTCTAGCCTCTATGCCATGCTGACTCACCATTCCAAATGACAAACTGGTTTTAAATTTGATTAACAGTCATGGCACTCTTCAAGGCTGTGGCTTTTCTTCCTGATCATACCAAGTTGTTTCTGGCTGTTTTTGAGGTTCTCAATGGAAAAACTGTCAGGAGCGGCCCCCTTTATTTGTGTATGTGCACGCCTCTTACACAGTTAGGATAAAAGAAACACCGAGAGAAGAAACAGAAGCTTCAGCTGAAGAGGCGTTTGCTTTAATAAGCATACATTTTTTCAATTGCATTTTAGGGGCAACAGGATCCATTGCTCAGAATGATGGTGAATTTGAGTCTCTGTCTCTGGAAGTGGTTCCCCTGGGCTTGCTTCAAGGCAAGAGAGGAATCATATCATACAGAGGTAAATAAAGCTGGAAAAAATTAAATTGTTTACAGAACCCCCTCCTTCTCCAGGATCTCCAAAGAGAAATTAGGGTGGATATTCCACTTCCAAAAGGACATACCATTTAGTGAAGAATGAGCACGCCTGCAATCAACCCCCAACTGCTTGAGTATCTCTGTTGAATATTCACATGTGTGATGGGCATTTACAAATGTTAGACAAGAAGAATAAAAAGAGCTGGGTTTTTCAATTCTTCTTACTACCCGAAGGAGTCTCAAAGTGTCTTACTATCACCTTCTCTTCCTCTCCCCACAACTTAGACCCTGTGAGTTAAATGAGGCTGAGAGAGCTCTGAGAGAACTGACCAGCCCAAGCTTACCCAGCAGGCTGCATACGGAGGAGGAGTGGGGAATCAAACCTGGTTCTCCAGATTAGAGACCCCCCTACTCTTAACCATGACACTATGCTGGCTTGCAGAATGCATCTTGTCATTTAAACACAGTGGTGCTCAGCTCACTGCAAACCATTTGCATTTTGTCAACACCCCTGTTAACCTTCCCCTGTGTGATTGGCTTCTGCAAGCATTCGATGGGATGCTCACAAAAAAGGAACACAACAGACACACATACTAAGGCATACACACTTTCTTCCAGAGCTGCAGCCCTTACTTTTCTGAAGGGTAGAGAATAATCTGCTATAGGAGATAGCTCTTTACACAGATGAAAGACCTTGATAATAACTATCAGTCCAGTGAATTACTCCCCAGAGTCTTCTTCACTGTAATATCCTGTTAGGATTGATGAAAACAATATATTTTTTTTGCATCATCCTGGATTGATGTGGAAGCCTGGCAAAATTGCAGAAGCAATCAGCCCCACCAAGGAAGTACATTTTGAGCCTGGGCCAAGAGTAACAGTGCCTGTCTGTGTATGACGATCAGGATCACTACCTGTGCGCTCAACTTGTGAAGAAATCATCAATCAAAGCAGAAAGTATTCATTCCAGACGCAAGAGAAAAGAAGTGTTGCCAGCACAATATATTTTGAGCTTCGAGCATGTAACTCATGATGAGGACTGTAGTATCACTGGAACCAATGGGGTTGATACGGCATGGTTTGCAGTTTGCCTTGAAATATTTATAACATTGCTTTTGAATTGTATTTTACACCAGAAATGTGAAAATCTGAACTCATGTTCTACCACTGATGTTCTGCTGCTTCTATAGTTTTAAGTTAGAAAGGTTGGGGTCTATTCCAAAACTTGCGGGAACAACTTCTCATGAGACCACGATTCTCGGTCTGTCCACTTTTCACAGCAAACTGTTCAGCTTCACAGCATTTTTAACCTAGTCAATCTGAAGCCACCCTCATTCTTGGGACCAGTCTTACCTAGGTTCCCAGGCTTAAGACTACAGAAACATGTTGCAGTGTAGCTGTGAGTGCAATACTCAAAATAGTGAGAAATTTGTAGGCACAGAAAACCATTGGTAGCAATGAAAATGACATGAAAATAAAGAAACAGGTTTAGTTCAGAAAAGGGAGAAGTAGAATCAACAGGGAGATGCAGGGTGGTGCGAAACAGCAAGGATGAAAAGCTTGAAATCATCTTTAGTTCAAATATTGTTCAACTAAATTCAGCCTGGAGAAAAGGAGGTTGAGAGGGGACATGATAGCCCTCTTTAAGTATTTGAAAGGTTGTCACTTGGAGGAGGGCAGGATGCTGTTCCCATTGGCTGCAGAGGAAAGGATACGCAGTAATGGGTTTAAACTACAAGTACAATGATATAGGATAGATATCAGGAAACAAATTTCAGTCAGAGTAGTTAACCAAACCCACACACCTAGAACCCATTAGGAGGTAGTGAGCAGTCTTCAAGCAAAGGCTGGATACACACTTTTCTTGGATGCTTTAGGATGCTTAGGGCTGATCCTGCGTTGAGCAGGGGGTTGGACTAGATGGCCTGTATGGCCCCTTCCAAATCTATGATTTTAAGAAAACTTTATAAATAGAAAGAATTCTGTCCTAGGAATCTTAACCATAGGGTTCCATGCAAAAAGTGCTTATGTATTAACTTAATTGATACCCCTTTTTCTCCCCAAAATGTCTCAAATCATCTTCTCCATTTCATCCTCATAATGTCAACCCTGTGAGGTGGATTCAGCAGTGAGTGTATGGTCACCCAGCAAGCTTCCTTGGCAGTGTGGAGATTTGAACTTGGGACTCCCAGATCCTAGCCTAGCCCAGCACTGTAATCATGCTGCGTCTCATGGCTAGCAGCTAGCCCAATACTCTGTAGATTCAATGGTGATTAACATAGGATCCTGCCCCTGAGTATATCTAAGACTCTCCGGCTTGCTTTTGCCCCTCTTAAATGATCCTTTTACTTATTAGTGTATCCTGAGCACTTGTGGATGCTGCCTGAAGTGATGGGGTCAGACCCACAACCTTTTTATTTGCTCTGAAAAAGCTTCACTGGGACCGTTTACGCACTGGGAACTTCACTGCCCTAGCTCCCATGCAGGAACACAAATTGAGGGCAGATGAGGCACACTGGGCCAAATGCTCCCCCGTGTGGGTGCAGGAAGAGGTGGGGCAACCTGCCACGACTAAAACTCCAGCCTGCAGCCTGGCATGAAACCTCCAGTGCGTAAATGGTGTGGGAGAGCATCTGATTTTATATGCAGAAGAGCTCAGGGTCAATCCCTCACCATCTCCAGCTAAAAGGATATGATGCAAACCTCCCCTGCCCTCCCCCCAAAAAAAGACAGTCTGGCGGTCAGGCAAGAGATGCTTGGAGGTGGTTGGCCATTGCCTGCTCCCATAGCGTGGTCTTGGCATTCCTTGGAGGACACCCTTCCATGTGCTAGCCAGGACTGACCCTGCTTAGCTTCCAGGATGTGATGGAATTGGGTTTGCTGGGGCTATCTGGGTCAAGGCAGCTTTGTCCTTTCAAGTCGCTGCAGTCTTTAGTTACTGAAATTCTAGGTATTATTTCAAACAGAGATGCAGAACAAAAGGCTGTCCCATTTGTAATTTTGTTTCTCCTTGTGCAAACTAAGTCGGTGCTCCAAAAACTCACTCATTCTTAAATGCATGCTGCTTGTGCATCGTGGAACTAGCACTATATATTCTATAGCTTAGTGCTGCACATTGTATGTATAAATAGTATATAACGCAGGGACACAATAACAAAACCATGAAAAAATCTAACTGAAACTGTTGACAAAATAGAAATAAATATTCCAAGAGAAAGAGATAAAAAATACTCCAGATATTTTACAATCCAATGCAGAATTACTCAGTTGCAAGGCCATTTCTCTAAGGCATGCTTCCAAACTCTCCCTCTTCCAAATGCCTTCCCAGTTTTTACAGCTCCAAATACATTAAGTACCATCTGTTATTTCATTTTTCTGATTCAGGTTTTCTGCAAATTCCAGGTTCATGCAAATGCAGATTGTTATAGACATGCCTCATTTGCTGACCTGTACAAAACTTGTCCTTTTGTACCTGCACATTTCCCTTCCTCTGTGGTGATGGTATGCACAGGCGTATTGTTAAAACACTAGAAATATGTAATGGTGATGTGATCACCCATATGACTGCATCAAGCATATGCACATGTGCTTTTGGGTGCATTGATAAAACTCCACTCATCCAGAGCATTTTTAAAATGCAATCATGTGTGTGATTGCTTCCTTCCACTGTTTTGTCAATGCAACGTATTGGTAAGATATAGTGGAAGAAAGAGGCTGATGAAGGAACTAGATGCTGGGACGAATCAGACATGCTCTAATTCCAGAATTATTTTTGCGAATTCCCTTGCTTAAGGCAGAATTAAGGAGGACCAAGACTCTGAGCTACGTGAAATTCCCAAACAGCAAAGGAGTGGCGCAAAAGAAATCACCTCACCCTTAAAATCCTCTCCTTCCTTCAGAAACCTTTCCCTCAGCACGAAAACCTTATTGCTCTTGCGCAGAGCAGCCAGTGTTTTCCACCCAGCCATTCTGCGAGCACCAAGGTGACACGTGTGCTGACTTACAATGGTGTTCACTAGAGGGGAGAAGGAATGGGGAAGTGTTGTGCTCTAGTGTTTGGAGACTTGCCTGGGAAACGAGCTGAGACATGCCTCATTTGCTGAGTTGTACAAAACACCAGAGTGCAATCTCAGTGTAGCTCTTTCCTGGCGCAGGTGATGCTCACTGAAGGCTGCTGAACTGAGAGTGTGACTGGAAGCCCCCTTGCCAGCAACTTGCTTTTATTGTCAGCAGGACAGAGAGTCCTGGGTGCCAGCTTCCCCTTGCCTTGCATTCTCTTCCCATTCTTTTACTTCAAGCGCTACCAATTCCCAACCCATCCCAAGAAGGCTGAGAGAAAGAGTATTCAGACATCTTTACTGGGGGATATTTAGTTTATTAAATTGTTTTACAATATTTTACCCACACTGCTAAAATGTCCCCTTGACCAGATAGGTCAAGATTTTGTTCTAATGGATAAACTGAAGGACTGCAATCTGGATTTTCAGATAGTTAGGTGGGTAGGGAATTGGTTAGAGAACCGCACTCAAAGAGTTATTGTCAATGGTGTTTCATCAGACTGGAGAGAGGTGAGTAGCGGGGTACCTCAGGGCTCGGTGCTTGGCCCGGTACTTTTTAACATATTTATTAATGATCTAGATGAGGGGGTGGAGGGACTACTCATCAAGTTTGCAGATGACACCTAATTGGGAGGACTGGCAAATACTCCAGAAGATAGAGACACAGTTCAACGAGATCTGAACACAATGGAAAAATGGGCAAATGAGAACAAGATGCAATTTAATAAAGATAAGTGTAAAGTTCTGCATCTGGGTCAGAAAAATGAAAAACATGCCTACTGGATGGGGGATACGCTTCTAGGTAGCACTGTGTGTGAACGAGACCTTGGGGTACTTGTGGATTGTATACTAAACATGAGCAGGCAGTGTGATGCAGCGGTAAAAAAGGCAAATGCCATTTTGGGCTGTAGCAACAGAGGCATCACATCAAAATCACAAGATGTCATAGTCTCATTGTATACAGCACTGGTCAGACCACACCTGGAGTACTGTATGCAATTCTGGAGGCCTCACTTCAAGAAGGACGTAGATAAAATTGAAAGGGTACAGAGGAGAGCGACGAGGATGATCTGGGGCCAAGGGACCAAGCCCTATGAAGATAGGTTGAGGGACTTGGGAATGTTCAGCCTGGAAAAAAGGAGGTTGAGAGGGGACATGATAGCCCTCTTTAAGTATTTGAAAGGTTGTCACTTGGAGGAGGGCAGGATGCTGTTTCCGTTGGCTGCAGAGGAAAGGACGCACAGTAATGGGTTTAAACTACAAGTACAACGATATAGGCTAGATATCAGGAAAAAAATTTTCACAGTCAGAGTAGTTCAGCAGTGGAATAGGTTGCCTAAGGTGGTGAACTCCCCCTCACTGGCAGTCTTCAAGCAAAGGTTGGATACACACTTTTCTTGGATGCTTTAGGATGCTTTGGGCTGATCCCGCGTTGAGCAGGAGGCTTGACTAGATGGCCTGTATGGCCCCTTCCAACTCTATGATTCTGTGAAGATGGTGTCCTATAGCTCCCCAGCTGTGTGTTCTACCCATGCCTGAGCATATGCACAGGCATGAGAATCCTTCTGCCGATGGGAGCCAATATAATTCTCCCATGACCCACTGAACTCTATTGGTGTTGACTAAGATATAAGGAATATAACAACAACAACAACAACAACAACAACAACAACAACAACAACAAAGAGAGCTGGGTTCCCCTGCTTTTTATTACCCAAAGCAGACACAAAGTGGCTTAAAATAGCCTTCCCTTCCTCTCCCCTGTGAAGTAAGTAGGGTCGAGAGAGCTCTAAGAAAACTGTAACTGGCCCAAGGTCACCCAGCTGGCTGCATGTGGAGGAGTGAGGACTCAAATAGAGTTATCCAGATGAGAGGCTGGCACTCTTCACCACAACACCAAGCTGGCACTCTCAACTGCCGCACCAAGTTGTTCTCTGGTGCCCCAAAGTGTCTCCGTCAACGTGAAATGGGCAATTGTCCCAAAGATATGGCATGGGAGGGAATCTTAAGAATAACCCTGCCAGTTGAACGGGATCTGAATCGAACTCCTGTTCCCTCCTTTGTTACACATTTAAGCTTGGCTGTGGTCCAGCACCTCTTCTAGATTTTGCAGGGCCCTGGGCACTGTACATCCCTCCCTACACAACTCACAAGCTGTCCTTCTGCCCATCCTCACAGCTGGATGCATAGATGGCGAAGCACGCAAGTGAGCAGGTAGGGGAATGGCATGTGTGTGTATGTGTGAGGGGGGGTCAGCATAGCAATGGACCCTGCTGTAAGCCCTGGGTTCCAGCAGCTGCCCAACTTAAAGTATGCTGATGCCAGCTCTGGTGTGGTCAGAAAGGTGAGCTTTTTTGGCAACAGGAGCCTTGGCTTGCCACCAGACCACTGGATCCAGGACTAGGATTGACAACACGCCTGGGGGGAAATATCCTGCCCAGATTGTACAATAGCAATAAATAACACAAATTATGATAAACTTTTTTTTTTCCTGCCTGCCTTAGGCACAATGTTCTAGTCCCCAGGCTTTGAGCTCCAGAGCTAAGAGCCACAGTCTGAGAGATCTTGTGCTCTCACCCCTGGTCATCTGATGATGGTACATTTGATGATGGATAGGTCTCTGAGAAGGCCACAGACAAGGGATGAGCACAAACTGGTTCACAAGCCAAAATTCATCACAAATTGGGCCAGTTCATGCTCCTGAACATTTCCCAAACCTTTTGTCTACTTTAGGGATTCGCACCATTTCAACCTAGCAGGGTGGGTGGTTGGCCTGTCATCCATTTTGCTCCTCCCACTTCCAGTCAGGGAGAAGCAAAATGGACTGCTGAAATTATTGCCATAGGTCCTATCTTTGTCTGTATGGATCACACATTTGAAAATAACTGCCTCCATTATGGAACCATCCAGCACTTTGTTATTGGACAGCCTAGCTATTTTGTGAGGTGACTGTTCTCAAAATTCCCCAAATGCCCTCTAAGTCAACAACGTTGAAGACCCTGTTACCTTGAGGGAGAACTCGGAGGCTAACAATCTTCCGATTATAATTCTATGTGAATGAGATCAAATTGCCATTCTCTCCTTGCCAGCTAATAAGAGCTAATTAAAGATTCCAGAAGCAATGTGCTTCTGCCCATCCTGGGAATATTTCCATAATTCGTGGTCTGTGCAACATATTCGCAACCTTGGAACTGTCAAGTCACCTGGTTTACTGACTGCATCAGCAAATGCAAGAGGGAACAGTGTCATTGTGTTTCCCCCAGAATGTGGCCATTTTGAATGTACAGATTCATGATAAAAGGGGAGTGTTCTGGAAAGGTCACATCCTTTAATTTATTGTCATGAGTTGCTTCTGGCAGCTCAAACTCATGGCAACCACAATTGTATTGCTTTCCAGACGGAAAGAAGAACATCTGCTCATCATTTGCTACTGTGAAAAAATTAAATTTCTACCAGAAAAGTCAACTTTAACTTGCTAGATCATCAGCCCAGATTTCTTTGATTGATCTCCACCCTTCCACCCCATCACAGAGAATCCCCAGGGCAGCTTCCCATCAAAGTGAAAACAATATAAAATTGGGGGGAAATGAATTTAAGTAACAGATAAAATGTAACTATTGACTTTGAGCTCCAATATAACTGAGTAGTAAAATACCATCTTTACAATGTCACTGGTTCATGTTAAAAGTTGAGAGTTGTCACACTATGACACTGTTGTAGTATTTTGTTATAATCTGTTATGATAAATTTGGGAAGCACTGTTATGTTGTTGTCATCAGATTCTGATGCATATTCATGATGTTTTATGTAAACCACCCTGAGCATTATGGGAGGGCAGTATAGAAAGTCAAGAAAATAAATAAAATGCATACATATATACATGCATATAGGTAAAGGTAAAGGTATCCCCTATGCAAGCACTGGGTCATGTCTGACCCTTGGGGTGATGCCCTCTAGCGTTTTCATGGCAGACTCAATACGGGGTGGTTTGCCAGTGCCTTCCCCAGTCATTACCGTTTACCCCCCAGCAAGCTGGGTACTCATTTTACCGACCTCGGAAGAATGGAAGGCTGAATCAACCTTGAGCCGGCTGCTGGGATTGAACTCCCAGCCTCATGGGCAGAGCTTCAGACTGCTGCCTTACCACTCTGTGCCACAAGAGGCTCTTATATACATGCATACATGGTAACTAATTCAATAACCAGTTAAAAAGATCTCTGAATAATATTATTACTAGTTCTTACTTCCCAGAAACAGCAGTAAGTCCTCATTTACAACTGCTTCCCATAGAAATCATGATGATTGTTGTGGTTAGCTAATAGTTATTGCTGTGAAATCTAGACTTGGTCACAAGGATGGCCATTCTTACTAGCTCCTGGCTTTCAAATCAAGAAAGAAAATATAAACAACTAGAAAGAGCCAAGGCTTGCAATGCAGTTCAATCTGTTCTCTGAAATTTATTAAGGAAAGAACTGCCAGTTATGCCAGAATATTTGTAGGGTAAGCAATTGTCCCAGAAAACTGACTCTAATGCATTAAGCAGAACAAAGTTTGAGTCCAGTGGTACCTTTAAGAACAACAAAGTTTTAATCAAGGTATAAGTTTATCTGCAAGCAAACCTCTTCAGGTTTCTAATGAATTAACCCCCCCCCCCCCAAAAAAAAAAATCATGAATGTCTTCTCTTTGAGCAAATCATCCCGAGTAATCAATGAGGAACCTAAACATTAAGGTTATCTTTCAAAGCTATCCTTGGCAAGTTTTGTTGGCTGGAGAAAGATGGCAGCTGTGTTTCCACCCCCTCAGACTGTGGGAAATGACTTGGCAGACACAAGATCGGATGCTCTGGTCAACAATTGCCCATACATATGCATGCTCTGTTGTAGCCCCCACCTTTTGATGGGGAGACTCCCACTCTTCTGCTTTCCCATAAGCTACATAAAATGGAATGGTTCAGAAGATCATTTCCATAAAATTATGAGTGCTATATTCTAATGGAATCATTCAAGAAGTACATTTTACAAAGAATGTGAAACTGTGGACTAGACCAGGGGTAGTCAACCTGTGGTCCTCCAGATGTTCATGGATTACAATGTTTGCTGCCAGCGTTTGCTGGCAGAGGCTCATTGGAATTGTAGTCCATGAACATCTGGAGGACCCCAGGTTGACTACCCCTGGACTAGACCACTGTGTAAAGTATGCATGATCTATTTGCTGTATGCAATATCCTGCTCCCACCACATTTACTTATGCAATAATAATTTCTGCATTGTTAACATATCGTATCTCATATTTTTGTTTTATTTAAAATTTCTGAAATTGTAGTCCAATTGCATTGCTTAATTAAATGTTATACCCTACTGATTGCATTGACTTATAATCTGTTTTGAGATTCCATGGAAAGTAGGATTACAAATAAACAGATCTCAGCTCCTCAACTCATCCACCTTTCAAGTGATAAAAATTCCTATGAACACAGCATGCAGGTTAAAATCCTGAAGACAGAGGAGTGCTCAATCTTCACTTTCTGTAAAGAAGAGTGCAAAAAATAATATGCTGGTTAGAATAGAATAAGATGGAGACCTTCAAGACATGTGGGGGATGGTAATTTTCTTCCTCATTTTCCACCTATTTGGTCCATTTTCTTTTCCTTCTAATTTTTGCAAGCATCTCCAATATTTTTCACACTGCCTACTTGTTCTCTTCTCTCATCTTTCAGTTTCACAGTGGAGTAATGACAATTGAAATCTCACAACAATTCAGCAGTTGTTTTAGGTTGCCTGAGCAACCCTGACAACGCTGGTGATCCAAAATACTTGCTAAGGTTTATGAGATCTCAGCACAAGCTGTCTTATGTTTACTGTCTCCCATTAAGATGTTTGTGCAAACCTGGACACTCCAGTAAGCTGACTGGATGACCTTTAGCCAGACACTGTCTCTTGAACTAATCTACCTTATAGGGTTCTTGTCAAAATAAAATGCTGAAGAAAACCCTGGGCCATTCCGCACAAGGACCAATGTTGCCAATTGTTCACAGAGTGCAGAAACGCTATATTAAATAGTGGAATTTCGTCATTCTGCACACCTTTTTTTTAGTGGAATATAGAAGTCCCAGTAGCGTTTCATTCATTCCCCACAGGTTTCTGGTCTCGCTGGAATCGCAACAAAGGAAGCGATTTTTTTCTGCTCTTCTTCCCGCCCATGGCCATCAATCAAACGGAACAGCCAATGGGCTGTTGTGTTCATGCTCCCAAAAAGCCCCTTTCCCTTTAAGAACTGTTTTTTTAAACCAAACACATCAGTTGCAATGAATCTGTGTTCAATCATTGCATTGGAAAAACCTTTTTGCTGGCGTAGGAGTTGGTGATTAATCGTTTACACTCTCCTCAAGTAGAAAAAAAATCCCTCCCCCCATGGGTGCGATTTGTGGCCGAAATTACGGGCAGTGCTGAACAGGGGCCTGTGTTGTGCTTGGGAACTTAGGGAGCTTTGTTTTACTTTAAATCACTTATGTGGAAGGACTTTAGCCAGTGAAGCCTCACTCGTTCGTTGCTTTCGCAGGTCTAAGGAGGAAAAAATGGCGATCGCTTCTCCGGAGGTTCGGGAGCAAGAGCGGGGGAGGGACTTTCTTTCTACTGCTACATTGAGAATGCACATGTCTTTCGCTGGTTTGTTGCAGCTTGTGCACAGAAGTGTAACGGTTTTTTCAGGGGGAATCCACTTTTCCCAATTCCCCGAAAAATGCTACAACAAAGCGCTTTTTGCGGGAGTGTTACAGGAGTGTTGCAGATTGTGTGCGACGTCATGCGGAACCTTGAATTTGTAGTGTTTACCAAAGGTAAGACTTCTGCTACATTTAAGTCGTGCGGAATGGAACCCTGTATACCACCCTCAGATTCTTGGAAGAAATATTAAAATGTGATTGAGAATAATGGGTTCTAGGTGTGTGTGTCTGGTTAACCCAAGTTGAATACAGATTCTCTGAATTGTTTTAGCTACTGATATAGTTCATCTGAACAAAAGCCATTTTTTTCCAGCTTTTATTAGAGCATTTGTAGTTATTTGGCTCAGCTGTTCATTTAGCTCCCCACTTCCAAGTGAGGGGAAGTTAAACAACTGAAAGGGATGCCAGTGATTTAAATCTAACAGCTTGGTGGGTTCGCCAATCAGCTGTTAGGTTTAAATGGATGCCAGCCATTTAAACCCAAATGGAGGGAAGCAAAATGGACCTGTCTAGCTGTTAGGTTGAAATGACTGCAAGCTATTAATTGGACAAGATTATGGGAACTGAAGAACTGCCTTGTCCCTGAAGCAGCAAGGGAAACTGAAACAGTGTTTTACTGTTTCTAGTTTCCTTTCTCCAATATAGAGGTAAACAGACCTATCCAATGGCAATACAATAAATATATTTATAAAAGAAAGAAAAGTGTCCTTTTTTGTAGTTGTGTGTGTGTGTATGTATGTATGTATGTATGTATGTATGTATGTATGTATGTATGTATGTATGTATGTATGTATGTATGTATGTATGTATTAAAGATCAATTGGGTGATATGACTATATATTGTTATGTCAACCCACCAAAATGGCCAGTGATGGGCTTGGAGGGGAAGGGAGGGGACCTCAGTTGGGCTTGTACACAGCTATGCTTCCCAACCACATTCTGCACAATTGCACCTTTGGGGGTTTCTTGAAGCCTGAAAAATGTTTCAAGCTTCATTCCAGATTGCAGGCATTTCTAACTAGCAATTATCATCTTCAAGAAATAGGATCATTGGCTCATCATAACAACTTGTGGGCCTAAGCATAGGAGAGGGAGTATCAGGTGGGGTGAGAATCATAAAATCATAGAATCATAGAATCATAGAGTTGGAGGGGGCCATACAGGCCATCTAGTCCAACCCCCTGCTCAATGCAGGATCAGCCGAAAGCATCCTAAAGCATCCAAGAGAAGTGTGCATCCAACCTTTGCTTGAAGACTGCCAGTGAGGGGGAGCTCACCACCTCCTTGGCAACCTATTCCACTGCTGAACTACTCTGACTGTGAAAAATTTTTTCCGGATATCTAGCCTATATCGTTGTACTTGTAGATTAAACCCATTACTGCGTGTCCTTTCCTCTGCAGCCAATGGGAACAGCATCCTGCCCTCCTCCAAATGACAACCTTTTAAATACTTAAAGAGGGCTATCATGTCCCCTCTCAACTTACTTTTCTCCAGGCTGAACATTCCCAAGTCCCTCAACCTATCTTCATGGGCTTGGTCTCTGAGGTAATTTTCTAGAGCAGTGGTCCCCAACCTGTGGGGCCGGGCCGCGGCTCCCTCCCCCCGCCCCCCACAGTAAAAAACTTCCCAGGCCGCAAGCTTGCGGCCCGGGAAGCTTCTTACTGCGGGAGGGGGGGAGAGGGAATCAGGGCCGGGCCGCGATTCGGCCACGCATGGAGCATTTGCGCATGTGCAATGTGCGGGCGCGGCCCGATGCGGGGGCGTGGTCCGCGTGGGTGCGGCCCACGGGCATGGCCCGATGCGTGGGCGTGGCCCACGCGGGTGCAGCCCGATGCCCTGCCGGTCCCCAGCCTCAGAAAGGTTGGGGACCACTGTTCTAGAGGATTCTAGCAAGAACGTGTCCCCATTGGTTGGTTATCAACACTTGATCTCATTTAGCCAAGAATTATTACTGTCCCAAGAATGGAAAAAGAGAGACTAGCTTGTATTCTGATGGATTAAAGGCATCAACTATGATCTGCTTATTTGCAAATGGACATCTGTGTAGGGAATGCTTGAACTGCAGCCTTGGATACAGATCTTGATTTGTGTTAGGTTGTTAAGCTACTTGTTCTTGTTTTCCATGTTGCATGATGAACTGTTGGTAGTCTAACTAGAGAATTATTAAACTTTATACATTTCCTTGTGCCCACTTGCTCTGGGAACCCATGAAGCCAGTCTAGGGCTGATTCTGCTCTTACTTTGTTTATTTCATTGTGGATCCTGCTGAATTCATATGGATTTGAACTTGGGACTTCCTCTATCCCCTCCTCCCCATTGAAACAGAAAAGTGTTCTGCACATGATTAGGGAAGCTCAGAAGGGGGGAGCCAAGTGCAGCAGGAGCCTCTTTCTTTTCTTGAAGGGGGGGGGGAGAGGATTTGGAGACAATAGAGGAGGGGGAATAAATCCAAGAGGAAAATCTCTGCCAAGAGAAGTTAAGGCTTTTAGAGCCTCTGCTGAAAGAAGTTAGGGCTTCCCCTTTAAGGGAAACCTTGCCGCCTGGGAATGAAGAAGCCTTTGAACTAATGCCCTGGCCAGTCAGGGCTTTTCTACAGTATTGGAGACTCAAGGCAGATGTCATGAACTAGGCAGAGTTCAGCTAGTACAGTCCTCTCAAATCAAGCATCCGAGATCTCCAGGTGAAATCCAAAGAAAAGGCTTTATTGAGTAGGCAATACAAAAGACTGAAAGCAGCCAAGAAGCATTGAGCAAACTTCTTGGCAGGGACAATGGGCACAGATACATTGGTTACATATATAGGATTGATACTATAAGGGAGGGGGGACATTGGAATTATGGCGGGAGAGCAAAGAACACCAAAGGGTGCTAAGTTTCTCAGGCTGAACCAGATGGCCCACCTTTGATCTAGTTTGTAACCACTCTGCTTCATCTCCACAGACTACAAGGCTGCTAGGGCGGAAGAGATAAGGGCGTCCTGCTGGGAACATCAGGGAGATGCCGAAGGGAGGATGGGCACCATATAGAGGGCAGGAGAGACATGACGGTTTTATGGTGACAAGTTCAAAGGGCATCAGGAATGCCGGAATGGAAGGCAATTGAGGGGGCATGAATTGGGGTTCATGACAGCAGCTAGTTAGTTCAGGACAAGCAGAGAGATGCACCTTTACTCATGCAGATTTTTTCTGTGAACTGTCATGCAGAGTCTCTTGTTTATTGCAGGTTTTGTATAATGACCTACTGGATAATCTCTCTTCCTGGATGAATAATCTAAAAGTTTTGGGTCCTGATTGGTTTTAGTCCTGATGGATCAAATAGACCTGGTCCAATGAATCAGGGCCTCTGATGGCCTGCGGTAAGGGAACGCGGATTCTTCCACGTTCCCTTTTTTGCTGCAGCCGCCATCAGAAGCCCTGTGCACAAGCGAAGGGCCTTTGAGGCCCAGCTCCTCCCCCAACCTACAGGGTCCATGCAGGGACACCAAATGCCCTGTTCAGCTTCACAGAGCTGCGAAGCCAAACAGGGCATTTCCCACCCCCCTAATGGTGGGATAGTGGCATGCTGCTAACCCACCATTGTGCTGTGGGACCCCCATGCCCCTGTGCCCCCCCACTGCTACCACGGCTGCAGGGCATGGTGGACCCTTTCTGCCCAGGAGGTGTGTGCAAACACAACTTCAGGGCAGACTGTGTGCATCCTGTGCATTCACAGGAAGTGGTGGGGCATGCTGCCCCATGGCTAGGAACCAGCAGCAGCCTAGCACAGCCGCTGCAGTGCATAACCAGTCTGAGAGTTGCAGAAGTGAGAGCTCTTTCTGATTGACCGGAACAGGTTGAGCATCTCTTCAGTGTGTGCAGAAGTGACTATATCGGAACGACAGTTCAGTCCTAAACAGAGTTACCCCTTCCAAGCCCAATTGTCTTAGAACAGGCTTACACTATTGAGGATTGCCCTGTGAGTCATGGCTCCTCAGGGCATAATTTCAGCTTGGTGGCAGTCTAAAGGAGTCGGCAGTATGACATGCTGGTGACATACCTTATCGTATTGACACATCTCCAAACATCAGAAGCCAAGCCTGGCAGGATGTGGGGAGGAAGAACTGCTGTAGAACAGAAGGCTAAAAACTCAGGCATTGGTGGCGAGTAAGGCAAAGCAGTCTCAGGAGGAGACTCAATATCACAAGCTGTCGGTTTTTATTTTCATGCCCTAGTTCTCCCTTGTGAAAAACAAACCGTTGGCTTTTATTGACACACATGCTTCTGATGATGCAAGCTTCAGCTCTCAATAGGTTATGCCATAATAAATCTGAGTCTTGAAGGTGCCACAAGACTTGTTATTTTCCTTTCAACAGCGTAACAAGTTACCCTGGGATATTTTCACACCACTTCCTCTGTCCTCGTGCTGAATTTTCATCTTAAGAATGAATGCATTTTTAATGTTGGGTGGTTTCTTTTTTCCCTTTTTCAATACCCCTTGCATATGAATGGTCATAAAACAGTGTACCTCATACAAATGACATATAATGGCCTAAAATGATGGGCTGTATCAGTGAGATGAAAGAAACAAAAAGATAGCCAGTAGCAATGAAAATGAGGCAAACCAGGACAGGCAATGTAGTGTAGTGGTTAGAGTACTGGGTTAAGTGCTGAGAGACCAGGATTCCAACCCCTATTCTTCAGTAAAGAACCACAATCCTGGGCAGCAGGACCAGTGCAATACTGCCCAGGATTGTCATTCTATGCTGCAGCCTCGTAGAGCTGGCATTTGCCACAATGTGGACCTGGTTTCTGCTGCTGGGCACTAGCAGGATGGCTCTGAGTTCTGCTGCTGGCATCTATTAGGGTGGCACATGGTTCTGCTGCTGACTGGCTCTAATACTGTCCTTGCAGAAAGGTCTCCTCCCCCTCAGTTTCTATTTAAGAGATTCTCTGATATTAACTTAAAATACTAAAAGTACTAAAAGAATTTGCAGGTGTAGTCTCTGAACCTCTGTTCATTATTTTTGACACTTCTTGGAGAACAGGTGAGGTGCCAGATGATTGGAGGCAGGCAAATGTTGTCCCCATCTTCAAGAAAGGGGAAAAGGAAGATCCGGGTAACTACCGACTTGTAAGTTTGACATCTGTAGCTGGAAAAATTTTGGAACAAATAATCAAACAGTCGGTCCTTGAGCAGCTGGAACAGAGAGCTGTGATTTCTAAGACTCAGCACAGGTTGGACCAGATGACCCAGAAGGTCCCTTCCAACTCTATTATTCTTTTATTCTATTATTCTAGATCCCCCCCTCTTCCAGTGTAGTGGATAAACAACATTGTAAAAACTTTTAGTCCTGCTAGGTTGGCACAGCCACAGTGGCAGTGGTTCTGCTGGGCAGTATTGCACATCAGCACAGTATTGCTGATGGGCTGGCCTTGCAAAAAAAAATGCCACCCTTCACTTCCACTGCAGAGATTCTCTGGGACATTGTGCTGGGTTTCTACTGCCGCATAGTTATTCCCCCCATTGGAAACAATGGAAAATGGGGGCACATTTTTTGGGTGCCCATAGAATTAGACTCCATGGTTCAATCTGTTCAAAAATTTGGGGTTCTTTTGAGGCTGCAGTAGCCATGCTGCAAATTTGGTGTTTCTACCTCAACCTGCCCCCCACCAGATCACTGAATAGACTTAAGCTAGGGCCATTCCGCACCAGGATCTATGTGGCAAATTGGTTGCGGGGCGAAAAAATGCCATTTTAAATAGTGGAATTCGTCGTTATGCATACCTGGCTTTGTAGTGGAATCCAGTTGTGTTTCTATCGTTTCCCACAGGTTTCCAGTCTCTGCAAAAATCGCTAGCCAGGAAGCGATATTGCCGAGCTCGTCCCGCCCCTGGCCGTCAAGCAGCCAATGGGCGGCCGTTATCATGATCCCCAAAAGCCCCTTTCCCTTTAAGGAAGTTTTTAACAAAAACACACACACATTGCAACGAATCTGCGTTGATTCGTTGCAACGGAGAGACCCCTCTAGGTAGCAGGTGGTGTTTGAGCTGCCGTTTCATCGTTGCCATGCTCCCCCCGAGTGAACCCCCCCCCCCGGCACGGGCACGATTTTCAGCTGAAAATACTGTAAAAAAATAAAGGGAAAATAAACCAGTAAACGGGGCTGTGTGTTGTTTCGTGCTTAGTGACTTAAAACAGCTCTGCAGCCAGGGAAGCCTCCCTGGGTAAACAAAGGCTCGCCGGTGCATTTATCTCCGCTCACTCGGAGAAAAAAAAATGGCGATCGCTTCGCTGGAAGATTAGAGGAGAGAGCTAGGGGGTGGGACTTTGCAGAAACCGTAACAATGGTAACGTACAGAACTTTTTCGCTAGTGTTGCTGATTGGTTGCAAGAGTGTAGTGCTTTCCGGAGGGTGAAACCACTTTTGGGGATTTCCCTGAAAGTGCTATAACGAAGCACTTTTTGCGGATTGGTTTCAGGAGTGTTGCAGATTGTCAACGACGTTGTGCATAATGGCAAAACTGTAGCGATTTCAATTTGTAAACATAGTGCTATTTTGGACGAGTGCGGAATGGCCCCTAGATTTCCCATGGACTTTAATGTCTCCATAGGGTATAAAGGAGACGGATTAATTCGGGAATCCTGAATTGAGCCAAATCAATTTGACTTTAGTGATTCAGTACCAAAATCAAACCAGAGAATCCTGGCTTGTTTTAAAATACCAACTAAAACCTGATAAGGCATTGATTCAGTATTTTTTGCCCCAGTGAAGTACATTCCTACTCTGCACAAGTAATGATGGGAAGGAGGCAGTGCCCAGCTCTTCCCCATTCAAGGTCAGGGGGGCTGTATCTGGCTCAGCTTATCCAAGCATTCTGCATTGTAAGATGAGGCAAGGGAGGTAGCATCTGTCTCAGTCCACCTGAGGTGAGGGAGGTAGTGCCCACCTGGGTCTGACCAGTCTGAGGCCTACTGCTGGCAGCTGCAGTTATTGTTCTTGTCTGCCAGTCTGAGCTGAAACACTTAGTTCCCCCCAAAACTCCAATTGTCCACTTCCTTGTGAAGCCTTTGTATTTGAACTCCCAAGCTCAGTCTGCTTGAAATTCTGGGCCACTTATGCCTTTGATTTTGTAGGACTGATTTTTATTTACCAGTCCTGGCTTTACCAAAGTCACTGCAGCTCTTGTATCTCTCCAGCCAGTTACAGGCTCTAAATATTCTTATCAAGATCCTTGCTGGTCTGTCTGTTTGTGCTTCCTGTAGCTCTGTGTCTGTCGTTGGGGTTTCAATAGCTGTTTCTGCCCTTTTTACTATAAGTCCAACTAATAAAATAATAACATAAAATAAATATATTGACAGTTTTGAGTGCTCTTTGGGTTTTTCCCTTCTCTAATTTTGGACAATATGTTCCTCTTACTGACAATGATAACACACACTCTTTAGTTGTCTCTTTTGTATGGGAGCGTTCTGCCAAGCAGGGTTTTTAATGGGAGGTGACAAAAGTCCCCCTCAATCTCATGTAGTAAAGTGGTGGCTTCATCTACTGTTTTTAGTTTTTGATGTGGAACATCTTCTGGAGTGCCTCCTCAAATGGATATGAATGCAGATGTGACACCCATAGCCCCACCCAAGGGAGCATGCCAGAAGAGTACAAGGCAGCTGAGGAGGCTGAGGCAGCACTCCACTGAACCACTGCCAGAGGACCAGCTAGTGGCTGCGCTACCCCCATACAAAGACATCTAGTTGGGAGATTTATGGGCAGTGAATAATCTGGAGGCTGCTATGACTTAAATGCTGCTGAATGTACTTATATTTTTATCATGTTTTTATGTTGTAAATGTTGTTACTGTTATGCTGGTTTTAATTTTTGTTAATTTTAATTGTATACAAACTGACCTGAGCCATTATGGGAGGGCAGGAGAGAAATGTAATTATAAATAACAACAACAGCAAGTGCTAACTCCATCCACCCCCTCCTCATCCAGTCCCCCTGCTGATATGGCAGGTAGTATCTTCTCTATGCACCAGATGACCCTTGTATGGAAAAATGAAGCAACCCAGAAGCTTCTTATCCCAGCAACTGCCAGAAGAGACAGCCCTTATAACTCTTGTGACAATCACCCCACAACGTTCCACCTCTCCTCCAGGGCTCTGAGCCAATCACCTCCCATTTTAAGAAGTGGCCTTTGGCCAGTACAACATACATTTTATTATAAGGAAAGATGTTCAGTTGATTCTCCTAGCTCTGCCGTTACCCATCATCCCAGCTCAGACAGTAGCCGAGGTTCTGCATTGCCTGTGTGTTTGTGGAAATAGTTGCCGGTCAGCTGGCTGCCACTACAACACAAAGTCATTTGCGCTGGGGTGAAAAAGTTGACAGGCAGCCTCATCATTTTCCAATCATGGCTGCATCGTGCAGCTGCCATCACTTCTTATTGGACATCGGAACGATGAAATAAATGCTTAGTGGTACTCAACTTCATATGAAATTGATGAGGAGGGTCAGAGGATGTCAGCACACTTCTGATGATATTACTGGCATTCTAGCACAGCTGGCATCTCTGCTGCACCTGAAATAATTCCATCTGGCTCTTCGCAAAGACTAAAGCATCCATAGGTCATTCTTCCAGTTGCCAGCAATTACTTGTGATTATCCATCACTTCTGTACAAATGATATATGTGCTCACAGCCATTAATGCAACCTGCTGCCATAAGGAGATAAGCAACCACTCTCCATTCATAATATCATTTGGATTCTCCTAATCATCTTAATGGGTCAGTGCTTAGCTCAGTTGGGTGTGCTTAGTTTAAGAACATAAGTAATTATTTTGAAAACAGGAAGGAAATGGTGCATTCCTACTGTTGTCATGTTTCCTTGGGGTTCGGAGGTAGGAATTAAAGCGGCAAAGTTGGTGGGAATCAAAATGACAAAGAGCTGCCATCCCTGTGATGGAATAATGGACCAGACAAGATAAAGTGCTTTTGTAAAACAGATGTACTTTCCACTGGGAAATTCAGAAGAATATAGCAACAGTTGCATCCCAAGCAGCAGCTACCTTAGGATGTAGTTTTCCAAAGAGCACCTGGTAGAGATAGCAGCCTGATGAGCCTTGCAGCAGAATAAAGTTTGAGTCCAGGGGCACCTTTAAAGACCATCCAAGTTTTATCTAAAATCTAAGCTTTAGTGAGCAAACATACTTCTTCAGATATAATAGACCTTGCAGCAGTATCTGATTATATCAGTCTTTCTTGATAGCCCTGGAAGTGTTCCCTGAATGGGTGGGAGTTAATTAAGTTTAAAATTTTAAAATATTTATTAAATGTTTATCGGGTGATGTGACCACACAGTGGTCACACTGATCCATCCTCCCTCCCAAAATGGCCAATGATGGGCCTGGATTGGGTGGGAAGGGAAGGGCCCCCAGGTGGGCGTGTACACAGCTATGCTTCCCAACCATGGTCTACATGATCACACCACTTCTGGGGGTTCTCGAAGCCTGAAGAATGCTTCAGGGGTTTCTCAAGTGTAAAAAAGTTGAGAAAGGCTGGATTATATCATTTGCTTTGTAGCTGATCATGCATGTTATCTGGAAGTTTGTGAGTTTGTGCACGTTTCATCTGTCTGTGAACTCTGGTTGCTTAAGTTAACGATATAACCTAGACTTTCTCAACCAGGGTTTCATGAAACACAGGGGTTTGGTTACAGCCCTGGAAGGGTTTTACTGGTTGGGTGGGAGTTAATTTTAAAATATTTTTAATTAAAAAATAATCATTGGGTGATATGATCATATATTTATGGCATTGGGGTGTATGGAAGCAACAGAGTGTCCTGGCCTTGTTTCTGTAGGATCCTGCTGCAGGCTCCCTTTGGTGAAATAGAGCAAGCTGGTAGCCAGTCCAGAGTGCAGGTATAGTTCTGTTCACAAATCTTCTGAAAATATTTCTGTGCTGTCCCTTCCTGTGCTGTGGAAGTGGCCTGGTGATGTCATATCTAGTGGGTGTGCCTGGGTGATGTCACTTCTGGTGACATGTGATTTCTGGGGGTGTGATCTGCTGACATCACTTCTGGGATTTCTTGAAGCCTGAAGGTTTCAGGGGGTTCTCAGCCCTAAAAAGGTTGAGAAAGGCTGATATAACCTTTGACAGTTAATTCACACCATCACAAAAATATAGAATAATTTCCTTTGGAGATTAAGAGCTATGTTCGGCCTTTTTGTCTTGTTTTAGAAAAGATAATGAGGACATATCAGATCTATTCTCATATGTACCTACTGATTACCTTATATGCACTTCTTGATCATCTCATATCTAGCTAAGAACAAAGTAGGAAGTAATCACATGATTAAGAAAAAGGGATGTAGAATAAGAAAGACGTAGTTTTCTATTAAAATGTACTATTATGATAGGTAGATCCTATTACTTTGGATGGAAGTTTCAGAAGATTAGCTGAGATTTCACAGTGGGTGTGCTTTGAGCTTATGGGGAAAATCCCCATAAGCGGTTTCAGACAAGTAGCTGAATCCTCCTTTGCTTGTAAAATGTCACTTATAGTAATCTGATTAAGAAATATGAGGAACTCTGATAATTTTAGCACCTTTTTTTACAGTGCCTGGAGGGTTGATTTTCACAGCCTTGTATTTTCTAATGTCATGCTTAATAAAGAGAAGTATTTCTTTTTTCAATAGAAGATAAAGTCTCTGAATTTTTTGGGTCTGACTTGCTGGTTTTAGTTCAAAGAACAGAACTCGCACCTAATGCATTTGGATTATCATATTTAAAGGCTGGTAGATAGCGTTTAATAGATAAATCCCAGAAGTGTGCTCAATTCAGCAGCATATATAAATCCTGGAAGTATCTGCCATTAAATGTCTTCAGCAGGCAAAGTTCTGTAGGAACTGCTTAGCTCAGATTCTCTAATTGGAGGTAGGAATAAAATATGTTTGGAAGTGGTCGCTAGATGGCTAGAGCACAGTCACCTGAAATTCAACCCGTCCAAGATGGAGGTCCTGTGGCTGGGCAGAAAGAAGGCTGGACAGGAAGTACATCTAACCCTTATAGTTGGGGTACAGCTTAACATTGCTCCCTCGGCCAGAAATGTGGGGCCCAACCCAGCATCTCAGCTTCTGACATTGATTTTGGGTGGTAGAGCAGAAGTGAACTCCCAGTAGACCCCAGAGATCATCTGGGAGTCAGCTCCTGATTCCCCACCTGCACCTGTTCTGCACATGTTGAATAATGCACTTTCAATGTACTTTTGAAGTAGATTATCCTGTTCTGCACAGGAAGATCCAGCTGCAACAGCAAGCTGAAAATGCATTATCCAACATGTGCAGAATGGGCCCAGGTTAGCTGACTCACTGCAAAGATGGGCTGCAACCAAGTGTATGTGTGGGTGGGGGAATCAGAAACTGACTCCTGACATTTCCAACCGCTGGCAAACAGCTTCACTACTCCTCTCCTCCATTAAGGCTAGGATTTGGGACACAGCAAAGATGGATTATGAGACAGCAGGGCAGCTGTGGATGCTCCCCCCCCACCACACGCATACATACACTTTTTGCTATGCCTCTCTGCAAGCCTGGGCTGCATCCTTTTTTTGAAAATCGAAACAAACAGGTTCTTAACTCCTAGGGGTGAATGCATCTCTTACTGGTACTGTCTCCTAGGAGGTCACAGCAGAAGACAGGCAGTAGTACTTCAGCCACTTTTGTTTCTGGTATTTCATTTCTGCCATACTGGCTTCCCTGTGAACAGCCAGACTGTCCCTAAATCAGTTTCCTAATCTCAGCTGTGATCAGGATGTAAGCAAGACTGGCAGGTGTCTGAGCATCTCTAGTTGTCTTGCATTGGAATCTTGTCATGGGCACAAAGCAGTGGGATATGTTATTGCCATGGTCTCTGGCATGCCTCCTGGTACTCAGGCAGCCTGCATAACTACATGCCCCTTGGTTCCTTGTTGATCTGCACATGTTCAGAAATTTGATTCACATTTGGAGCCTAAAAGGGACTTCTTGATGAAATGGTGCTAAGCTCATAATGGGGCTGAACATGATGAGCTGGAAAAATGTATATTCCAGACCAGGTCAATACGAGCATTGGCAGCATTATTATTATATTTATATATATTTATATATTTATATCTGAGAAACTTGATGAAATTACAGGCCATTTTCTTCCTACGGCTGGACTGCTTCAGAGCACCTTCTGCAAGCATAGGGCTACCACCAGCAAGGCTCTGATTCGTCCCTCTGTTGCTTTTTGTTCCTTCATAGATGCAACTCTGAACAAGGAATCATGTTCCTATTTTACCATTTTAAAATTCCTTCTTTGGGAAAATTCTCAGACCCTACTTTAAATTAATGCTTGTTCTGAAAACACAAAGAAAGAACATCTGAGAAATGTCAGTTTTGTCACCTTCTTGTTGTTTTTGTTCAGCAAACATGAAAATAAAGCAGGTTGTGCTGCAGAGATACATGAGTGATCAGCATGCCGGTATTTAAAAAAACCTTCAATAAGCAATGTCTGTAACAGGAATTATAAAAGGAAATTGAAAGGGAGGATTAAACATGTCGAGACCTGCATTTATCTTTCTGTTGTATACTCCAGAGAGACTTCTGTCTCTTTTCATCTACTGTATTTCTTCTGATCTGTCTCTATTTTGTAGCTTTCCCTAATGACTAAGAGTTGAAAAGTGTGAATTATGAGTATCTGAAAGTTTGTTCTAACCAAGTAAATAGCAACTCAACAAAGCCTTTTTGGGTCATGATCCTGCTTTAAACTAGTCCCTCTGTGCTTATCCAGTACTTTTCAGTAGTACATTTCTTCCAAATAATTTACAGTAGCACCTATGATTCTCGCCTCACATTAGAGGGTTTTGCTCTATCCAACATGAGCAACCACCACACCCAGCCTTGGGTCTACTACGGTATCAGGGGGCCAGGCCTCCTATGGCCAGCATGCCCACTGCTGAGCCAACCTCCACCCACCAGGGCTCACTGGGTGTGAGCCAGGCATACATATTTAGCTCCACAGGGCTGTTGTGAGGAGAGCCTTGAGGTTGGCACATGAGTGCCAACTTGGTGGAGGAAGGACAGGATAAAACAGGGAGTTCCAATGTAGACTTTCCAGTTAGATTTTTCTTAAAATCGTAAAATTAGATGGTGTGATTTCCCCCCAGCTTCCAACATACATGTTAATTACACCAGCTTGGTCTAGTGGTTAGAAGCGCCAGCTTCTAATTTGGTGAGCCGGGCTTGTTTCCCTGCTTCTCCTCTACAAGTAGCAAAGCTGGGTGACCTTGGGCTCGCCACAGCACTGAGAAAGCTGTTCTGACCAAGTAGTAATATCAGGGCTCTCTCAGCCTCACCCACCTCACAGGGTGTCTGTTGTGGGGAGAGGAAGGGAAGGCGGTCGTAAGTCACTTTGAGACTCCTCTGGGCACTGGAAAGGGGGTACAAAACCCCAGCTTCTTCTTCTTCTTGTATACCTGTAACAAAACAGGGAGCCCAAATAATGAAGTTACTGACATACTATGTCCCGCCCTGATGCATCTTGGGACCTGAAAGGAGTTATTTGAATCTTCCTGCACTAAATGACATGACTATAATTAATCCCGACTGCCTATGAAATCTGTTCTGTTGAAAATATTGTTTTGGCTTCTAAGTCGTGGATGGAGTCCCTGTTGGACCATGTAATTTTTTAACCTCTCACAAGAGAAAATAAGATGGGGCGTTAATGTGCCATCAGAAATGGAGTTGGGTTTTCATCATCAAGTGTAACTAGCTTCATCTTCCCTGCTACCAGTTGGAGTATCATCAGTGCAAAATGAACAGTCAATAAAAAAACCATACCTGCATCAAGTGGGATCTTTCTGCCTCTGCAGAAACTGTCTTTTATTTTCATTTCCATCCCACCTGCCAGTCCAATTCAATTAAACTGTGCTATCAAAACCCCTGAAATGTTTTTTCTGTCTCTTATAAAAGGCATTATTGTTCCAATGCCTTATTAGGATTTCCCCCCCATCCTGCCTCTGAGGGGCTCAAGGCTATGTTCTCCTCCTGCCTTCCCCAGTCAGCCATCATGCTGAATGCTGTCAACTGCACATGTAAAAAAATGCTCAAATGCTTCTTGAAATGCTTCTTGACATGATTATATGGGATGCTCACCAATAGAGCAAAAGGCATTGAGAACAAGGTGCGTTCTAATTTCAAGCATGTTCCTTGCTCAAATGGCATCACCACTTCTTCCGAGTTCACTATCAAAAGTAGCTCTTCTGTCATATAATAGTGGCCGGGCTGCTCCACCTGGGACAATGCTGTGGAATTATGCATAGACCCGCTCAGAACGGCTGCCGGTGCCTCCTAATACATGGGGTGTTGCCAGACTTGTAGCACTGGCCTTCCTAGCCCAGCCCAACAAAAACAAACACCCCAAAGCATGCGAAGCCTATGGCTGTTCAGGAAAAAATTCAGGTGGGTATCCAGGTTGATCTGAAGTAACAGAGTCCAGTGAGGAACAACAAAATCAGAGTCCAGTAGCACCTTTAAGACCAACCAAAATTTATTCAGGACCTGAGCTTTCGAGTGCAAGCACTCGATTTTATTTTATTGTGCTACTTCAGACCAAAACAGCTACCCATTTGAATCTATCCAGTGAGGAAATGGACTTGCACACAAAAGCTGATTCCTTGAATAAATCTTGGTTGGTCTTAAAGGTGCCGCTGGATCCCAATTTCGTTCAGAAAAAAATAGAATCATAGAATCATAGAGAATCATAGAGTTGGAAGGGGCCATACAGGCCATCTAGTCCTGCTCAATGCAGGATCAGCCTTAAGCATCCTAAAGCAATTAACAATCGCTTTTGCTTCACTGAGATGACCACATAATCAGGTTTATTTGCACAGATGTACAGGCAGGTGGTGAACATCAGAAAACATGAAAATCCAGCCAAGTGTGTTATCCTCTTCCTTCTCGGTTTTGATCTAGCATAATGTGGACTCCAAGAGCGAGGAGTGAGCTTGCAACTCTTTTTAATCACCAGTCAGGCCTGTTGCAGAATTAATCAGATTTAGAACAGCTGCCTTTTTATGAACTCCAAGCACAAATATGATTGAGTTTATGTGTTTCCTTCTCTACTATAAGGAAGTATATACTGTGCATCTGAAATAGTATTCATCTTCTCCATTTAGGGGAGTGCTATCACTCATGGTCAAACAAACATGTGTCTTGTTTTCCATTCTTTTTGAAGGAAGCATGAGTAAAATGGTCCCCTGCCTTCGTACAAAATTCTTGTGTAAATTTGAAAAAAGAGCTAGCACGTAAGTGGACACAGCATACAGACAGCAGACTAGAAGTAAGCCCCCTTCCCTGTGATCCTTGGCTTAAGGATTCAGGTGTTATGGGTAGGTCTCCATCTGAGAAATGTTGCACAGATCCCTTCTATTAGCCATGCTAAACACCTCTCTTCCCCTCATCCAAGTCTCTCTTCTCCACTGTAATGTTGCCCTTTCCTTTGGTGTGGTCAGTACAACTCGAATATTGCACAAATATGGAGTCAGAGGTTGCCAGCACTTGACTCACCATTGGGGTTCGCCTTTATGTAGTCTTTTAAATCTATTAGGTCAGGGGTAGTCAACCTGTGGTCCTCCAGATGTTCATGGACTACCATTCCCAGGGGCTCATGGGAATTGTAGTCCATGAACATCTGGAGGACCACAGGTTGACTACCCCTGTATTCGGTGACCTGACCACCCAGCCACACACGGTTGGTACACTTTCACCTGGGCAGTCAATCAGGGTCTTCTTCTGCCACATCTTAGGGGAACTGTCTTCCTTCTCCTCCAGGGCTAATTTTGGGCAGTCACATCTACAGTGTTCCTCCTAATGATGGGGATAACATTCCACCTATTAAGTCACATATATTTGGGGCAGAACCCCAAAGTCCCCTCAGGCAGATTCAAAGGATGAAAACTTTAATGAGGGATTGTAAGGGATTGCGAATTTCCCTCTGGGTCTCTGGCCTCAAGCTCGCAGGCCTAGGATCCCACTTTTACTTGTGGCTGACTCCATGTCATCCCTTACCTGGAGATAAAAGTGTGCTAGGATAATGTTTTTTTTTAAACCTCTTCTAAATTATCCAATCTTATTTCCAGTGATAATAGCCTTTTCCCCAATTATCCAACTTAACACTGATATTGCATTCAAAAGTAATACATTGGGGATGTAATAAATGCTAATGCCATCAGACGGTACAATCTGAGAGCTGCCTACATTGTACCAACCAGCTGTTGCCGTATCAATCGCCTCTCTCAGCATCCAGGCTCAGGGTGGTATACAACATATATCTCTGCAACAGTGCTCAGATCAGAATATAAAAACTGTAAGAATAAATAATATTAAAAATTCTCTCCCAGTGCTCCATTTCAGTATTTCTGAGTGGTATGGGGTATTCTGGGAAGGGGGCTGTGCAGGCTATCTCTGTGTCCTGCCCTCAGCCATGTGCCTGGTGGAATAACAGCATTTTGTAGGCCTTGCTGAACTTTGATAGTTCCATCAGGGCCCATGTGTCTGCTGGCAGCATATTCTTCCAGGCTGGTGCTAGACCAGTCCCTGGTCGAGGTCAGTCGGACTTCTTTAGGGCTAGGGGGTAAATTGGGAGAAGATGGTCCCTTAGTCATGCAAGGCCCAGACCGTACAAGGCCTTAAAAGTTAAAACCAACACCTTGAATTTGATCCAGAATCCAGAACCGGCAACCAATGTAGCTGCTGCAGGACTGGTTAAGTATGTGTCCTCCACAGTTTCCTACTGAAAACCCACACAGCTGTATTTGTACCAGCTGCAGCTTCTGGGGTCAAACTCAGGGGTAGGCCCACATAGAGGAAGTTACAGTAGTCTAATCTAGAAGTGACTGTTGCATGAATCACTGTGGCTAGGTTCTCTGGGATGCCTCCATTGTTAAGGAGGCCTCAAAGATCGCCCCCAAATTCCTGATAGAGCATGAAGTTGTTAATTGCACTGTTGAGGCAGGGGAGATGTGCTTCCTCATCTGATCCTTTCCTACCCAGCCACAGGACTTCTGGCTTTTGGGGGCTTAGCTTTAAGCGGCTCTGTTGGAGCCATTCCACTACCACCTCCAGGCATTTGGCCAGTGTATCTGGGGGGGGGGGCGGGGGGGTTCAGCTGGCCCTCCATAAGCAGATGGAGCTGGATGTCATTGGCAACTTGATGACCCCCAAGCCCAGACTTCCAGATAAGCTGTATGAGAGGTATATAAATATATTGAACAATAGTGGGGAGAGTATTGCACCCTGTGCCCCCCCCCACCCCCTAGGGACCACAGCAGCATGATTGCTCATCCTTGATTGCTACCATCTGTCTTCATCTTCTGTTTTTTTCCGTAAAGGTTTAGTCAGGCAACAGTTGGCAAGAAAAATATGTTGTTGCTGAGTGTTTGGAGGTTTCAGTGACCTCAGCAGCCAGGCTGTAATGTCTCTACCAGGTGTAGTGTTAGCTGGGCCATGACAGACAAGGCAGGCAAAACCAATCAGGGACCTGTTCGCACAAGGGCTGAGCACAGAGCTTGTGACAGCCCAAGGGCAAAAAGGGGTGAGTAGATCCCCTTCCCCCCTTAAAGGGACTGAGTCCTGTCATAAGTCCCTGGTCAACTGGCAGAGTTGCCAAGGGCCTCAGCAATCAACCTCCTGCAGAGATGGGCTGAGCTGGACCAAGCCCAGGCATGGGGCTAGAGTCCCTTGCATTGCTGGGGACATCAGTGGCCCCACCCAGCTCCAGGGGAACATGCCTCTCCCACCTCCACCCTACCCATTCCCTGCCACCCCTGCTCTCCTGCCTTTGAAAGACACCAAGTCTGCCCTCTGATTGCCCTTACCCTCAGCTGCCGGGCCTAGGAACCTCTGTGCTGCCTGGTTGTCCACAGGACAACTGACCCATCTGCCACAGCTGACCTCAGAAGGCCCCCAGTAGCTAAGCCCTTGTGGTCACAATGAGCACAGAAACGGTGTAGCTCTGAGTCCACCTGCCTATACCCAAATCCCAGCAACAGAGTGTATGTGTGTGTGTGTATGCATGCATGCTAAAGGTGCCATAAGCCTCTCTCCCCCTTCTTCCCCCAAAGACAACAACACCCCACAGTACTGCCTTTGAGCTTCTCATCACTCAGGGCAATGGAGAGTATCATGAATCATTGTGGCTCACGTCAAATTCTAAGCCTTCCTGGCTTTGACAGGTCAGTGGAGGCAGGAGAGTACAGGAGGTGCATCAGCTTCCAGGCCTTTCTGGCTGCTGTATCACCATGGTGACAGAGAACACTGGTCTAGGCTTTTTGCTGCCTACCCCCAGGGAGAAAAAATCCATCTGGTTTGCAGCGCGAAGCGTAGCGAGGGTGACTTTGATCGCTAAAGAAGCGGCCGGTTGCTTCCTAATGAATATGTCTCAACCATTTCCGAGTCGGGACGGATGGGTTGAAATTATTAACGGATCACGCACCCGATCATACTAAGCCATGCTGCATGGAGGAATAGCACATGCCACTAGCACCACTGAGCTGTCTCCCATTGCCTGGGTGTCCAAGAACGAGCATAGTCTCTGCTGGTGGATGCTTACGGAAGAAGGACTGACTGTTCAATCCCATTCCTATCATGCCATTTAGAGCGGCTCTGATGAAGACATTCAGAAAATGCCTCCTTCTCAGATTAGTGGGTGTCCCACAGAGACTGGTCTTACTGACATATCAGTGACACATATAAAAATATCATAACACAAATGCACACAACTTGGCTTGATGACCAAGCTCATCTATCGCTAGCAAGCAATGTCAGTCACTTGACAGGCAGGATGGATTATCTATTTAATACACTGGGAAACTTGGGAGTGGGCATGCTCCCTGATGGGGTTATGCATGCTGAATGAAGCCCTGAGCAATGGAGTCAACATGGCTGCATGTGGGAAAGGAGGGGGGAGGGTCAGTTTATTCATTGTTTCTGCCAAAGGAGCCTCTTGACTTATAGCTAGGTATGCTCAAATGCCCACTGGTTTTGTTCATGCAAATTACAAATGGGGGCCAATTTTTCATGCATCAGTTTGGCTGTTCATTGACCCATTTGTGTCTGTTTGCAGTTTGCTCCCTTTTATTCCTTCCTTAATACCACAGAAAAAATAGCACAGTCATGTCTGTACATTCTGATACAAATGACCTCCATTTGTTTTAAACATACAGTTAAATCGGTCTCAGATTTCATAACCAGTCATAAATGAAGTCTGTCCTTTTAAAAAAGTCTTACCATTCAGGGTTTGTCTTACTGGAATAAAGAAAACTCAGAATGGCTGGACACTGGGGCAGGATTGCTATATTTCTCTTTGCACGAGAACCACACTATTCATGCGCGTGAAGCCTCTCTTTGACAAAGTTGACAGCATCTCTGTGACTTCACCTCTTTCTGCACCTTTGTTCACATTCCCTGTGGACTTCTGTAGGAGAAGGTGGCTCTGCAGATCTCTCCTGTGCAAGCCAGCCAGGACTATCCATGAACTCTTGAATAGCACACCACTTGTAATAGAGAACATCAGTGTGGTGTAGTGGTTAGGAGTGGCGGCTTCTAATCCGGCGAGCCAGGTTTGATTCCCCACCCCTACTCCACATGCAGCCAGCTGGAGGAGCAAAATACATGCAAATATGCAGAAGCAAAGTAAGTTTTTGTTTTTGCAACAACAAAATACTGACTTAAAGAGAGTTTACTGCACATGGTTGTTCACTTTCCTGACTGTGCAACATTGCTATTTTAATTATACTTAATAAGTCCTTAGTGACCCTAATTTTATTTTGAATTGTATTTATTCATTTGTGCCCTGTATTTCTTCTAATCCCAAATTCTAATAATTGTGCTCCACTGGCTGCTCATCTGTTTAAATCAGTGACAGAATTTTTGTTAACAACAAAAATGTTAGCGATGCTGTTTTGTAAATATTGTATCACCCAGTTTAAATTAAACAACAGGATTGCTTTCTTGAGTCAACTTGGGTCAAAAAAAGACATCCGCAGTATTCATTCTTAAAAATTGAACTATCTCAAGCCCAGAGCTTTCAGGATCATGATGAATTCCAATTTTTTTTCACTAACTTTGTTTATGACAGCAAGACTGCCAACCTCCAGGTTGTGACTGGTGATCTCCCGCTATTACAACCAATCTTCAGGTGGCAAAGATCAGAAAATGGCTGCTTTGGAATGTGGACTCTGTAGCATTCAACTCCTAAACCCCACCCTTCTCAGATTCCACCCCCAAAAGCTTTAGCTATTTCCCAGTCTGGAGGAAATAGCTCCCCTTCTCCCCTTTTCTTCTGTCTCATCTGTCTAAGGTTTGTGTGTGGGAGGGGATATATCATTTATTGATTTGATATGCTTTAGGAGGTGATTGTCTAGAAAGTGGGATATTAATCAAACAACATTGCAGAGAACTTCTCTTGGTTCATAGCTGAAGTTTGTAACATGGTCACATGGGCTCAACTCCACCATGTCCCACAGTATGTGTATACAAAAGACTTCTGTGTACATGTAGAATTCTGTTTATTCTCCCATTCAGATTGCAGGTATAACCAATTCAATTCAAGCTATTTCTATGGTTCCTTTACATAACATAAGAGCCCTGCTGGATCAGACCAATGGTCCATCTAGTCCAGCGTCCTATCCCAGTCAACCAGTTCCTCTGGACCAATGGTTCATCCTCAGACTTACAGTCCATCTAATCCAACATCCTGTCTTGGTCAACCAGTTCCTCTGGATGGAAAATTATAGGGTATAGAGGATGAAGCCCTCCTCCTCCATTCAGCTGACATAACACCATTTTTACAGATTTGAAGAAATGACCTGGATACTGAAATAAAGCCTGATATATCACTGGAAGGCAAAATAATGAAACTTTGGCTCACTTACTTTGGCCATATCATGCCAACTCAATGGTGAGAGCAATTGTGCTAGGATTGGTCAGTAGTAAAAGGAAACCAGGCTGAGAAAAAACACAGGCCAGAGCATTATTCAACTAAAAGAAGCGGTGCAAGATTGGAAAAAGTGGCAACAGTTGAGTCATAAGGTCACCAAAAGTTGAACACGACTGAATGGTTAACATTACCATCATCATATATATTCATTTGAAATAAGGAGTTTAACTCTGGAAGTATAATTTGCAGGACACTGAAGTACATTTGCAGTAATAGCCAACAAGCCATACATCTAAAAGTTCAAGAATTAAAAAAAAACGGTAAAACAAAAGTTTGCCACATCAACGTGAAAGATTATGATGTCTCCAAAATTGGCGAGAAGATCAAACAAAATATGGAAAATTGGTATACATAAATTTCAACAAGCTATTGAATTTAGATATTTAGGAATCATATTCCATTCAAATCTGTAATGGTTCAAGCACTTTAAATATCTTAAAGAGAAAGGTCTTAGCGCAACTGGCACTAAAAGTTCAAGGAGCCAACTATATCCCAGTGCTTTTGAAAGCATATAAGACTCTAATAATACCACACATTTTATATGTCTCCCATTCGGCTCTTGGGTCCAGTAGAACAACTTGAGAAGTGTTGGAAGTACATTAATTTTTATTGATGAAATTCTACCCAACCAGGAGATTTGAAAACTTCCATCTTAATAGTCTGATTGAATCAGTTTCTAGATCTTCTTAGAATTATTTCTTAAAAGATTGCAGTGTTATCCAGTCACATTTATTCCCGGATACTTGATAGGAGTGGTGGCTAATATGCAATTTGTAGTTTTTGTGACATTTTCTTCTCATGGTATTAAAAGTTTAATTAGGATTTTTTTCTTTTTCCCATTAGGTTTATATCCTAAGAAGGATCTGAATTCTATATGTTCCTTTGCAGTGATACTTGAGGCTGCAAAACTATTGTCTGCATAACTTTTCATTTTAAATTCTGCATCATCTGCCTTTATTTCTTTAATTCTTGTCTTATTTTTGTAGCTTAAAATTCCAACACTAAGATAAATAATAGAGGCATGTTCCTTTTCCAATTGAAATTGCTTCAGTCAATTTTCCATTTATTAAAAATTTTGCTTGCTGTTTTGAGTGTATGCCTTACATATCATTCAAAAGCTCTGGGCCACAGTCCATATTCTAAAGTGTGTGCAGTAAAAAGGGCCAAGTTATATCCTCAAAACCTTTTTCTGCATTCAAATACAGAAATGCTGCTTTCTTTCTTTTCCCCTTACAAATTCAATTGCCCAGTTATTTATGATGTCTAGGAAACTCATTTCTATAGTATGAGTTGATCACATGTTTCCCATTCAATGAGGATAGTTGAAGTCTCCCAATATAATAATATTATCTGCTTTGGTCACCTCCCTTATTTCTCCATCTTTAGATCAACCTCAAGGGTTTGATCGGGTGCTGATAGTAGAGCCTAATATTTCCACCCATATCACTACTATTGGGGCATTAATTCCCCTTAGCATTGACATACACACCCCTATGATGTGTTTCCCTCTCCAGTAACTCTAACCCTCTTCAGCACCTTAGTTACCACACATGGCCCTCAATCACCATCATGCCTTTCACTCCCCAGGTCTATTACACTTCTATCAATATGACCCTGAGTGTTTACACAATCATCCCTTTGGACCATCTGGTCCCAAACTAGAGGATCCTCAGTTCCTATCAGCTTTTGCCCCAGGATTAGTTTAAATATTAATCACCAGCAGCCTGGTTCCCTTTTTGTTCAAGTGAAGCTTGTCTCGTTTGCTCCCCAGGGCCTAACAAATCTGAATCCTTCCTCCTGACACCACTTCATTATCAATGCATTGAGACCCTGGATATGTGTCTGTCCAGTTGGCCCTGCATGTGAAACCGGCAGCACTTCTGAAAATGCTGCCTTTGCGGCCTTTAATTTTCGGCCTAAGACCTAAATTTTTTCTCCAGGCCCCCAAACAGCTCCATTTCCCAGTGTCATTGGTCCAATACTCATCATGACTGCTGACTCTCTACCCCCCAGCACTATCTATTAACCTTTCTAGACAACCTACGATGTCTGCAACCTCCATACCAAGCAGACAAGTCACCACGCTGTCTAAACTCCACATGGATCCCTTCTAAGTGTATCCTCTTCAGTCTATCCTCTTCAGACTGACACCTTCCAACCTCAAGACTCGCACTTTCAACAACAGAAGAGTGGTCAGCACAGGAGCAGGAGTCTATTAAGTTCCTGAGGGTCTCTTAGCAAAGCCTCTCTTTAAGGATCCCTCACTTGTTGCTTGGCTTTCCCAATACTAAAACTTGTGTTCAGAGCTGATGGAAGCCTCTAAGCACTGTGAGAACAAGATTCAAGTCCTGTAGCATCTTAAAGACCAACAGGGTTTTCAGAATATACGTTTTTCAGAGCTCCTTTACTGAGATATCTGAGGCTGGTATCTGAGACACTATTAAAAACTTTCACTATTCAACACTTTTTGGCCTCTAGGACACTACTGGACTCAAATCTAGCTGCTCTACTGCAGACCAACATAATTACTAGCTGCAATTACCTTGTGACTCAGCAATAATGATTTCACACCTTTGAGTGACTCATGAGAAGACGAGCTTGCAAAGATTTCGTATTTTTCTACATACCCCAGTATTATTGGGAGTACAACTGGCAATATGGACGTGGGAGCTTTTGTGGGTGCCAAGGGATGAGTAACAAAGCGACCAAGCGGCAACAAAGTAACAAAGCAGACCAAGGGGTGAGTAACAAAGTGAACTTGATCCAGAAATGGTGTTTTGGAGGACTTTAAAGCATTTATGTTAGCAAGATTTAACACTGTCCCCTCTGCTTTCTTCTAGGGAGATTCTTGAAACCACCCTATTCTGAAGAATATGTCCCTGTAATTCTGGCTGTGTTGAAACCATCGTCCATGTGTTTTTCTATTGACCACTCTGCATAAATATTCATGAGCAGCTCTTCTTTCTAGACACGAATTCCATAATGAGGCTAAGATCATTTTCTTACCAGAAAGCAAAAAATCTCTAGTAATTGAATTGGTTGCCAAGTTTCTGCAGCTGGCTATGAGGTCTTCCAATCAATGCTTTATGATGAATTTGTCTGGTTTTGTATGCCAATCAATGTCTACTGATTCAGATTCTTGCCATGCTCAGAATTCAGAAGCATTGTTACCCAAATCTCCACACACCTTCTTATTCTGGGATTAAGCCTTTATTCTCTCTCTGACATCACCCAATCTATAACTATAGTCTTAGGCTACTGGAATACCAGTCTCTATTTCTCTGGTCTATTATGTGTGTACAAATTACTGCAGATTTTCTGAGCAGTCAAGTCTTTAAGTTTGATTTTGGATTCGCTGCCTGCCTTCACACATCATTCTTTTTTGTTTGGTGTATTTATTCTGCAGTTACAAAAAATACAATTTCCTTAATTCAGGTGAGAATGTCACTTGTGGCACGTGGGGGTGGTGGTGGCTTCCAACATATTAAAACATTTATGCAGTTGCCTACTACAGTTGTGCAGTAGTGACAAGTATGCACCTCCCATTTAAATCCTTGTGGTTCAGTTCCTCAAATGAAAAGGAGTACAAAGGAACTCCATCAAACTAAAAGAAATTGTCCTGAAACTGACAGCACTTTTTTGAAACTGACTTGATCAGATGCAAAGCTCCCTTTTCATTGTCACATTCTAGTGAATTCTCTGTTGTGTTATCAGCCACTGTGAAAAATGGAGAGGAGTCACCACCCTCCATCATCCCTCCCACTCCCCCTTTTCAAACATTGCAAAGAGGCTTCTCTGAAAACTACCAGAGAAGCTTTCTTTCCTGTCATTTAAAGGTTTGGGTATTTTTTTTAAGCCATCTAAGTCTAACAACAATATCATTACACTAGACTTGGATCAGTTTTAGAAACCAAACATTTAAATGATGAAAGATTATCTGGCAATTCCCTCCCACTCTCAGGAAAAAAAGAAGAAGCCAAAAGGAAGGGAAGGAATGAGGCAAAAACCAGCCCCAGCCAAAAGAAGACTTTCTTTCCTCTTGGCCAAAGCTGATGTACTCAGGAGGAAAGTGCTTCAGAGGGACAGTGAGTTGAAAAGGGCATAATGCTCACCTTCACCTCAGCAAGTGGCAGCACAGATCAATGGCAAGGAGCAAGCTAAAGCCCCTCTGGCAAAAGCAAGAGCAGCTCAAGGCACAGAAAGGAAAGTGGTGGAGGCTGCTGTTTGGCTCAGCTCAGCACAGCCCTGAGCCAGCTCCCTGCATTCACATCATCTCTTCTTTCTTACCACCAACAGCCCCCAGAACAGCAAGGATGTCTTTTTTTCTCTCCCCACTCTTCTCTTGTGAATCATTCTCTTTGTGGCATACCACTAATCCCTACTTCAAATTTATTTCCAAAAGCTTTATCTCACAAATCTCTCTTTGCAAACTCCCTGTCTTTCCTTTACAGGAGGAAGAGAACAAGGAAAGGAGGGGAATAAGCTCTCTAGCCAATCACCTCCCTCTGTTAGTAAATCCATGATGAAGAAAGAGGATGCCAAAATGTGCAGAGTGGGAAGAATGACCTCAATGTGGTTGTGGAAAGGACTCAGAGGGACAGGAGAAGGGTAGAGGAAGAGGGAGACATCTGAAGGAATCTGTATGCTTTTGATTTACCTTACCTTGGAAGCAAAGCAAGGGGGTAAACAGCCACTTTGAGAAAACATGGGGAAACAGTGGCCAGAAAGCAAACTGAGCACTGGAGGAAGGAAAATCAATGCAGAATAAAAAAAAAGAAAATCTAATGGGCATGCACAGTAAAAGCAAGGGAAAATACAGACTGAAAAAGAAAAACTAATGGACATGGACACTGAAAGTGCAGGAAAACACCTGTGCATAGAAGGGCTTGGTCTTTAGAGCAGCTTACAATAGTCCACCTCTAAGCTTTGTTCATAACTTCATTTTGGACTAGCCACTGCAAGAATGAGCAAACACACCTTTGCAAGATAATAAAGGAAAGATTCAGCTGACTTATCCCCTTCTCCAACAGTAGAACGTAATTTGAAACATAGCAACCATAAGGAAGGGAAAGCAATGACCCCCTCAAAAGATTGTCAACCTCCAGGTGAGGCTTGAGAAAATCCCGTGAAAGGCAAACAATGAGGAAAAATGTAAATTATGTAGTTTATCCTGACCCAAGAGTCTTTACAGAAATGCTTCAACTATGTTCAGATTAATGAATCCTTCCAAAATAAGTCTTGAATAGCTATTGATTAAAGCTATTTCAGGAAATATTCCCTTTCTTCAGAAACATTTCATCTGTGTGAATAACATAAAATGAAATATGAACAAATAACATAGACCTAAGCCTGTACGCAATTAAACAACAGAAATGCCTTCAAAGGAAATCTTACTATGCGTGAAGAGTTGAACTAGAGACAATGCTTCTCCTCCCTCTAGCCCAGCGTCTTGTGTAATCCTGGGAATTCCTGATGGCCCTGGAAGAGTTTCCTGAATGAGTCAGAGTTAATTAATTTTTAATACATTTTTAAAATTTGTTAAACATTTATCAGATGATATGACCATATATGGCTGTGTTGACTTACCCAACCCTTCTAAAATGGCCAATGATGGGCCTGGAGGGGCGTGGGAAGGGGAGGGGGCCCGTGTGGGCATGTACTATGTTTCCTAACCATATTCTGCATGATCACATACACAGCTATGCTTCCTAACCATTTTCTGCACAGTCACACCATATTCTGCACCATCATGCTACTGTTTCAATGGTAAAAAGGTTGAAAAAGGCTACTCTAAGAGTTAACTCCCTGCTGTGCAGCCCTGTTAAATGCTAATTGACAGCTGGAGACATTTGCGGAAGGCATGAGCAATGCTGCTGGGTGTTTTTCTAAAATCAATTTTTAATAGCTTTTATCGCTATCAAGAGAATTCAGTTTCATTATACAGACCAGCAGGAATGAGGGTTTGAAAATCAAAAATGTATTTTTTCTTTATGAAGTAAAAGTTTGTCAATATCTGTTTTTTCATGTGATTTAGGTTTAAATATTAATACACTAAACTTGGATTATTCAACTGAGTGATTTTTCAAGTGAGTGAGGCCACTCTATTTTCCCTTCTAACCTCCGGGTGAGACCTGGAGTGGTTCAGGATTCTCCAAACTACAGAGGTCAGTTCCCCTGGAGAAAATGGCAGCTTGGGTGAGTGGCATGTAGGGCATCACACTCATACTGAGCCCCCCACTCTGCCCCCAAATCTCCAGGAATTGTTCAGCTCCAGATTGGCTCATTTCTTTCAGTCGCATAAAGTAACATAATATGCAGGGAGCAAAACCTTTCCTAATCCCAGCCATCTTCACATCAGCTCGTTAAAAAGAATAGGCCTTTTAGCATCAAAGGGACAGCACACACGGTCTTATGAAATGCACAGCGGTAGTTCGTCATGCCAAGGACTCGGAGAGACATATGCAACAGATGCTCCCAAATCTTCCTGAAATGCTGCCCGTCAGATCCTCATTAGCATTTACCTTATTCAAGCAAAGGTCAGCAACCCCTGCTTTTGAGCATCTTGCCTAATGAGGCTCTAGGCTCCTCTGGTATCTCTGGGAACTGCTCTGATGCCCAGAAGTGATCCCTCCACACACGGCTGACATTAGGCCAGGGGAGGGCAGGCTCTGCTTGAGGAGACTTTAATGAAACACTGTATATTAATAGGACCCTCAGCTGTGATTTCAAACAGCCCAGTTTCATTACAAGCTTGCTGGAGAGTCAGCTTGAATTCAAGTCAGTGGTTTGGCATTGGGAGTGAGAATTAGCAGGAGTGGGGCCTTGAACATGCTTTTATGTTATATAATATATAACATAACATATAACATATAAATATATATATTTAGAGATGTATATCCAGATGTTCTTCCCCAGGGGGACCCAAAGTGGCTTACAGAATTGTCCTCTTCTCTGTTCTATCCTCACCAAACTGTGCAGTAGCTCAGGCAGAGTGGCTGGCCCAAGGTTGCCCTGAAAGCTGCTATGGCAAAGTGGGGATCCAGCCCTGGCCCTCTTAGATCCTAGTCCATCACTCTGTCAACTGCTGTCCCATGATGACTCTCTTCATTAGCATACAAAGGTAGGGGAGAATGTTTTCCAAGACCCAGTGAGGAAGCCTGACAGCTGCAACAGTTGCCTCTGTGAAATACAGACAAGGAGATTTTGTGAACTTAATTAAAGGGTACTAAATAGAGTCCCAGGTGCATAAAGGGCACTCTGCTTCTCTCCACCAGCAGCCTTGGTTTTGTATCCAAATAACAGAACTCTGCAGCTTGCTCCCTGCATCATGACAGTTTGGCTGTTCCTAAGATTTTAAATTGCTCATCCTTGCTTGTCTCAACCTCCAAATCCCCATTTCAATTTTGTTTCTCCCTTCGGCAGAACAGGCCTGAGATTCGTGTTTTATTTTGTCTTCTCTCACTTCATCCTGTAAACTGTCTAAATAAATAAATATTTGTTGTCTGGGGATCTGGAAAGCTTCTGCATTACATGCAGTAATGTGAGCAGACCTATTATAACGGTATTAGAGGAACTCAGCCGGAGAGAAATGTCTTTGCCACACAGGATGGCATGTTCAGGTTCCCAACCCTGTTCCTTGCCATTCCTAGGGCCAAACCACTGACTTGAATTTAAACTGACCCTCCAGCAAGCTTGTAATGAAACTGGGCTGTTTGAAATCACAGCTGAGGGTCCTATTAATATACAGTGTTTCATTAAAGTCTCCTCAAGCAGAGCCTGCCCTCCCCCGGCCTAATGTCAGCCGTGGCCGGAGGGATCACTTCTGGGCATGAGAGCAGTTCCCAGAGATACCATTAGGCAAGATGCTCAAAAGCCGGGGGTCACTAACCTTTATGTACATATACATTATTTATTTTAAATACAATTCTGTTCCTTTGCCATCCAGTCATAGCCTTTTCTCCATTCCTCTGGAACAGGCTACTAGAGGAATGAGCTAACCTCCCTCCCCAATTTTTAGGAGTGCTGCAAAGCAGTATTGTGTCAGGAGACTTTGGCTAAATGCAGTCTTAGGGTCTAGTGAAGGGACAAATTTAATGGGCTGGTTTGTAGCCTATGTTTGGTCGTGATTTTAAAATATTGCAATTTTAGTATTATTGTTATTCGTTCTATTTGTGTTATTATTTTTATTATCACTTTGTTATTTTTATTCATTTTAGTTAATTGTGTTATTTTTATGCTTTATTATTTTCATGCTGTACTTAATTTATGCCATTCTCCCCAGAGGGGACTCCTTTCCTTCATTTTATTCTCACAATTATTCTGACAGGTAAATAAAGGTGGCGTTCAAGATATGATTTTTTCCTCAGATCAGATTATGGTTGCCAGCCCTGTCTCAGTAAATGCTGAGGATATTAATACGACACATGTTAATGAGCATGATAAATCTGGCATCCATTTATTTAATTAATTTGAAAGTTGTTTCCCCCGAGGATACTCCAGGCAAAGTCTGTAACACATTCTTTCTCAACTCTTTTACCCTTGAGACATCCCCGAGACATTCCCCAATCTTTGAGAAAGTGGCGCAATCGTGCAGAATAGGGTTGGGATTAATAGCTATGTCCACGTCCACCTGGGACCCCTTCCCGCCCCCTCCATGCCCATCACTGGCCATTTTGGAAGGGAGAGCAGGTCACCCAATATATGCTGAACAATTTTTTAAGATATTCAAAAAATTAACTAACTCCCACCCTTTAGGGAAACCCTTCCAGGGCTGCCAAGAAACCCCAAGGTTTTATGACCTGCTGTAACAGAATGCTTGACTCTGGAAGATATCACATCCAGCTGTGTTCTGCTCTTGAATACATGGCCCTTGGCGATGCAGGCAATGAAATTCACTTATAAAGCAAGGTCCCAACAGATGCAATGTACGAGAATAGTCCTTTGGAGGGACTCACCCCCCCCAACGTTCTTTCTTTCATGCTGTCAAGGCATGAACTGTTTAGGAATTTGCAAGATTGACAGTACTAACTAGAGCCCCAGGCAGTGTGTGGGCAGACTGTGCACATTTTTCCCACACACAGTCAGTTCCAGCAACCTACCATCTCCTGATCCATAATACCCCTGTTTTGCAGGCAAGCTGAATTCTGCACAACTCTGGCAGCCCGCTAGATGCAAGTCTACAACTGGGCCATCTCTGGGTGAATCCATGGTTTTCTTTCAGCCTGACCACTGTAGCCCTGCCAATGTTGATGTGTATGCAGTGAGGCTGAGCTAGGAAAGAAGGCTCTTCTTTTTAATTGTGAGATATTAATGTTGCATGTAAGTTGGAACGTAGTCTGAAGTTGGAAAGTAGTCTGAAGTTGGAAAGTACTCTGACGCTCTGTTTTGCTTCCTATAGTCCACGTTTTGCCATGGTTTCTCATCTCCATAACTCCCATATTTTTACCAGACCATCTAACCCAGTGGTACTCAACCTTCCTAACGCTTTAATATAGTTCCTCATGTTGTGGTGACCCCCAACCATAAAATTGTGCAAGTGTTCTTTCACAGAACTTAAACTGAAACTGACCAATGGCGTGAAGATCCATTGTTCATTATTGTATATAAATTGTCCCCCCCAGGGTTTCTCAGTTCAGTTCTGCCTCTTGTCCCACCATGCCCATCTCACACTTTTCCGCTGCTCCAGATAGATGAACACTCTATCTCAATCTACCCCACAAGGCTGTTGTGTGAATGGCGCCCCCTCCCTCAGCCAAGCTGCTTGCCCTGCTGCAACCCCTGTGAAAGGGTCGTTCGACCCCCAAAGGGGTCCCAGCCCCCAGGTTGAGAACCACTGATCTAACCAAGTGCAACAGAAACATTACACTGATGCCGGTTTTTGCTTAATTGTGTGAAAATGGCAGAACCTCTCCCCACAGCTTGAAGATACCAGCAATGAAAAATGGGTAATTGAAAGCTAAAATGGATAAACAGAGGTAGGTCATTCCTGTCCCATTCCTGGAACAGATTGGCTTATAACATCCTCAAAGACTCCTTGAACGACTACATTTTCAGTGCAATCCTATACTATATGCTTAGTGCTTAGTCAAATATGCTTAGTCAAATGTCAAATACAAGCTTTTTTAGTTCCTATTTAACTTGCAAGCTGTGAACAGGGTACCATTTTTAGTGTGTGATTTGGCAGTGGAAGAGAAAAGGAACTATTTGTTGACCAAAAACAGTACACTGAAGATTCCAGCATATAATTTTATACTTTAAAAAATATTCATGACTTCGTGTTACGCTAAATTAAACATTGTGTTACACTGAATTGTGCTACATTAAATTAAATTGCATATCATCTTTCCCAGCACATATGATTTACAACATATTTAACTGGGCAAGATATCTGTTCTGCTTCTAGCTGGAATCCCAGAAGTTTTGGTAAATAATTAGCAAGTCAAAATACCAGCAGAAATTTCTTATAACTTCTCAGTTCTCCATGTCGGGCGCCATCCAGCCAAAGTTAGGCGTTTCTTAAGTCTTACTTCAGTTCTTCCATTCAAATAATAGATGCTGGGAATCTTGAAATAAACATGATAAATATTCACCAAGCTTGCACTTTTCATTACAGTCTGAGCCCCTCAGTGGACCAGATTGTCCCCTCCCCCCATTTTGAACAACAGTGTACCTCCACAGTGGCCACTTTTACAGGCCTTCCTGTGAATGTTGATTGATATACTACAAGGTCATGCTACAAGGAGTGAATTGGAACAGCTCTTCTTCATAATGCAGGATAAACATCACTTGGTTGGAAATGGGTCTTCCCTGAGTTAGTGTCCCTGCCTTTTCTATTAACAAACACCAGGCATAATGTTCTTAGCAGGCACAATGGGCCAATAATACAGTTTATAAAAACCCTTCCAGTCTCAAGAAACCTTTAAGAACAAGAGTTTAGCAGATTTGGGAAGAAGAAGCGTGGAGGGCTAGAGCTCTCATGAGAATTTGTGTGGATTTATCTTCAGCCTTTGCCATTTGCCAGTTTTTGCTGTTAATGATCACAGAGATAAGCAGGACACACAGAGGCACCTAGCAAATTAAAATCTCTAAATGTGAGGAGTTAATGTTTTGGGTACTTAGGGAATGGGGCAAACAGTAGACAGGGAGTCAAAATTGACAGGGATGCTTACCTCAGAAACTAAGTATTGAACATAGTACACTAGTAACTCTTTCAAAGGTTGAGGCTTAGGCCCCAGTTATTCATACAAAGGTTCTTCTTCCAGCTCCCAAGTTGTAAGGCTAAAAGAGAGCCTCTAAGGGTCCCTTCATAATGGGAGAGTTTAGAAGGCGTTTTCCATGTTTCAAAAGGCTTTACACAGACTCCCTTCCCCACACTCCTTGGTGCATCTAAACAGCAAAAGCCACTCTCCTGTTGGCTGTGGAAAACTGAGATGAGTCATAGAAGGGACACATACCTACCTCTGGGGAAAGGGTAGCAGGTGGGGTGGAGTGGTCAATGGGAAAGGGGGAGGGGAGGCAGGTGTGGGAGGGGCTGTTTGGGATGGGGAGTTGTACTTTGCAGTTATGTTGGTTCATATGGACATAGGCAGTCCTTAAAGAATGTTGGCCCATACATGGTTGTAAAGGTCAACATCAGCTAGGGGTGCCAATCTCCAGGTAAGGCCTGAAGTTTTGTAATTGTGACATCTCAGACTCGCAGATCAGTTCTTTTGGGGGGAAATGTTAGCTTTGGAGAGCAGATTCTGTGGCATCATAGCCCCACTGAGTTCCCTTTTGACAGACTGAAGGTTGTCCTGGGCTTGAAGGGGGGGGGGGGAAACAGCCACTCAGCTGAGCCTATGGAAGTGCTGCTCCAGCATCCAATCACTTTTCAGAAGTTGGGTACAATCTGGATCCAAGCCATATTTGACCAATTCATCAGCAAGAATATCATGTGGAACCTTATCAAAAGCCTTATGGAAATAAAGAAAAACTATGTCCAGGGCATTCCCCTGATCCAAAAAAAGCAGTAACTCTCTCAAGAGAGTATATAAGGTTAGTCTGACATGATTTGTTCTTGAGGAAGCCATGATGGCTCTTAGTAATCACAGCTGCCTTTTCTAAATGCTCAAGAACAGACTGATTATTTATTTCTAAAATCTTACCAGGTAAGGACATCACGCTGCCAAGTCAGTAGTTCCTTGGGTCCCTTCTGGCCCCTTCTTGAAGAGAGAGACATCTACTTACTTCAGTCTTCTGATGAACAAGAGGCTCCAACATGACACACACAAGCTCCTTTACCTCAGATGCAACTCACGTGGCCCTGAGGACTTGGTTTCATTGAAAGAAGCTAGGTGTTTACATACCATCTCTATGCCAATCCTAGGCTACAACTCTTTTCTGTCATCATATACTAGATCAGGGGTAGTCAAACTGCGGCCCTCCGGATGTCCATGGACTACAATTCCCAGGAGCCCCTGCCAGCATTTGTTGGCAGGGCCTCCTGGGAACTGTAGTCCATGGACATCTGGAGGGCCGCAGTTTGACTACCCCTTTACTAGATTCATGTTTTCCTTAAAAAGAAGACCAAGGCAAAGTAGGAATTGAGTAGTTCTTCCTCTTCCCATTCAAATTCCATTTCCCTCTCCCTGCAGTGGATCGACCACTTCTTCTTTTTCTTGCTCCAAACATAACCATTCGCATCTCTCGCTAGACTAAGCTCATAGTGAATTTTTGCTTTTCTAACACTCTCTCAACAGTGAATTTGTATATATTTATACTCGGTTATATGGTCCTCCTTCCGTTTCCTAAATGTGTCTTTGAAAATTCTCAGATCTTTAGAAAGCTGTTTATGGAGCCAACCTGGCTTCTTTAGGTTCTGCCCTAATGCACAGGCTTGCAATACCACTTACTGGCTGCCACATGAGGCAGATGTTTTAATAGGATGTTTCGAATCCAAAAACCTCCATCATCAGAGCTAGCATGCCTCCTAAACACTAGCTGCTGGCATGCAGTGGGAAAAGATGTCCACCTTGCCCTGATAAGGACGTCCTGGCGGAGTCTGATTGGCAGCTGTGGGAAAGAAGATGCAGGATTAGATGGACCAAATCCAACAGGTCTGTTGTCTCCCATGCTCCTTAAAAACACTTTCCCAGGAGTAAGCTTCATTGAATAAAATGGGATTTGATTCTGAGTAGACCTTCAGAGGCTGACCCTCTGTATCACATATTCTTCAAGCTACATCTTGTCTATATGCATTTTGGGGGTTGCTTGTTTAATTAAACTCACACTTCATCAGTGCAGCCTTCTGCTAAAGAGCCGCTTACGTTGCTGGCACGGTGATAGTTTTGCTCCATCAGCTCACTGAAGCAGCAGGCAATGAAGCTTTTGAAATAATGTGCTGCAAAACTTTGGACTGTGTCCAACTTTCCAGCAAAACTTCTCTGAAGAAATCCTTTTTGTCTACCAGAGAAGTAAAATGCTAAAAAAAAAAAAAAAACTCCTCCATTCTGTCACACAAAACAATGGTGATGGATGGAAGAATCCATTCTAATTTTATCTTCTGGCACTGAAAATGTATTGTTCCTGCTCAGCAGATACAGCACAAAAGATTAACATGGTGAGATTATATTGATATTTGAAAACAAAACGCTGACTGTTGACTTTTTTATTTAATAATTCACTTGGAAATTATAAGGGATTTGAACAAGAAATATCCACAGAGATTATGGATGGTCCTATGTAAGGAGCCAAAGAGCTCTCGCCAACACGTCTGGTGGTGTTCAAGTAATACCAAAAAGCTCCTACAGCCCATTTTGATGGCTAGGACTTCCTTCTCAATGGTTGCCTATTTTGCTCTGCTGGCTGTAGCTTTCAACTAATGGAATGCTCTTTTTTGCTATCTACTTGAGACAGTATGGCTCCAAGCTCTGTTCCTGAGGCATCCACTTGTACTAGGAATGGGTGATCAAAGTCATAATTGCACAGGATGGGGCCCTATAAGAGATTTGTTTGGTGGGTATCAAAGGCTGCTTATTGGGCACATCCCACCATATCATATTAGATTGACCTTTCTGCAAACAGAAGCTGTTTTTTTGTAGCCCACTTTTCACTACCTGAAGGAGTCCCAAAACAGCTTACAAAACACCTTCTTCTTCCTCTCCCCACAACAGACAGCCTGTGAGGTAGATGAGGCTGAGAGAGCCCTGATGTTACTGCTCAGTCAGAACAGCTTTATCAGTGCCGTGGCAAGCCCAAGGTCATCCAGCTGGCTGCATGTGGAGGAACAGGGCATCAAACCCAGCTCTCCAGATTAGAAATCGGTACTCCTACCACTACACCAAGCTGGCTCTTAACCATTACACCAAGCAGATAACACTTTTCTAATGGGGGGGAATTGATTGATTCATTGATTGTTTTGATTTATTGACCACTCCTCCTGGATCAGGCCAGGTTGTGGTGGTTTACAATAACTCCCCCCAATAAAACAGTAAATAAAGCAACAAAACACAGAGCCACTTAGCAGCAAAAACTCAAGCTATAACCCCCATCCCAGATTACCCCCTTCAGAATACCCGCACACACACCACCTGCAGGCCTGGGGAAGGGCTCGCAAATCCAACCCTTGATGTTCCAGGGTATTCTGAGGAGGGACCCATGATATTACACAGCCTGGCCTCAACCAAATGACTGGTGGAAGAGCTCTGTCATGCAGGCCCTGCAGAACTATGCTAGCTCCGACTGGCTCTTCAGTTCTTCCAGGTCAGGGTGTGGACCATGCAGCTCATTCCACCAGGTCTGGACCAAGACCCAAAAGGCCCTGGCCCTGGTTGAGGCTAGGCATGTCTCCCGCAGACCAGGGACCACCAATGGGATTTATACCTGCACAGGGAAGAGCCTGCTGGGGTGCATAAGGAGACAGGCAGTCTCTCAGATATGTGTGGCCCAGACCATGGATGGCCTTGAAGGTCAGCACCAAAACCTTGAACTTGATCTGGAACACAATCAGCAACCAATGCAGCTGCCTCCGCACTGGCTAGATATGGGTCCTCCAAGATGACCTCAAGAGTGCCGTAGCAGCTGCATTTTGCACCAACTGTAACTTCCAGGTCAAGGACAAAGGAAGGCCCAAGTAAAGCAAGTTACAGAAGTCTAACCTGGAAGTGATTGTTGCATAGATCACTGTGGTTAGGTGCTCTGGGGACAGATAGGGCATTAGTAGCCTGGCTTGGCATAGGTGGAAGCAGACCACCTGGGCTCTTCTAGTGATTTGTGCCTCCATTGATAAGGAGGCACCCAAGATCCTGGCTGTGGGCTTGCCTTGGCTTACCTTGGGCCAGTCACAGACCCTCAGCCAAATCTACTTCACAGAGTTGTTATTGTGAGGATAAAATGGAGGTGAGGAGACCAATCTAAGCTATTTTGGTCCCCACTGGAAAGAAAGACCAGGAATAAGTGAAATAAACAAATGATCTCTTAGAATGCAGGTCTTTGGAAAGGCATCTACAAGAGATCCTGGAGATCCAAAGTTACTCAAAACAGACAATCCTGAGCCAGTCTGCTGGATTGACCGATGGTATGATTACATGACAGTTTTAAATGTTTGAACTTAAAATGGGAAATTTTTATTTGGTAGATGCAGGCTGGGCTGATAAGAAAGGAAAAGAAGGCTTTTGTACTTTTTAACTGAGATACTATATCTTACTATGTCAGTTTTGAGGAACAGAAGTTTATTGCAGTCTTTGAATTGAATAAAGAAGATAATGAATGGAAAGAGTCTTTCTAAAGGGTTTTTGACAAAAAATATAACATCTTCCAGAGGGGTGGCATTTAGAGTGGAATTGCAAAACTCGGTGGGAAATGAATCTAGGTCTAATTATCTCACTTAAGGAATGGGAGAGTATAATTAAATGTGGGGAGTTTAGAAAACTGCTTGAAAATGATGTATCACTAGTATCTGAGCTAAGAAAGACTGGCTAAAATCTCAAGAAGATCTGATACATGCTGGAAGCATAGAAAGGAGAAAGGTTCAGTTTTTTATTTTTTGGCAGACTTGCCAATTGGTAGCCAAATATTGGACCAGTGTGCATAAAGAAACTGAAGTTATGATGCAATGTTCATTTTCACTGATCTCCATAGGTATACCTCTTGAATGAATGCCTGCATGAGCTCGTCTCAGAAGTGCCTATTATCTCAGTTAGGTATAGTGGTGAGAATGATACTGACACAGAAATGGGTAGAGCAGTTGATGCCATCTCTAGGATTATGGCTGAGTGAAATATGGTACATGACAATGTAGATATATATGGACTTGGAAAGGATAGTGTTCTACTGCATTATTCCCTGTCATGTAAGAAGATCATAGTCTGACGAAGAGTACTTGCACTCGAAAGCTCACACCCCGAATAAATCTTTGTTGGTCTTAAAGGTGCTACTGGACTCTGATCTTATTGTGCTACTTCAGACCAAAGCGGCTACCCATTTGCAGATACTTGAAAATGATTAGCATTGTATTTGGATAATCACAAAGGTTCTCGAGGTGTGCACTCACATTTATTGGAATGTGTCTGAAAGAAGGGATGTTTTGTCCTGGGGGGGGGGGGGGGATGGCATGTTCTTTTAAATCAGGGATCCCAAAACAATGCAAATCTATGTGCGGTGGTGGCAGCTGATGCCAAAGCCACATACGAAAAGATCTGCATGGCCAATCAAATCTCTAGTAATCAATCAGAAGCCCTCTTGGGCATAAGGGCTACCTGGCCTCACCCATTTCCTAAAAAAAAAAAACACTTGGCAGGCACCAGAAAATACGTCAATATGTAACTTTGACTGCTGGCAGCAGTTTCCCATACCACATGGACGCTCATTGTTTTGGGCATGGTTTTTTAAAAGGAGTTTCGGAGGAACGGGAGAGGAAGCCAGTTGCCAAGTGGCTACTTCCCTAGTGGTGCAAATGTGCAGTCAGACGTCACTGTAGTAAGCGGATGCTGAGTTGTGTGACACAAAGGCATAAGGCAAGGAGCCTGGGTCCCTCATACCTGGTATCTCCAGCTAAAAGGATCAGGTAGGAGCGGAGATGAAAGATTTCTTTCTGTGATCCTGTGGAGCTGCTGCCAGTGTCAGTCTTGGTTGACCCGTTGTCTGGCTCGGGATAAAGCAGCTTTATGTGTGTTCAAAACATAGCCCAAAGGAAGTGGCAGCTCTGGATTTCTAGACACACACAACTTCAAGCCAAATAAAATGTTCATGGCTCTTTATCCTTCTGTACTGCTTTCTGTACTGATATGAAATCAGTCACCCGAATACGCAGGAAGTCTTAACTTTTCACTCCTTGCTCGATGAGATGTCATTTGTTGTACAGCCCAGTGAGACTGGTGCCAGCAGGGGCTGATTCAGAGCTGCTGTGGGAATCAGATGCTTTGAGTGGTGCAAAAGAGATACCAGGATGTTCTGCATTTCTCTTTCAGGGCTGCCTGCTGTTCAGAGGGCCATGTGGGGAAGAGCTGCATCTGGCAGAATTCCAGGTTACATTATTTTGGTCATCCCTTGGAAAACAGATTTTTAAAAAAAATGGCAGTTCACTGAGAACTTTCTAAGTACATGCTCATAACTATCTATTACCAGCTGTCTGTTGCCCCCTGGGGCAGCACAGGCAGGTTATTAAACGGGCTTAGTGATGATCTAGAAAGGTAAAACAGATGATTGGCTTTCTCAAACCATTGGCAGGGGAATGAAGTGGTGATGGAAGCATATTTTGATGCACCGTTGTCCCTAGTTCCTTTAAATCCCTGACATTAGAAAACCTTACACAGGGATGAAGCAGTGGTCTTTGACATGGTGCCAACGAACACTATGATGGTCACCAATGGGTTTCCTAGAATCCATTTTCTTCTTCCCCAAAACATCGTTTGGCCAAAGCAGAGAGACAATGCTGGCTTTCCTCTACCTCACTGGAGTAGGAGTTGTTAACCTTGGAAGTGATTGGGTGGTGATGAAAGAAATGATTTCTAAATGATCGTTCCGTTATTGGACACTGGCTTTAGTTTCCATACTGGAGAAGGAGATCTCTCTTTTCTGCATGAAGAAACACAGCCTGCTTTGCTTTGTGACCTTTCACCTACAATAGAGCAGGAGTGCTGATACCAAGCTGTGCTAAAGGCAACTTGGGGAATGTTTTGACTAAAACGAAGGGTCGCTTTAACTCTACAGTTCTGATAGAGGAGGGTTTGGCACAGACTGGCACCATAGGGAGAAATAAGCTCTGTTTAATGTAAGCTTGAAAGCTGAGTGCTGACCAGGTGACCTTTGCCATGTCATAGGAGGTGAACAGGGCACCAGGGCCAGCCTGGAGACTTTGGGGGTGGACCTGGAGATGGTATGAGGGGAATGGAAATCCTGGCATCAGGATTTATTTCGGGTTTCTTTGTATAATGGTCTCGATTTATGTTCGGGTAGATTTTGGATAGGCTGGCCACAGTAATTGGACCCCGATGATTGTGTGTTCACAATAAAGATTAAAAATACAGAACACAGATGCCATGCTAACAGGGAGAGGTCTGCTTCATCACACACACCCCTCTTTTCCCATTCATGCCCTCCCACCAGAAAACAAAAACATGAATGTGTGTTTTAGACAGGGTTGCTTGCCCACTCCCAACATTATTGTGCATGCTAAAGAGAACACGACAGTACATTTTATTTCCACTGATACATGGGCACATCACTTAAATTTGATTAACACAGCAGTGTTTGCCCAGTCATAGAAGTGTGATACTAAGTGCAGTAAGAAAATCTCCCAAGTGTATTGAAATACATGTGTGTGTGCGTATACCTACATACACACTTACATTTATTCAAGTAGATTCAGTTCAACCTGAGTTGCAGTCAAAAGGAAAGAAAGAAGCCTAATCTAAAGAGTATTTTCCCTGTCCTTGAGTGCTGCTGTTGATTGTTAAAACTGAGTAGCACTTATGCCAGCTGTGTCCCTATGGATATATATAGTACATGTGATGGTGCCAGCAAAGAAGAGATTAAGGAATATTCTGATTGATGAGTTACCTTTTGCAAAACAATTAAGACTGAATAGTTACTTCTCAAGACTTAATCCTTTCTTGCATGATACTCCTCCTAAGAACAGATATAGAGATTTCAATACTTAAGTGATTCTCTCCAAGACCGTTTATGCACTGGAGGTTTCATGCTGGGCTGCATGCTGGAGTTTTAGTTGTTGCAGGTCGCCCCACCTCTAGCTGCACCCACACAGGGGAGCATTTGGCCCAGTGCACCTCATCCACCCCCGATTTGTGCTCCTGCACGGGAGCTGTGGCAGTGAAGTTCCCAGTGCATAAACGGTCCAAGAGGAGCAACATCTATATAATCAGGGTGGATATGAAATTTCTTCTGAGCAAGAGAATAATATTTTAGCCTTGTTAGTTTCTCAGACCCTGCTAATATAGGTGAGCAAGTTTTATGTGAAATCGGAGGAGGAGATTTGGGGAAGGAATTCAGAGTAGTTATTCAGAATGGGAAGCAAAACCTCATATGATGGGAACTAATATAAAATGGATATTTCATTGTATGGAGGACTATAAGTATTCATTCCAGTTTAGCCAGTATAAGATCACTTTACAGGAGAGTGCTATAGAAACAGAATGAATGAACAAACAAACAAACATTCCTTATAGAAGTATACTTCCGGCCTGAGGATCTAGGTACCAGATTAAATCTCATCTGCCCAAGTTACCACAACTACCTATGTACAGAATTAATCTGATGGATCATATAGTTTTGAGGAAAACTTTTAGAACTTTAGAAGTCTTATGCTTAATTTTACTTTTGTTATTCCAAATCATTTAATGGCTGTAATGTTGCCTGATATACCAAGCGAGGGTTTTTAGAAATCAAAATGTCAATCCCATAATCTTTAGGGGAAAAAGAGGGGCTGGGGGAAGCAAGATCAGTAGATGTTTTGTGCAAGAGGGCAGTGAGTCCAAGACAGACCACTCTAATAATTTATTTTCTGAATCCAAGGAGATTCCCCAGGAAGATACAGATGAAGAAATATTGTGTGAATCCTTTAGACTTCTTCTTGGAGCAGAGCGGAAAGAAATGCTTGAAAGATTTGAAAAATTAAAGGCAAGACTTACATTTCAGCTGATGAATACGATCTTGCTATATCTGTGGAATGTAATACAATTGCTCTGAATTCAGAATCTCAAGAGGTGGTTGAGACCCTGGACCTGATTTATCGCAAAAGATTAGTCAGATTAGCCACAAAATAAAGCAATACTACACGAGCAATGTTGTTCCTGTTGCAACGAGGTTGTAACCAATCACAGAGGGATCTGCCCTAATAATTCATACACAATCAAGTGAATGGAAGTTATTGTCAATTGTTTCCCACGTATCTTCAGAAGGCGATATTATTTTGTCTAAGCCTGCTGGTCATGGATCCAATGCTGCTATTATTGATCTGGATGCAAACAATTCACTTGCAAACAATGACACATCCCCCTCTGGAACAATATGATTAAATTACTGTCATGGAATATTCATGGTTGGCACAGTAAACCAGGGGATTGGGAGCTAATAAAAATGTTGAAGGATTTTCACATCATTTGTTTACAAGAGACTCGGGTAAAACCCCAATTAAATTGAAGCTTTTAATCTACAAACCACTTTTAGCATGACTAATAGAGAACACCCAAAGGGTAGCCTTGTAAACTGGGTGAGAAAGGGTTTAAATTTAAACATAATTCAAGCAGATTTTTTAAATGATAGTGCAATATATCTCTCAGTTAAGATATTAGGTGAAATTTTTTTACAATTAATGTGTAAGTTCCTTACTTAAATGCATTAGTTATTATTATAAAATTCTGGTTAGATTTGGATAAATATGTTGAAAATTTAATTTTTGGATATCCAACAACACAAATTATTCTTGTGAGTTATATGAATGCAAGACTCGGTGCTAGTCATACAGATTTTCTGAAACTAGGTTTGGGAAGGACTTGGTCTTCTCTAAATAGTTACAATAGACTATCTTTGAATGGGGACATTAACATTGCTGGCACCTATTTGTTGAATTTAACACCAGCATTTCATTTGGAAATTTTAAATGGCCTCCAGAAATTAATGTCATTCGATCAGATAGTGAACTCATATCTTCACCCAAGGACACGATGTTTTAAACTATATTCTTTAGCAGGTGAATTACTTCCATGTATAGCTAAATTCACCATGATGGAAATATTTTGTAGAGACCTTCTCCCCATAACATTTGAATTTAAAGTGTGTTCCTATTCTTATCAGATTGGTAGGCCATTTTATTGCAGGTGTAAATAGCGGAGTCCTTATATTGCTGATAAAGCTAGGAAGCTAATGAATCAGGAAAGTATAAATAAGATAAAAAGAGAAATTAGCAATCACACAATAGAATAAAATTTGGGTGTGCTACGGGCTAAATTACTGAGAGCATTTCAAATCTTAGTTTTGAAACATGTTACACTTGCTACTGTAAGAAGCGTAGGAAAGATGGAGTGGTTTAATGGTGAATGTCAGGAAGCTAAATCAAAACACAAGAGGAACTCCTGAAGAATGAAAACTCTGTATGAACCATCATATCTCAGGTTACATTAGTTTATAGGAGGCTATTGCATGTGAAAAAGCAAAGATACACAAGATTCATGTGGCTAAAATTGGATAACTATGCCCAATCAAAACACCCTCAAATGAATTAAGTAGGCAACAGTGAAATTTTGAAAGTGAAAAGGAAATCTCTCCAGAATTCTGGGTGGACTATTTTCTATGTGAGGGTGGAGGAATTGAGGCCAGTGGTAAGATCTCTGAGTTGACACATAGCTTAGCCAATTCTAGAAATATTGGAGGAAGTTGAACCTGATGGAGTTCTCAGTCTCCGTAAACCTGGCAAGGCTGCAGGTCCAGATGGCCTTCCCTCTGAACTGTTCCTCTTCAGTCCCACTTGGTAGGCTTCACTTCTGGCTGGGTTTTTATTGTGTTAGATCAAACAGGTGAAATCCCTGCAGATTGGCAGTCATCAATCATGGTCCCTCTTTGCAAAAAAAAAAAAGAGAGAGAGAGAGAGAGAGAGAGAGAGAGAGAGAGAGAGAGAGAGAGAGAGAGAGAGAGAGAGAGAGAGAGTATTCACTTAGGCCCCGCAAATTACAGGCCCATTAGTTTGTTTTCTGTGCTGGGCAAATTGTAATCAATGCATTTGGAACTCAAACTGAAGTCTTGGGTGGCCCATTGTAATATTTCAAGATCTGGACAATTTGAACAAATGACAAAAGTAGGTTCAATTATTGTACACTAGCATAACTCTACAGACCAGGTAGTCAAGGAAAGGTCTTTCAACAGATACTATACCTGTGGTAAAAGGAGTGCAGCAGCATTGTATTTGGGCTCAAAAACTTTTCCTCTCTACTTAAATTGAGAAGGTCTCAGTCCTTTCTTGTCAAAAGTGAATGTAATGCTTTCATCAATAAACATAATATTTTATGCCGACAATATCTTATGACTATCACTGATTAAACAGGGCTCAAACAAAATCAATGTATTAATTATTGGAACAACTGGAGTCCACACTGGACATTGGTTCCACTCTCAGCCAGCCCAGCAGGCATGGCAGGACCTGTCTCCCCATTGCAACATGGCTGAGGTAGGAGAAACCCGGAAATGAATTCAGAGTCAGAAGGGAGTCCAACGAATCATTATTAATTCAGAAAGTATCCCCATTAAAAGGACCATGGATATCTCCCCCACTATGCAATATGCAGGCTTGATGTACAGCTTAATCACGAAGGGCAGGGGCATCATGTGAGACATTGACCCACAGAATGATCTCACTTTCTTGCACATTCATTCCTAGAAAAATGAGACCATGGTTGCACCAGATAAGGACTATTTTCTGATTGTTGTTCAGAACCCAAGAGAGTGAAAGCTTCCTAAGAAGATCTAAAACTCCTTATACCCCAAATGCATCTTTTTATTTAATATCTAAAACAGCAATTAGTATTTTACTGCTTGTGTCACCTTAATAATGTATTTGAGATCCTTTTTTAATTGTAAGCAAATTAGCATGACTGAATGTCATTCCCTGGGAAGTCTGATGACAGATGACTTAAATGTCAAAAATAGGTTTGTTAAGAACATAACCTAATTGACATTGCTATTTTCTGTATTTTTTGTAATCCCTAAATAGGTTTGTCTTTTTGTCCCCTTTTTATTTTGTCACTTTTTTAATACAAAGAGGTTTTTTCTTCTAAAATGAATTAAAAATGTAATCAAAAATTTAAAAAAATTATTGGAGCAACTTAGCATAAATCAAAATAAATCTAAAATATTGCTATTTGGAGACCCTAGGAAGACAGGGTGTCCTTGGAGATTGCAAGGAATGGAATTTGAACAAGTTCACTCTTACAAATACCTGGGCATCTATTTTGACACTGTAATGATGTGGAAGTCATCTAAAATGTATCATAAATGGCTTTCAGCTTCTGTTCGTATTCTTGAAGAAATTTTATTTTACAAAAGGTAGACTGAACAGTCTTTTCCACAATTGCTCAAATTATATAATTCAAAGCTCTTACCTGCAACCTTATATGGTGCACCATTATTATAGCAGCATGTAATAGCTAAAGATTTTGAGATGCTGCAAACTAGCTTCTTCTGAACCATCTTGGGAATTCCCAGTTGTGCCTCCAACACAGTAATGAGATTGGAAATTGCACTGTGCTCCTTACAATCAATCACATGGAAATATGTCATTAAGATTTGATTTAAAACATTCTGCTTGGAACCACCGAGTCAACTAATCCATCTAATGAGACAAGTCTTATTTTTATCATCAAGGGCAAGTGCCTTCTTGTGTGAACTTGGATTTTCATAAGATGATAACCTATTTAATTACTGTTCATATCATTCACTGAAAACTATAACAGAAGAAATTTTGTTGCATAATTGGTCTGGGTGATGCACTGACTCATACAGGAAGTGTTCTCCTTTGTATTATGACTAGATTCCTATAACTTCCTTTTCAGTTGCTAATTATTTGGTTACTATAAATCCCAAACAGAGATGTTTAATTCTTTTGGCAAGATGTAATTCACTCTCAGAGCCTCTTGTGGCGCAGAGTGGTAAGGCAGCCGTCTGAAAGCTTTGCCCATGAGGTTGGGAGTTCAATCCCAGCAGCCGGCTCAAGGTCGACTCAGCCTTCCATCCTTCCGAGGTCGGTAAAATGAGTACCCAGCTTGCTGGGGGGTAAACGGTAATGACTGGGGAAGGCACTGGCAAACCACCCCGCATTGAGTCTGCCATGAAAACGCTGGAGGGCGTCACCCCAAGGGTCAGACATGACTCGGTGCTTGCACAGGGGACACCTTTACCTTTACCTTAATTCACTCCCAACAGCCAGATACACAGGAAGGCTTAAAGGTATTCCCTGGATTGAAAGAAATCGTTCTTCTGCATCTGGAGCAATAGAGACCATATCAGATGTTACACTGTTCTTTGTTTATTGTCATCTCTGATGTTCAGTGCAGTAGTAATTATATGATTCTGAAACCGTTGTTTTCAAATGAAGTGGGCTGGCTGGAAGCTGTTGCTGGATTTCTTGCATGCATTTAAAAATTATCAGTATTTTTTATTTTATTTTATTTATTCATTTTTCGATACCGCCCTTCCATATGGCTCAGGGCGGTTTACATACAACATGGGGGATACATGGAACGAATTAATATATAACATAAACAAATACAACAACAACAATAATCTAAATAACACAATTTCAGTGATCTTAAACAATATAACAGGAACGGAACTTAGCTAAGGCCTTAAAGAGGACAGACTGGTTCAGGCCATGGAGAGGATGTCTGAGTGGTCTAGAAATGATTAAAGAATGTATTAAGTCATACATGAAAACATACTGCTAAATGGCATTACCAAAAAGATTAAATGTAAAAGATAAAATGTAAATGTAAAAGTTCAAATATAGAGCCAGAATGGTGGAGTAATTAACAGCGGCAGCCTCTAATTTGGAGAAACGGGGTTGATTCCCCACTCGTTCTCCACATGTGTCTTCTGGGTGAACTTGGGCCAGTCACAGTTCTCTCAGGGTTCTCTCACCTACTTCGCAGGGTATCTGTTGTGGAAAGAGGAAGGGGAGGTGATTGTAAGCCCCTTTGAGACTCCTTCAGATAATAAAAAGTGAGGTACAAAAAAACAGCTCTTCTTCCTCAAAAACCTTCCCAATCTTGCAAACTCCGTGTATATATATATACTATATATTCTAGTGTTCCTGCCAGCATTTGAGATGTACAGAATATTGTTGGCACTCAGTTACAGAACCTCACAGATCCAGTGACTGTTACTAGATCAAACGGGATGTGTGCGCTCTTGGTGATGCTAAAAGGACAGCATCAGAATTAGTAAGGTTATTGTGTCAGGATATGTGGTACGTGGTGACATTTAAGAAAGGTAATGGGGGTGGCAAGCTATTAAAAATTATGAGAACTGATAAAGCTGCTGCACATGATTTCTACACAAAGTCACTTCAAATCTAAAAGCTCCTCAGAAGAATGTATAATATTGGGGCAGAAAAAGAAGAAGAAAAGCAAATAGGAAATTCTCTCAGTAAGAAGAGAATCTAGAGAAAAAATGCCACTAGTGAAAACCAGTATATGGGGTGGGTTGCCAATCTGAAGTTGCAGTAGCTGAATGCCTTACTGGGACCTATTTTGCATAGTGGCAGCCACACTAGACTGCTGGCAGGAGTTTGTAACTGGGTCTTTGACCCACAGCTTCCTGTGTTCCCATGAGGGACTGTTTTCAGTGGTGGGCCCTGGCTGGTCCAGATTTCTGCCTCCATATGAGGCAGCTAGGGCGGAAAGGTTCTGCCATAAGGGGGTAGGAGCAGGGTTAGTTCCACAAAGGTGGGATTTGTGAAAAAAAATAAAAATTCCCCAGCTGGCTCCACACCACTATGAAGAAGCACAGATTTTCTGACCCTACCAGGATGTCATAGGAGGGGGAGGAGCTGGGCTTGGAAAGCCTGAATCTCCCCCTTCCACACGGGCCTGTGCTGGGATAGGCCCTGTTGGCTCCTGGGGTGAAAAAGGGAATGTGGAAATATCCACGTTTCCTTAATGCAGGACAATGGAGGGCCTGAAGCAGGGATTAGCCCTGCTGCCAGACAAGTGCTGGACCGTTTTTCTTTCCTCGTGCGGAAAAGGTCTGGGAAATACAAATAAGTAAAGACCAGCCTCCCCTCCTCAACAACTGCTGAGTTGCAAAAGGGTTTCATTTTACTGTGTTTCCACCCCCCCCCCGCACATCAGAAAATCTATTCAGCTTAACTGTTTTGTAGTGGAAAATGGTCTGTACACAAGAGTCAAATACTGTTGAGCCACCTGTCTTGATCAATGCACCTATGCCACACAATATACTGCAGTCAGGGAAGCTAACGATTTTCACAAAGAGCATCAGTCCTCAATAGGGAGGAAAGTATTTCAGAAGAAAGAAATCTGGTGTGCTCTCAGTTATTGTGCTTGTTCAGGCAAGGCCTAGGATGCAATGCAATGATCACCAGCTGGATGAATATGTTAAAACAGCAGCCGTTTTCCTAATGATTCCATTATCTGGAAGAAAACAGAACTATAATGTTTTGCAATTCCTAACGTACATTTGTTATTTTGAAAGATGTCCACATGCCTTTTTTGATAAAACAGCTTTTGTGCTCTGTAGACAAAGCATAGTGACACAATAGAGAAGAGCAGATAATTGGGCAACTTGTTTAATCTGAGCAAAAAGACTTGGAGAAGAAATAAGTCTTTTATATAGGGTCCACTTTTTAAAGGATCTCCTTAATAGAAGGGAAAAAGAAATGTAACCCTTTAGACAAAAGGGAACTTGAAATTGATGACTGGTTTTAAAAAGTAATAGAAGATAACTAAATTTTTAAAGCAGAAGATTGTGGCATTGTGGTGACTGTTGCATCGTTCTGAGCAAAGCACAGATGGTTCTAAGTGGGGGCACGGTAGGGGGCAGCAACATTACAGCAGCAGGCAGTTTCTCTCCCTCTTCTTTATGGGTGCATGGCAGAGAACCACTCAAGACTATCTTGAGTTCTTGCTGTGTAAGCGCTGAGCATTCTTGGTATTTCACCACACCAGTCTCTTTGGCCTTGTGGGGATGTGATTGGAGTCAGCTTCTTTTCCTTCAATTTTTCAATAGTGCCTTTGTGATCCAAGAGATACAGTTGGGTGCCCATAAGTTTGATGGGGGTGCTGAAGTTCAGAATGCCACTTTGTGTAGACATTTTCAAAGAATGCAGGGCTCACAAGGGAGAAGCAAAGGAAAAACAGATGCCTGTGGATAGGAGAGTGGGCACAGTCAGTTGTAATCCTCTTGTCCAGATGTATCCCACAAGCTGTCATGGCCCAGCCAGGCTTAGCTGAGGGCTAGTCAGATACGGAGTCAGAGGTAGGAGTTTTTGCAGGACCCAGCCTGGAACCTGTGTGTGCACCTGCAGGACCAGGCTCAGAGGCCCAGGAAATCCAGACAGATTCAGATCCAGAGACACAACCAAGTACAAGTGCTGAGGTCCAGTCACCTGGCATCAGACTTGTCACAGGACGCCTGGCACCAGAAGACTCACCTGCCACACAAACCTCCGAGACTTGGGAGCAGTGAAGGAGAAGGCTGCATGCCAGCTTGCAGGAATGGAGATGCAGCAGTGGGCTGGCAGCTCAAGGTCAGGCCAGCCTCAGCTCTAATGGTGATTACTTGTAGGAGCCAGACTGAGACCCAATCTAATTATACTGATCGGTGGGGCCTCTGCCCTGAAAAGTTGCAAGAGACAGAGTTGCATTCTGGTAGCAAAGTTCTGTTATTACTCCAGTGTTGCTGTCTTGACCTTGGCTCAGTTTTCTGGACTTTTCTGCTGTCTCGCCCTTAGAGTTGGTTGCTGGTGTTTGTTTGGGACTTTTTGACAGAATTGTTATTGAAAACAGTGGGTATGTATTCCCCAAGAAATGCATTGGTTGTGTAACTGATAAGTAGGCATATTTTACCTAGGTTGATCTGCACGGAACTTTTATTCCAATCCCAGGTTGATTCAGTCCCTACCATCTACACTGAATGAGATTTCCATTTTGATTTTGGATGATTTAAATTTTTTCATCTGCAACAAGCATGGCTGATATGAAGTGACCCTACCTTTCCCCCACGATATCCTGGAGTGGATATAACCCTCAATATTTGAAAAATCGGCATGAGTAAAGGTGCATCTCTCTGCTTTTCCTGAATTAACTTGCTGCCTCAAGCCTCCAATGCTGTAGAAAAGCCCTGACTGGCCAGTGCATCAGTTCCCAGGTTGTATGTCTTCCCTAACTTCTCTCAGCAGAAACTCCAGAAGCCCTAAGTTCTCTCAGCAGAGATTTTCATCTTGGATTTATTCTCCCTCTTCTGCTGTCTCCAATGCCCCCCCCCCATTCAAGAAAAGAAAGAAATAGGCTCCTGCTGCGCTTGGCTCCCCCCCCCCCTTCTGAGCTTCCCTAATCACATGCAGAACACTTTTCTGTTTCAATGGGAGGGTGGGATAGAGGAAGACCCGAGTTCAACTCTATCTGAATTCAGCAGGATCCACAACGAAATAAACAAAGTAAGTGCAGAATCAGCCCTATAGCATCATCTGCACACTTAATGGCTTGTATCAGGACAGTGGCTGCTGCTGCTGTAGTTTTGTGCTGGTTCTTGGGGAGGGGGGGCTCTTCCTTTTGCTTTCATGGTGGGTCAAGCCCCTGCAAAATTTCCTGATGAGAAAGGAAAAAAATGGGTAGAGGGTCCCAGCTGCCAAGTCTAATGTAATAGGACACTGTGAGGCTGTGCTCCATCCTTTATTTTACAATATTTTATCTTAGTTTTTCATCTTTTCTTTGCATTTCTTTCTGTTTGATTTAGTCTTGACTTGCCTGCTTTCTGGTCTTTGCCTGTTTCCCTCCTCTTTTGTTTTGTAGGCTCAGTGCCAGATTCTCTCCCTTATTTGGGTGGGGTTGGAGCATCTTGGAAGCTGAGCAGATGAGAAAGCTTGGAGGGAGTTTTGATTATTAGCCTATTGTTGTCAGGTTTGTAAGTGCCGGGCTTTCATTTTGTTTTTGCTTTGAAAGAATTGAGATTTTGTTGTGTTTTAATTTGTTTTAACTGCTGTATTAATTTATTTTGATTGCCTGTTTACCCAAGCTATTTTGATGATTTTTTAATTGTCATCTGGTGGAAGGCATTTGAGGGCTGTGCTTTGTGCTCTCTATGCATGGGTTTTGTTCACTTTATTTATTTATTTTTGGGAACGGCTATGGTTGTCTTTGGTTTGTCTTGTCCTGCCCCTACTGTTCTAAGTTGGAGCTTATTTTTGAGGGGTTTGATTAATTTAGTAACTGAGTGGTAACATGGATAACAGTTCCTCCACTTCTTCCTCCCTCCCTGCCTTGCTAATTAGAGTGGTGAAAGAATAGCTTCTTTAAGAAAGAAGAGGAAATTAGCCCAGCCATTCTCTGTGTAGTTAGCTCTTGTATATATAATGTTATGTATTTGAAATTTCTGTGCTGAGTAATGCAGCTTTTATTACCTTGTTTTGTTTTGAATTTATTTAGATTATTTTTAATTTACCTTTAAAGGTGAGACAGGTGAGGACACATCTTTTTCCCTATAAGAGGTAGAAGTTTTAATATTGTTGATTTTGACTTTAACAATGACCTCCTATAAATGAAGTACTTAAGCATTCTATAAAGCTGTATAGGGGACTAGGAACCACTCCACCTTGCAGATCAACACAATTAAGTCAAGGGCTTTTGCAATCTGCAATTTAAAGATCCCCCTTTCTAAAGAGTCTATTATGATGATGTTATGCTACCCTCTCTTCAGCAAAGTAAGGAAGAAGTTCCTCTCAGACTGTACCATAATCCTGAGAATAATCGTAATTCGTAATCAGTCCCAGGCTATTTCCTTTTATCAAATGATGCAAATGTGGATAGGGCTCACAATCTATTAAACGAATCTTCAAATAAAGAGGCATCCCCAATTTTAGATGACTTGCAAAATATGTCCCAGTGATCTGAGATGCCCCCAAATGCCCCCAAATATTGAATCAGATGGCATCACAAATCATCTCTCCACCCAATTCTAAACAGTAACTCAGAATTGGAGTAAAGCTCACAATTTTACAAAAAAATCTCCTTTGTTCCTGACCCTTGTAGAATTATATTAGATAATTATCATTTTAGAGGAATAAATGGCTTATAAAGGAGTACTTAACAGCTCTTCTAAATTTACATCCTGCCTCAATTGCTGTAAAATATTATGACAATCTGTCTAGTAACCTTCACTCATTCGGATTAATGCTTTTCTTTTATTCTCCAATACTTCCATCTCTAATTTTGTCAAATCAGGTGGTTTCGTAGTCATGGCATCTTTCCTTAATGTCATCTTAAAACCACTGAAGCTACCCCTCTTTCCCCCTTGAAGTTCTCTTTGACACTTCCCTCAAATATCTAAATTATACAAAAATAATAGGAGATCCCTGTAGTCAGGAGGCAGGACCTCAAAACTCTGGAGATTCCATTAATTGATTTAACTAAACCATCAACTCGACAAGAAGCCAGGAAAGTGCTTGAACTGCAAAGGGTGAGGGAAAATCAAAACTGTACAACAGCACGTTTGAAGGATGCTATTGATGGATGCTTCTTAACTTCTTTTGAGGCTCTACCTCTCGATGATCAAACTGAGATTATCAAGCAATTTGAACAATGACAAGATTTCTTGATCAAAGTCCAACCAGCACAACTAAATCCACTAATAATTATATGAACAATAAGAATGCAGAACTTACTACAGTACAATTATATGTGTAAACAAGCCATGAGGAAAGCAGAAGAAAAGGTGGCAGGACCCCTTTACAAAACTGTGGGAGAGACTATTCCCTTCCTTGTAAAGAAACTCTCTTGCAATGCTCCACCATTTTACTCTTCAATTCCAATCTCTCTTGAACCCCAAATTCAGATGCACTCTATAAATCCCAGTGTTGACCTCCTATTTGTCCTTACTTTCAGAAACCTATAATAACTTGATTTATCAGATTTGTAGCTATCCAGTCCTTATTATAGGTGACCGTAATGCTAGAATTAGTCAAGATAACTTGTGTCTAGTTAAAAATTAATTAGGCTGTGAGCCAGACAAACTATTTCCCCCTATCTGTATAATAGATTTTGGAAAGTCAAGAAACTAATGCAGGCCTTAAACTTTCCTTGCAGATTATGAGTCACCTTAAATCGACAAAAAGGAACTGATGAATAAGGTGACTTACCTTTTTTAGCCACATGGTTGTCTGATTATTTCATTTTGCAGGAGACTTGGATTCTTTCAATCTAGTCTTTCTAAAGTCAGCAGGGAAGAATATATAGGCATGACCATCTCCCAATCACTCTTAGCCTTTGAACCCCTGTAGGCAGCCACCTGTGCCATAAGCACTGGGGAAGGGCTCTGTCAAAGCTAAGGCATGGTGGCATGCATTTAAACACCAAGAAAGATGAACTGCTCTATGAGCTTAATCAAGCAATTATATTCCTGCTAGATATAGACAAGAAACTGTTCTGACTTGCCCCAACAATGGATAGGTCTAGTGACTACTAGCCATGGTGACAAGGGAAACTCCATTTTAAAAGGCAATCAGTCTCTGAATCTCAGATCCAGGAAAATAAAAAAAGCATCAGGGGAAAGCCTCAGCCTCTATTCTCTGTTGTTGGCCTTCCAGAGGAACTGGTTGGTCCTTGTGTGAGACAGGATGCTGGGCTAGATGGACCACTGGTCTGATCCAGCAGAGCTCTGCTTATGTCCTTATTGGTTATTGAGTCCTGCAAATACTTCTCCTGGCAGCCATTCCTGATATTCCTGATGTTCTGATCAGTAGATCAAATGCCTAGTTTGCTACTACTGTTTGTGCACTTCTGTTTGTTGTGAAAACATGTCACTCTGCTGGTTCTAAATCTCATGCTTAATTCTGTCCCTTGATGAGCTCATTGTTGATGCACCTAGGGACTGGTGTAGAGTACCAGTTCTTTTTCACAGTCATGCTCTGGGATTCAGTTCTGCAGAGGCTTATCTTGTTAATTACATGGTATTTGGATCTGAGCTCGGTTTTTTGGTTTAGCATCTGTCACAGAGTGGGTTTCACTGCAGTGCCTCAGCTGGCTTGCAGTCCCTATAATGCTCTAAATATGGTATATTGATTACCATGTAATCTGAGTTTAATCTAGTTTCGACAGAGGTATATACAGTTATTTTTTTCTTTTTAATTTATGTGCATGGTCAAAAAGTCAATTTTTGTCCTACCTATGGGTTTCTTTTTCAAATTTCCTGGTGACTCAGTGAGCTTTCATGGAACCCCCAAGCTTGCAGAAAAATCTAAAAACTTACTGGAAAATGATGCTTATTAAAATCTCCCCCCACAAATGAAGCTCTTAGAGCCTGTATGGAAATGCCACCTTTTCCAGCCCTGCTGCTCTTCAGAAGTATCTCTGAGAGCCATTGGCAGAAGTGTTGCTAGCAAGACAGAAGGAACTAGTGATGCCAACAATGCCATAAACCATGAAGGGAAACTAGGGTTGCCAGCTTGGGGTTGGGAAATACCTGGAGATTTTGGGGTTGAGCTGGGATTGGGTGGGATTTGGGGCAGGGAGGGACCTCAGTGGAGTCTAATGCTAAGCAGGCCACTCTCCAAAGAAGTCATTTTCTCCAGCAGAATTGCTCTCTGTCACCTGGAGATGAGCTATAATTCCAGGAGTATCCCTAAGGGGAACCCTAGTTCCTTTTCCTCACCAGCCTCTACGTGAGGGAATGGAGCAAGAGAGGAGTCAGGGACTTCTGTGTTCACAGCCAGCTGAAGGCATAGCACAGGAGTCTAACTGGGCCCAGCCTCACCAGCAATGGACTGCAGGAGCTGCTCCAGGCTTAGCAGCTGCAGACCCCATGAGGCATGTGAGGCCTGGCCATCCTAGCAGATTCAAGGAGCTGCATTGTGCCCAGATGTGACAGCAGAGAACTCTAAGGGACACATTAGACCTGGAGGCAGAGGCAGTGGTGACTCAGCCATATTGGCAGTGGCATCAGACTTGACCAAGGTGGCAGAGGACCCCAGGGAGTGGTACTGGGCTCCACCACAGCCACTGCCGACTCCGCAAGGTTAGTAGGGCCTGGCTAGAGCAGCCGACTCTAGGTGCACTGCAGCAGTGATGGGAGCTGCACAGGACTGAGCAAGCAGGTGGAAGGCGGATGGGACCCCCAAGTCTCACAGGCCCCTTCTTGTGTACTCCAATATCAAAGTCAGACAGATCTCCCGATTCTAAATTTTGTGATTACAGCTTTGAGCGGGCAAGTAAATCTTTCTACAAACCTGAAAAATGGTCCAGCTTTGCACTAAAATCTGAAGTCTCAAAAAACTGCATCTGATGGTTTTAAAAATACCAATAGCTTTAAGAAACAGATTCCATCAGTGGCTGTTGCTAGGCAACAGGTTCAGTTTCTGTCAATAAAAGTTAGAGGGAGGAGGAAGGGCTCTTTCTAGGGCTGCTGCCTGACTTTCGTAGGCCTAGCTGCTTGCTATTGTCCTACAGCACCCACCAGTGTGGTGTAGTGGTTAGAGCTTCAGAGTAGGGCCTGGGAGACCCAGGTTTGAATCCTCATCTTGCTGTGGAAGTTCACTGGGCAATATTTTGCCAGGCCCATACCTAACCTCCCCAGCAGAATTGTGATGAGGATAAAAAGGAGAGGAGGATTCTGTAAGCTGCTTTGGGCCCCACTATGGAGAAAGACAGGGTATAAACCAAGTAGAAGATAGATTGGTGAATGACGGAGAAGGAGAGTCCGAGAAGGAAAAGGGAGGAGATATGGGGGTTGCCAGAAGGAAGGAGAAGGGGAGAGGCATACAGGGGGAAAGTGATATACCCCCCCCAAGTCCTTGAGCTCCCCCATGCAAGTGGTCCTGGACTAGTGGCCAGCATCACACAATTGAACCATGGTCTTTCTAGGTGGAGACTGTTGCAGGAGGAGAGGGAAAGCTGAAGACAGGGTGCAGATAAAGAGAGGATGGCTGTTGGTGGGAAGGAGAGAAGGAAACAGGAGAAGGGGAGCAGCTTTGGGGACTTGCAGGGAAGGGAAAGAGCAAATAGTGGAGAAGTGGAAAAGACCTTGTAGGTCCCCTATTTTTACACAACTGAAACAGCAGAAGGCATCAGTTCTAATGACAATGCTTCTACCAAATGTTTTAAAATATGGCTGAGGAAAAAGTCAGATTCTTGTAAATCAAAAAAAATTTATTTTAAGAAGTTTAACTAAATTGGTCATAACATCCAGTAATATTTCTAGTTATTAGTGTCATTTCATGGTTTGGAAAAAGCCACTGGCTTGGATTTAGACTAGCATTTTTGTGCCTCCAGGATTTCTGTCAACAGGTTGTGACTGTCTCCCCCTCCCCCTGTGGCAGCAGCCCCAAGATTGATCTAGGCTGGGCCATGCTGGTCAAGGGCTACCTAACATTAGCTGAACATTACTACAGTCACAAGTATATGTGAAGGAGGAGAGGATGCAGATCTGCTGTTTTATTTGTTTAATTTATATTTGAGTTTTCTCCTCAATGGGGACCCCCACAGCTTACCACATTCTCCTCTCCACCACCTTTGTAGGGTGGATTAGTCTGAGACTGTGTGACTGGTGACCCAAGGTCACCCAGCAAGATTCCATGGCAGAGTGAGATTTGCACCTGGTTCTCCAAGTTCCTAGTCCGACACTCTAACCACTGCGCCATACTGCCAAACTGGCTATCTGAAGGATCGATGGCTGCTAACACAAACATTTCCTGATTACATTAGGATTTTATCTCATTTCCCCTTACACTCTCCTTCTGGCATTTCATGTTCCTTTGACTCGTTTGTTTCATAAAACAAATGTAAGTACATCACTACCTTGACATACATTCGAAGAACTGGACTTTCCTTTATGAAATATATGCAGGCTTAAAATCTTGCTCATCTTTAAGCTGACAGTAGACTCCCATTTGCTTTTGCTGCAGAAGACTTGAACAACAAGCCCTGTGGGACTCTTACCCAGGAGACCTGTTTTTATGTGTGTTTCGTGTGTTGTGTGTTGGGCTTAAATTAGTGGCCATTAGTTCCTTTCTAGTGTAATCCAGACAACAACATTGTTGTCTACATAACTGAGGACACAATCTTCTGTTGAAAGAAAAAGAAGGTGGGAAGAGACATGACAACACCGAGTATTTGCTGGAGTTGTTTTTTGTTCTGTTTTTTTGTAATTCGGGCCAAACCATTTAACCTCTTTTGGATCCAGAACTACGAAACAGAGATAATAAAGCCTTAGCTGTCTTTTTCTTCAAGTGCTTTAAGACGTGCCAGTAAGACAGCCAAGACTAATTTTCTCCAAGGTTGAAACTATTTACCAAATTAACAAAATGCGTTGATGAATCCTGAGTGCATGATTACATGATTTTCAGGGCTGGATACGGAACGTCATACTTTTAATTTTTCCAGTTCATTAACTCAGAGGCACACTCAGCCCCCCACTGGGGATGAACTCAAACAGTACAAAAATAATCAACAAGCTTTTAAGTTCACCAAAATCCTTCTTCAACGTAGATGTTAAACAAAGCAAAAAAGGAAAAAGAAAACGGAATGTTGGTGAGAAAAAAGATGTTAAATGTGGCGCAAAGACTAAATCTGCAGAAAGTACAGTATTAAAATGGAGCAGAGGAAATCATGCAGACTGACACTGAGATCCCAAACAAAGTGATATCCTTCTAAAACCATTAACTCCAAGTGATCTGGAAAGGTGTAACTATGCTTAGGACAGCACTGGGATTCCTGGCTGCCCTATAAAGGCTGCTCGAAGAAAAATGCAATGTTGGCGTGCCTAAATCAATAAGTCTGAATTCCCTTTGGAAATATTAAAATTATTTGGGGACTACCTCCAGCCAGTACTAATTGAAACACAGGGGTCCTTTGTAAGGTAGAATGCAGAAGCAGAGGGAAAGCATTCTAAGCCATGTACTGGTAAAATAAGAGTTAAAGTGAAAAGTCAACTGAAGCCAAATTGAGTAAAGTGACTTAGTGGTTGGAGGGCATTATCCCTCTTCAGTAAAGTCCCAGTGTTACAGATCATATTCCTGCAGATTTAGGATTCTCCCTTCTGGGTGAATAGTTGAAATGTTCTCTAAAATAGACCAAAAATGTAAATTGCCGTGTTATAGCACTGCTTCTAAATTCAAGTTTTTCCCTGTGAGTTCAGCATTTCAGCTTAGCTGGATGCATTACGAATCCCCCATTATTTGATTGGTTAAACAGAGCATATTCCATGGACAATTTGCTGCTGCTTTTATGACGTTCTTTTCCTCTTTTTTGGGTATTTCAATGTACACATGGACATTCAGATTAATGCTTTTATTCGGCAAAAGGCAATTGTAGGGTGATCACAGGGCATGCATGGCTTCAACATGATGTTTTATCAATATGCATTCACACTGATACAACACCACAAACAAAATCCAGTTGCTGTTTTATAAATGTACACCTGAGTATGACATGTTAAGTAGAGGAAGGGAAGGAACTTGATCCTGGGGCCAACAGCACATATGCCAGTTCTGAAGGAGATGGACTTTTTGCAGAGTGAAATCCCACAACAATTAAAAAATGTAAACCTTAGTCTCTATATTGTCATTGTCTTGCTTCGTTCATATATTTGCAGGCAGATGACCGAGGTTGCAGAAGAAACTCTCCCATTGGGTGGCAAAATCCAAAGCTTCGGGGTTGAATTACATTTGGAGATTTCTTCCAGGGAAGATCAGAGTCCTCCTACCTTAAAACAGTGTGAAAATTGGTCATTCTGTTAGACCACAGGAAAATGCACAATGCTCCCCAAGGGTTCCTATAATGGTGTTATGGATGCTGGGAGACAATTGCATGTTAAATTTCTAGCTTATTCCTAAGAAGGCTATTTTATTATTTAAATAGTTACCTCCTGAACTGATTTGCAACCTTGTTTTCCCTTCTATCATTTTATCCTTACAACCAACCCCTCAACTTAGACTGAGTATGTGACTGGCCTGAGGTTGCCCAGTGAGTTTTCATGGCAGTGTGGGGATTTGAACCTGAGTTACCCAGATCCTGGTCTTCAATAATTCTTTTATTCTTATTATTTCACATGTCCCGATGCGTTTGAAGCGCCACAAGCTACATTTAGCTATTGTGAGCATGACCTTATACTCTATCAAGAGATTCCTTAATAAGTTGAAGTTGGTCCTTAAATATAAAAACTGTCCCTTGAAAAAAACTGTAAGGCGAAACGCGTCGGGACTTATGTGAAATAATAAGAATAAAAGAATTACTGAAGAGAGAAGACTCTATATGCATGGAGGGGAAGGTCCACATTCGAGGTGGAATGGTGGCGGCTAAAATCACCAATAATGCACGCCGCAGGCGGCAGCCGGGCACAGAGTCGACGTATGCTGGCCAAAAAGCTGCGTTAGCGAAACATGGAAGAAAGTGGAGCTTCCTGGGTCACCAGGGCGCAACCAGAAGTGGCTCTAGAGTGGCCGCATGCATAATCGGGGAGGTCCATGGTGTACAGGGCTTCTGGGTGTGCTGCTTGCTCTCTCCCCTTCTGTGCCCTTTGGTTCCGCTGGCAGGGCCTGCACCTGCGCGTGCTGTGGCTGCCCTGCTTGGCGGCCTAGCCTCGGTCAGCACCGTGCTCACCTCCCTTCCTGTTTGCTCCACATCGCCGCCTCGTCAGCTGCAGCCAGCGGCTGCTCTGGGTTTTGCTGCCATTGTGTTCCATCCCGTGCATTTGTGATTTGCTTCGCTTCTTCCTCCTCTGCGTTTTCCATGTGAACGCCAACCGCCATTTCAGCGGCCGTGCATAATAGGCCTATAAGTCCAGTCTGGATATTTTATTGCATTTCCCAGTGCATCTAGATTTTTCTATATTTGTTTCTTCACTGGGACCCACCCCTCCCAGTTCATTATTTTTGCAGATGCTAGTCTGGCACTCTAACCCCTATGCCATGCTAGCTACCTTCATATGCAAACTGTCTATGAAGAGCAAATGGTACAGGAGGCCAGAGCTCTGCAGAATTGTAGGAAGGAGAAGTTGCTGCAGAAGCCAAGGCTGTCAGAAGCAGAAGAAGCTGATTCTGTGAGTTGGCAGAAGTTAAAGCATCCTTAGGATAAATCTGCTCTCTTCAGGGAGCTGATTCAGGATTAACCACTGTGCCGTCTGCCTACAGGAATGTAGCTTTGCTTCACTTACGCAATTGCAAATACAAATGAATACAGAAAAGATACCATCCATCTCATAATGCTGCACTGGGATCTTCTTGCTGTTTGGACATGGGTAGAGTACATCACAGTTCTAGCTGAGTACATATTAGGTGCTGGATCCAGGTTAACTTTCTGCTCACGTAAGGAATTTCTGTCACTGGAACAGAACACTGGTTTGTCTCCTTTCCAAGACCAGCCAAATTATCCACACACACACCCCAACTCATGCTCCAGGGGCAGTGTGGGGGAGGGGGGAATGGGGACCCTCAAGAATAGCACAAGAAGCAAGGGTTGAGGGAGTTGGTGGAAATTATTCAATCCAAGCATAGCAAGTTTGCAAACGGCATGGAACAAGGAATACTAGCTTTACCATTGTGCTCTCTCTCTCACTCTATTTCTCTGAAAATAAATGATCAGGAATAACATTATAATATGTTTTCCTTTCAACTCAGGTATGGAAAGAGCCTGCAAGGGGGTGGGGTGTACAGTTTGAAGACTGGCAGGAAAAATATTCACATTCCAGCAGAGATGGTTAATATTCTAGGGGAGGAGTAGCAGGGTAGAGGTGTTCAGAGAGCAAGGAGAATCAAGAAGCCCATGGGGTGTAGTGATTAGTGTGTCAGATGAGGATCTTGTGAGGGCTAGTCGCACACCCTAAGTCTAACTTATCTCACAGAGTTCTTGGGAGGATGAAAGGATGTCGAGAATTGTGTAAGCTGTTTTCGGTCTACATCAGGGAGAAAGGCAGGGATAAATGAAAAAAGCAAGACTTTCAGACATTAGGGAGCACAAATCTCTGCATCAAAAAGAAAGCTTTTGTTCATTTTGCTTTTCATTTTCGTGGATACGAATGTTCCGAGGAGAAAGCATCATTGGTTGGCCTGTCCTTTCATTGCCACATCTTCTGTATAACTCATCTTTTTCAGAGCATCCCCTGAGAAGCAGGCAAGGGGTCTATGCATGGATATATCTATTGGTGTGAGTGTGTGTGTGAGAGAGAAAATTTCTGATGCAACTCTTTGGAGCCCCTTGTGGCAAAGCACAGCACTTTGTGCTACAATGCTTCAAGGGAGAAATCTGTAGCTAGGAAAGGCAGAGGGGGTAGATATGCCTTTTATGTGTGTATATAAAATAGTGTATGCTATCATGATATGCAGGCACAAATATGCTAATTGTTTTCAGTATGTAGTTGGTCGCCCTGAGGAACCCATTGTTTTTCTGTGTTGAGCACAAAATAAATTAAAAGCAAACAGCTGAATATCATTGTGCTGCACTCCAAAAAGCTGTTTTCTATGCAGCATAAATCTCCTCCTGTGATCATTTCCCCCCTGTATTTGTCCCTTCATTCTCTAGCATATTTGGCAGTGTTGTTCTTGTGTTGAAAACCTTAATGGCATGGAAGAAAAGGAATCAAACACTTCATTTGCTCTTGGCACCTATTCTTTTTTTTCATGTTTAATATTAAAGCCAATCCAATAAGCACTGATGTATCAGACTCACCTCATACACAGAAGTGCCTCTAGTTATACCACTTGTTTGGAATGGGAAAACAGAATTCATTTAAAATAAGACCTAAAGGGGAGAATAAAAGAGAGGGGGGCAGGACGAAGAAAATGACAACATATACAAAGTTAATTGGAAGGTGAGACTTTATGGATAAAATGATACTTGAAAAATAATCAAACATACAGGTTTAATTGTATTTCAAAAATGATGGCAAGAATGTAGTTATGATTTAAAATGCCTTTCATTACCTGAATGCAGTTGTGTCTAATTGTATTCAATTAAATATTTCTCACCAGCAACTATTTTCTGGAACAATATTTTAAAAGATTTTGGAAATGTTTTATTGGATTCATTTACTAGATTTTAAAGTTTTTCCATTTCCAAGAATGTGGGTTATAATGCTAATTGTTCTACTAATTTCTTATATTTCTCTCACCAGCAAAAAGCTTCTGTGGTGCCTCTACCTGTAATAACCATACCTTCCATATACGAGTAACTATCAAAAAGGAGCCCGCTGTGGATGTTTAATAATTATCCACTTGGGACCCCTTTCTGCATGCAGTTAACTAATTCCAAATACAATAACTATTGCTAATGGATATCTGCATTACTGGGGACCAGCCATGATGATTTCCCTTAGAATTCATTAGCCAGGGAGAAAATGTTCTGAAAAGAGCAGAGAGAGTAATATGTAGAATTATATTTCCCTTCCCACCAATCCTTCAGGGTTTTGAATGACAGCCCGCCTTTGAATCTGCAATCCTGATGTCCTTTCCAGCAACCTAGGGAAATGACAGTTTCCCCTCCCTTTCTTTAAATAAGAAATTGCAAGCATAAAGAGTGCTTCCTCTTCAGTCCTCCACACGCAAATGCTCATCAGCAGAGGAAGGAAACAGTGCAGCGTTGGCTCTGTGTAAGACTACTGAAGGCATTCTACAATAGATGCCCGATCTTACTGGCCAACAGCTGCCGCTCAGAGCTCCCCTCTTCAAACTGGTAGCCAGTTCCCCCTCCCTTCCCCGTGTTTCGGTTTGCATGCACTTTGTGAGGGAGAGCGAAGGGAACGCTTTCCTCATTCAGCACCATCTACGGGGGACAGCACCTTGTAAGCATCCATCTGAATTGCAAACCATTTCCTCAGTCGGTCCGATCCCTCGGTGGCATCTGGGAGCTCCGGAGTCCGGACCGCAATGGAGCTGTCCATCCTCCCCAGTGCTGAAACCTACCCTGCCTACTTCTTCAACAGCACCTTTCAAGATTTCAACTCGAATTCGCTCGTGATGTCCAATGGCACAAGACCATATGCTATGAAGAACACCAGTTCGATCGTCATAGCTATTGCTATCACAGCCCTGTATTCGGTGGTCTGCGTGGTGGGGCTGCTGGGGAATATCCTGGTAATGTATGGCATTGTGAGGTAAGGGCAAGGCTGTGGGTGAGAAGCCCCAGCCTTTTCTTGGGCTGGAAAGTCTGCATATCTCCCTTGCAATCTCCATTGAAATCAAGTAGCACTAACTTGGAGAGGAAAGTGCATTGTTTTAGCATGATCTTACAGACTCTCTGTGTGTGCATGTATGTGAGTGAGTGAGGGGGAAGAGAGAGAGATCACAGGCTTGTCAACAGAATGTTTTGTAAAACAAACAAACAGAAGTAGGAAAGAAAGTGTGTGGGGGGAGATGGATGAAGGTTGTGCATGTGAGTACGTACAGTATATTGCATCAAATATACCCTGTGGAGAAAGATTAATTTTGCATTAGGAGGGAAATTGTATATAGTATATGTATTTGTGTATATTCTGAGTGCTAGAAGTTTGCATAGCAACAGATTATTGCATGTGGTGAAATTTGTTCATGCCCGTGTTACATGTGCACTGGTTGATTTTTTTAAAAATGATAGAATACTGGGTGTTAATTGTGGAGGCAGGCATCACTAGTAGCAAATCATTGTATGATCTGGTGGTTTTGTGTATGAGATTATGATTCTAATGTGTGCCAAAATTGTGCAAAGGAGAGATGTTCTATGGGTGACTGAGTGGATGCAGTATCTTCATGAAGAACACCTATTTTTCTTAACAAAAATAGAGTCTGATAGCACCTTTAAGACCAACAAAGGTTTCTTCAAGGCATGAGCTTTTGAATGCATGCACTGTTCCTCAGACTAACAAGACCTATTGTCTTGTTAATGACATACCATTGAATGCATCAGGAACAGCAGATATATTGTTCTATGGTATGATGGAAAAACTGGATGTTGTTCATCAGGTGAGACTATTATATATGCCTGCATTTGGTGTGTATAAGTGTCTGCTGGTTTTAACTATATGGGGTCTGTGTGGAAAGAAACAGAGTCTTGAGCGTTCTCCTCTCAGGTTGGAAGCAAACGCCATATGCCTGTGTGCTCAGTGTTGAAAATAGGCAACTCTTTAAAACCATTCCTAAAACTGAGAAGAACATAAAACAGTGAAATGGGAAAATGCCCCTATCTGGAACTCCTGTGTCCTGAACATGGTGTGTTCTTTAAACTCTTGGACTTGATCATTAAGTCATGTTAATTGTATGGAGAAATTTCCAAGAATTGTATCGATGTGGAAAGGTGATAAATACTCATCAGAAATACCCTGAAATAAATGATTAAATTCTGGCCTTGGGAAGTCAGTAACATTATACCCTTATGCAATCCAACTGTTCACCTTCTAATCTTATGCTTAGATTTGTTTTTGAATTTTTGTACTTTTTCTAAATTAACTTTGCATGGAACCAGCTGCAGCCTTTGTGAAAGCCTGTTACTTGGGTATTAATGTTTTTGATAATCAAGAACCTGCAGGGGATCTATGGGATTCAAAGTGCATATTTCAAAACACATACTGGGGGGGATCTGCACAAACCCTTCCCCCTCATGTTAGCAGGAAGGTTGTGAGTCACCATCTACATATTTATTGGGGGAAAGAGGATATGAAAAGCAGTGTGGCTTTTTTTTCTTTTGCTCTTTCTGAGTCATGTTTAGTATAGAATATCCAAGACTCTGGGTATAAGAAATAACCTATGTTCATGCAGTTAATAGGGATTGGCACGAATCTGAACCAAACCAAGCCCAAAATGCCCCCAAGCTAAACCTACCACCTTGGGTTTCCCTTTCAAGCCACAGCCAGGTGGAGAAGAAGAATTCGTTTTTATATGCTGATTTTCTTCTCCAGGAGTCTCAAAGCAGCTTACAATCACCTTCCCTTTCCTCGCCCCACAATAGACATTCTGTGAGGTAGGTGAGGCTGAGAGCCCTGATATTACTGCTTGGACAGGGCAGCTTTATCAGTGCTGTGGCGAGCCCAAGATCACCCAGCTGGATGCATGCTTAGATGTGGGGAATCAAATCTGGCTTGCCAAATCAGAAGCCACTGCTCTTGACCTTAACAAGTGTGGGGATCACCCAGGAAGGGTTAAGTGACTGGCAGCCACTTAAACCTAATAGCTGGTAGGCAGACCTGGCCTGCTGGTAGGTTTAAATGGCTGGCAGCCATCTCTCTGGTTGGTTTTGCTCCCCCTCCCCCACTTCCAGGCTATTTAACTGGACCATTTAGGTTTAAATGGCTTCAAGCCAAATTTACGAGCCAAATCAGCATGAGCAGAGAGCCTTGGGGGAGGCAACATGATGAATTTACTGTAATTAGTTTCAGTTGGGTAGCCATGCTGGTCTGAAGCAGCAGAACAAAGTTTGAGTCCATTAGCACTTTAAGACCAACAAAAGTTTTATCATCATTAATCAGTAAACTTTATAAAACCCAAACTGACAAATCACCCACTACCTGATTGGCCCTCATCCATGAATGGCCCGCCAAAGTAGTTTACATGAACTCCAGAGGCAATCCTCAGCCAGGAAGGGCTTAATAAGGCATCAACTCTCCACCTCCAACTTCCTGTTGGTTTCAGAATTTTGCTGGGTGAAAGAGGAGCCAGCCTCAGAGCATGCCCTGCTGACAGTAAGTTGCCCTGGCCTCTTTCAAGTTGGAGGACATGGGGGAAGCTGAACCAGCCTCTGAGAGCCTTCTGGAGGTGGAGGGCTACAGAAGGCCCAGAAACAGCCCCTGCCAGCCCTCTAAGGTCTAGGGTGCCAAGGAAACGCCCCTGCCCGGGGAATGTTTACTCATTCTTAAGTGACGGCCTTCATCCAGGAATGGCCCACCCTGGTAGTTTAGCCCCAATCAGAAGTCAGCACTCAGCCAGGAAGCTCTTCTGGGTCTTCTTTGCCCTCTCTCTCTCTCTCTCTCTCTAGAGGGTAGAGCCACACAGCCCCCGTCACCGTCCCAAGCAGCCCTTTCCTCCAGGGGAACTGATTTCTGCAATCTGGAAAACAGCTTTCATTCTGGGGGTTCTCCAGGTACCGCCTGTAAGTTGACATGCCAAAACAGTGGCAGGGATGCCAGCCACCAGCTGGTACCTGGAGATCCCACTTTTGGAGTTTCTTGAAGCCTGAAGTATGATTCAGGGAGTTTTCAATGGTAAAACAATTGAGAAAAGCTGACATAGAATCATAGAGTTGGAAGGGACCTCCTGGGTCATCTAGTCCAACCCCCTGCACTATGCAGGACACTCACAACCTATCACTCATCCACTGTAACCTGCTGCCCCCTTGAGCCTTCACAGAATCAGCCCCTCCGTCTGATGACTATCCTGTTTAAAAATTTCCAAAGATGGAGAACCCACCACCTCCTGAGGAAGCCTGTTCCACTGAGAAACCACTCTAATTGTCAGGAAATTCTTCCTGATGTTTAGACGGAATTTCTTTTGAATTAATTTCATCCCATGCTTACACAAATGCTTATATCCAGAATACAATTTGTTGGTCTTAAAGTTACCACTGGACTCAAATTTTTTTCTGATACATTAATTAGGTTTAGGCATATTGGTATTGACATAAAATGTTGGGTGAGTCAGATAGCTCCTACAACAGGATGAGGGGTAAATTAACAACTTGAATGCCCTTAATTGAGTAAAGAAAGGAAAAAGAGGAGCTGGACATTGGTTAATGTAATAGCAACTTCCTTAGGCTGGGCGGATACCTCTGGGGTACTCCATTATTGAAAAGTCTTTTGTTATTGAGAATAAAGTGAAGTCTTATTGTTGCTGAGAACTCTGAGTTGGGGGAGGTTGCACTTAATCAGTCTGGGATGCACACCCTTCCTCTCCTTGCCTGGGGAATTTCTAGTGGCCTGGCAGAACCCAGGTGCCTTTATGAAACTCCTCTATTTCCACTTAGGTCCTAAAAGGGAGTGCCTATTAAAATAGCTAAGCCCAAAATGGGTGGGGGCACTGAATTAAGGATGAGGCGGTAGTGGTGTCCTTACCAGTTTTCTTAGGTAACAACTTGCTTCAGTGACCTCAGCATGGTGTCTGTTAGTGGGTTTTCTGGTGCTCACTTGCTTGCTTCCCAAAGAAAAGAACTAATCTGGGCTTTGTATAATATGGACAGAGCTGTTGAATGCAATGCACCATTAGGATTTGCTGAAATGCCATGGCTTGAACACTAAGACTTTGCAAGAGCACTTTATTAATGAATGAATATATCGTACCATTTCCACAATACTAGAAACTCAGTCAGTCCTAGAAGGGATCAGCCCTGACTGCTCCTTAGAAGGCCAGATCCTGAAGATGAAGCTGAAATACTTTGGCCACCTCATGAGAAGGAAGGACTCCCCAGAGAAGAGCCTAATGCTGGGAGCGATCGAGGGCAAAAGAAGAAGGGGACGACAGAGAATGAGGTGGCTGGATGGAGAAACTGAAGCAGTAGGTGCAAACTTAAATGGACTTCGAGGAATGGTAGAGGACAGGAAGGCCGGGAGGATCATTGTCCATGGGGTTGCGATGGGTTGGACACGACTTCGCACCTAACAACGACAACAAGAAACTCAGCAGTTATTTCAGATAGTATGAGTCAGAATGCAAGTTCATTCACACCAGTGTCCATTCAGTGTTTGGGGGCAAAGGCTATCTATAACATCTTCTTTCAAGTCAAATGTAATGCTAACGCACCAAAACCAAAAGACTTTGATCAAGTAAACAATGGTGTCCTTTACTTTTATGGATAAACGTTGGCTTCCACCAATTAATCAGATAAAGCAGTGAAACCAAATGAAGTTTGCTGCCCCAAGGCACCAACCGACTGCAGATTATCATTTCTGAGTGCTGAATAATTGTCGACCAGCCCTAGAACCAAACGGTGCCCCAGGCAACAATCATCTTCAGCTGTCCCATTCCATTTCTTCATCTTTTGAATGCTTTAATTGTTTTAATTCTACTTGTAGCCCATTTCAGAACTTAGATGCTTGATTTCAGTGTGAATTTAGTATAGTAACCATAAGTCATAACATAACATAGCAAGACATAACATTAACATCCGATATGGAAACACATAAGAACATACTATGAATAAATAACATTTGCATGCATGGTTTATCCTTCTTGTATAAAACAAACATTAGAATGCTTTGCTCTGTAAGTTTATGTTCAATTTGATCCATACGTGAACTTCAGAAGACATTTGATTTGGGTTGAATAGTTATTCTTGATGTTTGTTTATCCATATAAGACCTGTTCAGATGTTACTTCCAGCTTGGAAAGCCAGTTTGGTATAGTGATTAACAGTGACGGCCTCTGATCTGGAGAACTGGGTTTGATTCCTGGCTCCTTGGGCTAGTCACAGTTCTTTTAGCACTCTCTCAACCTCACCTATCTCACAGGGTATTTGTTGTGGGAGGGAGGGGAGGAGGTGATTGTAAGCCACCTTGAGATTCTTTTTGATAGAAAAAGTAGGGTACAAAAGCCCAACTCTTCTTCTTCCATGTTACCAGGATCCCAGCAAATGTCTATGTCTATTTTCTATGTATGCAGCTTTGGCGTACACAAAGCAAAATCTGAAAAATCATGTGGTCAATTTACATATAGAACAACTGTTTGTGCACACAGAATACATCTGCTGAGATTGCACATACTGGAACAATCTGTGCATAACTGCTGCCTTTTGGATACAAGCAGACATAATGCCTAAAGAGAAGACTCATTACCATTGGTATTGCAATCACTCACACCATTCATTGAATGGATTTTAGTCTAATCAGTTTCCCTGGGAGGGCAGAGGCCAGATATTAGTGGCAAGTGGGCAGGCAGGAGATGAGTGAGGACTTTATACTGATGATAAGGAGGGCCATATTTCAGTCCTAGAGAATCTGCTTGACATGCAGAAAGTGCCAGGTGCAATCCATGGCATCTCCAGTTCAAAGGATCCAGTAGTCAGGTACGTGAAAAACCGTGATGAGCAGCTGCCAGTCAGAATAAACCATCCTGAACATGACAGAGCAATGGATTAATTCACTATAAGTCAGCTTCTTGTAATCATATGACATGAAGCCAGCACAGATTTTTCAGCTCAGGAGTGAGAGGATGTTTGGATGGATGGAAGGATCATCACCAGCACCTTCTACTTCAGTCCATTTCTGCAGAGACCGTAAGATAGTCAATGTGGGATAGTGATGAGAGGGTTGTTCTGTCATCTGGGAGACCTGGCTCTGAATCCTCACTCTGCCACGGAAGCTTGCTGGGTGATCTTGGATTAGTAGTCACACACTCTAACCCAGGGATTCCCCACCAGGGGTTCATGGACCATTGGGGGTCCCCAGGAAAACTGGAGGGGGTCCACAGCCTTTCCCCTCCTGTCTCAATGGGCTCAGCCACATGTTTGCTTCAGCCCAGACTGGATACAACTGCAATGGATTTGACACATTCAAAATAGGCTGTAAACATTATTATTCCTGTAAATTAATTAATTGTTATATTTTTGTGTTCTGCCCTTCCCTGGTGCCTCAGAGTTGGTTTTTATACCCCGCTTTTCACTGCCCGAAGGAACCTCAAAGTGGCTTACAATCATTTCCCCTTCCTCCATCCACAGCAGGTAGTTGGAGCTAAGAGAGCTCTGAGAGAAACTGCTCTTTGAGAACAGCTCTCACTGGACTTTGACTGGCCCAAGGTCACACAGGTGGTGTTATATGGCAGTGATCCACAACCTTTTCCAGGTTGCGCCACATTGCCAAGGGTTGGGGGGACAGGGTGACCCGGGGCCCGCGCATGCATGGCAGCCCCCGCAAATGCGCATGCGCAGACCTGCCGCGCATGCGCATTTGCGCCCAGCAGCCGCGCTTCCCTCTCCCTCCCCCTCCTGCAGCAAGAAGCTTGCCAGGCCGCAAGCTAATCGGCCACTTCGGTGGCCAATTTGCTCACGGCCTGGTGAGCTTCTCGCTGTAGGGGGGGGGCTGGGAGAGAGAGCCGTGGCCTGGTGCCGAAGCTCTTGTGGCCTGGCACCGGGCTGCAGACCAGGGGTTGGGGACCACTGCTATGTGGAATCAACCCGAGCTCTCCAGATTAAAAGCCACTGCTCTTTACTACACCAAGTGGGTTTAAAACTGTAAAAAAACCAGTTGCCTCCTTCTCCCAGAGAACGGGGGGGGGGGGCATACAATAAATCCTTGGAGGATTAATGGGGTAGATTTTAGCCAGGGAGGCCAGCATATTGTTGGTGGTGTTGGCTTCAACCATAGGCCTGGCGGAACAGCACTGTCACGCAGGCCCCACATAACACTTTGACTTTAGCAACCATTGATATATAAAAGACTCCCCCCCGCAATCCACTGAAAATGTCATCATACGAACAACAAAGACCTAGAAAGATATCAGTATTTACTGGATCAGTAGTTGTTCCTTGTATAACTAAAGATTCAGATGCTAGTTCTCATTGGTGTCCTCTTGAGAACAAAGAAGTCGGGAATAGTTTGTGGAAACTACTAAAAGGAGATTTGTAACACCCCAAAAACCGGCAGGTTTATTGCCACAAAGAGTTTCATGTAGGCTGTAGCCCACCAAAGCTAATGCTACCATAAATCTCTTAGCCTTGAAAATGCCACAAGTATCCCTTTTGGGTTTTGCTGCAACACAGCTACCCTTCTTTCCAACTAAATTCTTGCATTAACGTCTTACACCAACACATGAAGCTGCCTTACAGTGATTCAGACAATTGGTCTATCAAAGTCAATGTTGTGTGCTCTGGTTGTAGCAGCTCTCCAGGTTCTTTCAGACCATCCTTTTAAGAGGAGATGCTGGGAGACAGAACCTTGGACTTTCTGTATGCAGGCAGATTCTCTCCCACTGAGCCATGGACTCCTCCTCACTCTTGTTGGCATTGCTCCTCTTTTGACAGGAGGTGCCTTATAGCTCTGGGGATGCATAAGACTTGTATCCATATGGTTTAGATTCCTGGGGTGTTTTTCATGTTTGTAGAAAGACCTGTCTTGTTTGTTCACAGCTCCGATCTCTGGATTTAAGTGTACTCAAATTTGGCCAAATTGAGGAGTCAATATATTGATGAAGGTTTTAGCTAAGGCACACCCATTCTGCCACTTGCACTTTTAGGAGACGGCTTTGACGGGATTTCATACTGTGACAGAAGAAGAGCTGTTTTTTTAGGTACCCTGCTTTTCACTACCTGAAGGAGTCCAAAAGCGGCTTACAAACACCCTTCCCTTCCTCTCCCCACAACGGACACCCTGTGAGGTTGGTGGGGTCTCCCAGATCCCTGTCTGATGGACATTTGAGCCACTACCCTGCAATCACAGTCTCCCCCCACCCTTAGTCATCATGGGCATATATCATTTTTAACACTTTATAGCAGCCTTGGTGGGTTCTGCTTTTCATCACCATGGCATAACTGTGGGAGAGGTGATTACTTCTTTCTTTCTTGCCATTTCCCCAGTCTAATAGCACAGTTAAAAAAATGCTTGAATGGACTTGGAAGGGTGTAACTCAGTTCAAGATTGCCCTGAAAAATAACTTGCCTGAAGTGGCAATTAGGCCTGCCTTGTGGGGAGTGGGGAGGCAAGCACACTTGAACCAACACCATTTTTTAAGCAGTTAGAGTTGACCGGTCAAATGCAATTCCAATGATTCACTCAGATTTCTTTGAAAAAGGCCCTGTAACCAATACCATGGCAACAATGCTTAAACCATAATAACTTTTGGTGTAGATCTCAAGCCATTTCCTGTGCATGCCACGTTTGTGAGGCCGACCGTCTTCAAACTGGGGGAAAGTAACCATTCTTCCCCTTTCAGCCCAAGGCTTAAGATTGGCACAAATAGCGTCTACCCTCTGTGAATATACCAGGTAGATCAGCAAACGACACCTTTGCACAAGAAGCATGCAGCTCCAGTATGGCTAAATGGGTTGCTAGGATTTGTTTGGAGCTATTGTGCCTGAGAGCACCATTAAGTGGCAAGCAAATGAGAGCGAGGGTTGTGCGGCTTACAAATGGCACCTAGGGGTGTTTGTGAAAGCCTCCTGGCTACAGAACAATAACTATAAAAAAAAATCCCAAAGTGTTAATGGGATTTCCATTAGCTCTTAACGATGAGTGAATGGGAGCTGAGCGTGCAACAATTAGAGTGTTGCTCTCAGGGATCATAGACAAGATGACAATTGTGCATCTTGTTCCAGGGCAAATGCAAGCTGCAGGCTGGTGTAGCCTCAATTTGCCTCAGAGACATGCAGGGAAGGCAGAGGGCTTTTGAAAAGGTCTCCCCACTTCATTGTTTGCATGTTAAAGGAGGCGAAATGTGCCTTGAAAGCATCTTTTCATCATTTCAAATGGCATTAGAAGAATGGGGGGGGGGGCTGACTTCAAATAGTGATGCTGAGAGGAGGCTGAAGGGTTAAGCCTCCCATCTGCCGAAGCTGATCCGGAAACTCCAACTGGTCCAGAATGCAGCAGCACAAGTCCTCACTGAACACATATTGCCCCCGTGCTGTCCCCAGTGCTAATCCTTACATTCAAAGCCCTAAGCCTGGAACCCCTGTATTTATGGGACCGCCTCTTCTGCTATACCCCCCCCCCAAGAGCACCAAGATCAAGTGATCAGCACTTGCTCCAGTTCCCCAGCCCGAAAAAAGTAAAACCAGCCTCGACCAGGGCCAGGGCTTTTTTTACTCCAGCCCCAGCCTAGTGGACCACACTCCCTAATGGGATCAGGGTTTTTTAGGTCCAGTTCCAGAGGGCCTGTAGAACAGAGCAGCTCCACCAGTGCTAAGGCTGAGGCCAAGATATTCACATTACAAGCAGCCCTCCATCTTCCGCTGGAGCTCCCCTGTCCCCATGGAGAAGCATTTCAAATGCCATTTTGGGATGCTTTGGGAGTGGGGGGCAGGGAAGTTGATCTTCTGTGCACAGAATTTGCATGAAATCAAACCCATGTTTCCTTTTTCCATTGTGAGGCAGACTGCCATCGGGGAGCGTATTCCTTTGGTGCTATGCACTTCTGTTATATGACACCTGTGTCTTTCAATGGCCTAGCATCAGAGGAACTGAGGGCCATCTCTGCTGTGGGTGCAAGTGGAAGCCAGACTTGCTAAAAGTAGTTGGTAAGTACAAGGTGACGCACACGGGGACAATGAAAAGTCTTGGGGTCGTAAGTAACTCAGTGAAAGTGTCAACCGAGTATACTGTAGCAGTGAAAAAGGCAAACTCTGTTAGGGATTATTAGGAAAGGAACGGGACATAAAACAGCGGATCTTGTAATGCCCCTGTATAAATCTGTGGTGTGGCTGCCCCATTTGGAGTGCTATGCACAATCCTCAATGAGAATTTTTTCTCCTTCTCCCAAAAGACTAGAACACAAGGGCTGAAGGGCAGTAGATTTAGGACAAAAAGACAATGTGGAATTCACTGCCAAAGGATATAGTGATGATCACAGGAATAAACAGTTTTAAAGGGGATTAGATAAATTAATGAAGAATAGGTCCATCAGTGGCTGTTAGCCATGGAGACTGGGGAGATGTCCATGTTCCGGGGCATTAAACCTCTGCAGCCTAGAATCAAGAGGCAATGCCAGAGAAAAGCCTTGGACTCCATGCCCTGTTGTTGGCCATCCAGACGATCTGGTTCACATTTGTGTGAGACAGGTTGCTGGGCTAGATGGACCACTGGCCTGATCCAGCAGGGATCTTCTTATGTTCTTGTGTTTTTATATACAGGACTACCAAAGCTGAGCACTATAGTCGTATGAATGATGCCATCTGTCTCTTTATGTTTCCATACTAAATTATCTTAACACAGAGGTAGTCAAACTGCGGCCCTCCAGATGTCCATGGACTACAATTCCCAGGAGCCCCCTGCCAGCGAACGCTGGCAGGGGGCTCCTGGGAATTGTAGTCCATGGACATCTGGAGGGCCGCAGTTTGACTACCCCTGTCTTAACATGTCCTGTTTTGAAGTCTTCTGAGAGGCTCACATGAGTGTCGTTTTCTCCTCCATTCAATCTCATAGCAGCCCTGTGGGTGAGACTGAGACAGAATGACTGGCTTGGGTTCTTCCGAGGAACCGCAGAGTTGAGCAGGGTTTGGAAGCCGAGCCTAGTCTGAGGCCAGCATTCAGAGCCCTGCATCCCACTGGCCATGCTTCCAGAACCCAAACAGAGACAAACATGGGCACTTTTTTCCTTTTATGAACTTGGTATTTTTATTCTGTAAATGGTTACGTTTACAGAGCTATTTATTCTGAAATGGCATTGCCGCTTGGCACTGTAGCAGTGTAGCAATAGTAAAATTTATTTGTATATGGCCAGAGGCCTTCACAAAATAAAAATATAAACAACAAATTTACAAGATATATTTGATAAGATAAAGGCACTTTAAAATAATTGACATATAAACCCACAAAACATGAAAAGCAGCAGGCAAAAGAATAAAATTAAAATAAAGTATTTGCTGTCATATTTGCTGACAACTTTGTCTCTTATTTTCCTTGCTGCCACAGCATATAAAGACATTTTGTGTGTTGCATCTTCTCAGTAACTGAAACAAAGCCAAATACTATCTCAACAAGAAAAGCTGACCACTGTAGTAGTGTGCATTACAGCATCATCAACAGTATTAACAAAGTATGTTTTCATTTAAGGCAGCATGTATGAGTCCATTGCATCCCATATTTACCTTTCAGTTCTTCCGCTTTTGCTGTATAGGCTTTCCTTGCATCTTCTTGGGACATTCCTTTCAAGGTATTCCAGGCATTCCACCTGGCTTTGACCTTAAGCATCCCAGGATGGTTAATATTTACATCTCCAATAATAGCCAGTTTGAAATGGCTGTAGACAACCAACATTTCTTTGTCAGTTGGCTGAGCCTTCAACTTTTTTTTACCTCTTCACAGCTATTTTATCGAATTCTGCCTGGGTCACGGTGAGGAAAGTGGTGTGTGAGCCTCTTTGTAGCAGAGCAAGAACACCATGACTCCTTTCAACACAGCCCACTTTTGAGCATGTTGTAGTCACATGTTTAACCTCATCTGGGCCCCATATATTTCATTAGGTGTGCTACTGGAATAGCTCAAGGAGACAAGCAGAAAGTTCCAGATTGAATTCCTATTATCTCTAATTGGGCTCAGCTTGCTGGGTTATGGGAAAAACCACTCTTGCCTGGGACCATGGAGAGCAGCTGCCTGAGCTACAGAACACCAGTCTGTATCAGAAAGATCCCTCTCCAGGGGCAGAGCAGATACTTGCAGTATAAAAACCTTCTCTGTGTAACTGGTGCCCACAGTAGGTGTGCTACGAAAGACTATTCTTGGCCTGGGACTCTGGAGAGCTGTGGCCAGCCAGAGAAGATGGGGCTGATGGGCTGACTCAGTAGAAGTCGGCTTCATGTACTGCTCTTTCCCCACTGTGATCCCCGACATAAATCACAGCTAGCACTCCACAGAGGGAAATAGCCAGTCTGGTCACACGCTTGGAACAGAAGTCAGCCCTCTCATTTACAGCATGCAACGCTGGTGCCCAGAGATTAGAGTGGCCAGCGATCCCATCTTCCTCTTATACAATGCAGTAGTCATTTTCATGGGATGGATTCCTGTCCTCCCAAACAAAGGCACATGACTGCATTGCATAACCAGGAATCCAGAACATACAACAAATAATTTCCCCTTAGCCTCTTGCATAATAATTACTGAGCTTCCTGGGGAGAAATATATCCGAGAAAGAGTATTAGGAAGCCAAAATGTCAGGAGAATCTAACCTGATGGCCAGAATGCCTGGCCTGCTTGCAAACATGTAAGCATGTATGCAGATTCCTATTTCGTTTGTTCAGAGACTGTTGCGCTTACAGCCGATCCACCCGCCTAGCCTCTTTGAAACCTGAGTGCCTCTCCCAACATATCTTTTCCTTGTCCTCCTCCACTTGCTGCTTAGACAAACCTTCTAACTTTAAACAGATGAAAATAGCAGACACATTTGTAACATCTTGTTTTCACACCAAGGATAGCTGCCTTGCTGTTATTCAAAGGTTCTGCTCCATCTTCTACATGTTGTATTTCTTAATTCTGCAGTTGCATCGGAGAAGTCATTTGCTCTTTAGGTTAAAGATACACACAGAAAAACACAATGGTCCTACAGTCTGTTGTTATCTATGATTCAAAAATGACCCACCCCCCCACGCATGAGAAATGGCAGGATATCAAAGTCCATGGGTGGTGATTTAACCTGTATATGTGTTATGTGTTGGCAGAGTTTAAATATACAAAGAGTGTTCTGCACAAGGCTCCTTAAAAGAATAAAATGGTTTTATTGTAAAGAGAAACCACTTTGTATAGAAAGAAAGGAGAGAGATTCCTAACTGTCTAACTGCCTCGTTCTGTTCATTCAGTCTGTTCTATTCTAGAGGCAAGCAGGAAGGAAGTGTGCTCAAAGGAACAGGAAGCTTCCAAATGAGCCAATCAGGACACAGAAGGAAAATATTTGGAAAACATCAGGAAGTTCCTATTTTAACTATGCTAAATACACATCTCCTCTGATGCCCCCTGTAGGATATTCTTTGCATGTCTTTGAATTATGCAAGCTATAGATCTTGCATATCCCAATGTGAGGAACAGGATGCCGTCTCTTCCCCATGTAGAGGTTTAATTTCAAGAGACCCTGAGGAAGGCGCTGTGGAACCCTGAAGGATGTCAATACTAGAAACACAAAAATGTAACAAGACATTTCCCAGAGGCAAACATTTGAATGGCGCAGGGGTGCTTGACCAGGAACAAATTCCAGAAAATAGATAGACAGGGATAATCAGGTATGAAATTACTGAGAACTAGCACTTAGAAACTATACAGGGTCTCAATTCAATAGTTTATAGAGCAGTTAGAACTGAATAAACCAGCTTGGAATGAACATGGAGAGATATTTGAATGTTTGAAATGGGAAGTCCCCTCCTAAGAATTTGGTAATGTGTGAAATGACCGCAAACAGGGCCGGATTTTCTATAGGCTAACTAGGCTTCAGCCTAGGGCCTCAAGATCAAGAGGGGCCTATATAAAGGTTAGTACCAATCACAACATGTTTTATTGAACATATTGATATATATCACAGTAATGATGTATTTTATTATCTCTCGTGTAATTTACAAACTTAAAAATGGGAGGTGAAAGGGCCACATAAGTGGAATAGCCTAGGGCCTCTTTTCATGTAAATCTGGCCCTGACCACAAATAGTCATCCTTCTAGATGATGATACGAAGCTGCCTTGTATTTAGATAACTGGACTGTCTAGCTTTATATTTATCTATTTCCTGGGTGGCCAATTGTTTCTTTAATGAGAGCTACTTCTCAATAATACCCCCAAGCTATTTCCTCCCTGCCTACCCAGCATGCCAACAAGTTTTATACTGGCCTCAAATAAAGAAAGAACAGAAATCAAGCTATTGACTAAGCAATGCAAAAAAAACACCAATTCCCATGAAATAAAAGCTTTAAAAATTAAAAGCTTAGAGCAAACTTTCTCAACAGGAGTTGGGGGTTGCGGGGGGGGGGGGGGCTCCAAAGGATTTCATCAATTGGATGAGAGTTAATTATTTTCAATATTTTGAATTAACAATTTTCAGGTGACATGATCATATATGGTTATGTTGACCTGCCCCCCCAGTCCAGTCCTAAAAATCCTTGCTGGCCGAGGCTTATTGCACATGGTAGTGGCTGGAATTCTGAGAGGCAAGTGCTGTCATTTTAATTGCACTGAGGGGGCAGCAGAGGCAATGGAGTAGGCTGCTGGGCTGTTTCTGCCATTGGGGGTGGCAGGGGGCAATGGAGGGTGGTGTCTCTTCTTGTGACATGTGACTTCCAGGGGCATGGCAGGGAGTTGTGGCCTGCTGACATAACTTCTGGGGCTTCCTGAAGCCTGAAGAATGTTTCAGGTGTTTCTCAGTAGTAGAAAGGCTGAGAAAGGCTGGCTTAGAGCAATATTTTCCTGGGTGGTCTAGGGCAGGGGTAGTCAAACTGCTGCCCTCCAGATGTTCATGGACTACAATTCCCATGAGCCTCTGCCAGCAAACGCTGGCAGGGGCTCATGGGAATTGTAGTCCATGGACATCTGGAGGGCAGCAGTTTGACTACCCCTGGTCTAGGGAATGCACGAGCAGTTGGCAAGCAACTGCAGAAGCTGGAGAGCCACCTGTTAGAGATCTCTGGTTTACTCTGAGTAGCTTCAGCTCTTCAAGGACCCCAAGTTCTTGCCCAGCTCTGCTGAGATCCTTTATTTGAAAATATCAAGAACTGAACATGGAAACCTCTGCATATGAAGCTCATAATTGCTTTTAGATGGCAAGCAGTACACACTCATATTTAGCATCCAAGTCCTGATAACTCTTATTCCTGCACCCAAAACTAAACAAGCCTCTTTATTTGTGGGTTTCATGTACCCAGCAGAGAAGTGTTACTGCCAGATCATTCTAGCGAGCTAAGGTACCGAAACAGTATCATTATAATCCTGTAAATGAAGCCAGTGTCAATGGATTAAGTGGGGATTAATGAGGCATGAATGAGTTTAGCTCTCTTTTCTAAAGGAAAAAAATCACAGGAATGGCCAAATACCCATGATAATTACTAATCCTAACCATGAAACAATCGTGAAGAGAAGGACAACACTGACATTATTAGATCGCTTGTTTTGCACTTACAAAGTGTTAGATGAATGTTCATTTACTGTGCTATCCTCCAGATTAGACTTCTACAATTCACTAATGTATTTGTTCAAACTTATAGTTGATGCACTAAGTGAGTGTCAAGAAACTGAAGAGCTGGTTTTTGTACTCTGCTTTATGTTACTCGGAGTATGAAATTGGCTTACAATTTATTTGTCTGTTTGTTTATTAATTTATAATTTGATTTATATCCTGCCACTCCTGCACAGACAGCTCCTGGTGGGTAACAAGCACAAAACCCCACAATAGATATTGTTACACATAAGTAATAAAACAATAAAACCAATTGTCTACCCTTTCTTTCTCCACAATTATGGGGAGGTGAGGCTATGAGGGAGGTGAGGCTGAGAAAACTGTGACAGGTCCATGGTTACCCACAGATGTGTTAGCGTAAGTTAGAACCTCCTCAGAGAATGTCTGCCCCCTCCAAACCTGGAGAACCAAAGGATCCAAGACCCCGAAATAATGCCCAAGCACAACATACAAGAAGAGGCTCTATTTTTAGAGTACAGAGTCTCTTGAACAGTCCTCTGCATCCAGAAGCCCTACATTCACCCTCCAGAAGCCCTACATCTCAAGAATTATGGAAGCGGTTGATCTGATCACAAGCCCAAGCATTGCAGTTCTTAGTTTCCTATTTCCTGGTCTTACTTGTGAGCTGAGTTCTAAGTCTTGACAGAATCAGGGCCTCCATTAAAGGCAGTAGCTCTACAACACTCCTTAGCCAAAGCCTGGCTTGTGCCAGTTCAATATTTTCTCAAACCGGTTTGTGTGCAATTTCTTTGCCTGGACAAAACTGGCGATGCTTTCCCAGTTTCCTGATCCTGTGGACAGCTCCGAGAGCTGATCTTTGTCCAGCCACTAGGCCTGCTTCTTTGCCTATCTGACAGTCCTCAGAAGTAGGGAGTACAATGTCCTTCAAGATCCCTTCCTTCCCACTTTCAGGGTTTAGGTACAATTTGTTCACTCTTAGCCAATATACTACTATAGCCAGGAAGTAATTTAAGATCTCTACTGCATCACCAGGAGATCTGGATAAGAATATATAGAGCTGAGTATCATCCACATATTGATGACAGCCAACTCCAAGCTACAACTGATTTGCCCTACAGGCTTTACATTGAGATTGAGAACCATGATGCACACTAGGTTTATTTATTTGATTTTTAAAATTTATTTGGATTAAGATTCTTTTTAGTTGCCGCTCACCCAAAGGGTCTTACAGTGACTTACAATGTTAAAACCATATTAAGATTCAATCATTAAAACCTTAAACAATTCAGCTTTGCAGGTTAGAACCCACACTGATGGCAACTGGCCTCCGATAGCAACTGTTAAGCGCCCTATCTGTGAGGAATGGTTTGAATCAGTTCAATGTGCATCCCCTACTACCTACTTTTGTCTCTTGGTGGGTCTCCACAAGATGTATGATATGTTGTATCAAAGGCTGCAAATAAGTCCAATATCATTCTTCTTCATGAGGATGAGGAACCACTGACGAACACTCTTTGGTGCAAACAATTACAAACCCAATAGGATCTAAATCACATTTCACCAACAAGAATATCACATGGAAACTTGTCAAAAAGCCTTACTGAAATCATGTTAAATTGTGTCCACAGTGTTCCACTGATCCAACAAGGCAATAACTCTCTCAGAAAAGGAGATAAGGTTAGTCTGACAATACTTGTTCTTGAGGAACTCATGCTGATTCTTAGTAATCACAGCTACCCTTTCTAAATGCTCAAGAACTAACTGTTCAGTGATTTGTTCTGAAACTTTTCCAGGTATAGACATCAAGCTGATGAGTCAGTCGTTACATGAATCCTTTTTTTTTCCCCTTCCTGAAGATGGGGATGTTTGCCCAACTCCAACCTTCTGGCATTTCACCTGTTCTCCAAGAATTCTCAAAAATAGTGTGCAGAGGCTCCAAAATTACATCAGCAAATTCATTTAGTAGCCTCAAAGGCAATTCATCTGGTCATGTGGACTTAATTTTATTTAGAGAAACCAGGTGTTTATGTACCACTACCATGCCTATCCTAGACTGTACTCCCTTCATCACATGATCTCTTTTGGCCAGGTTGAGCATCATTTCCCTTACAAGAGAAGATGGAGGCAAAGTAGGAACTCAGCAGTTCTAACTATTGGTAGGGGAGCTAAGCACAAGGCTGCTAAAAAGAATAAAATAGTTTTATTGATGAGAAACAACTTTGTGGAGAAAGGAGAGAGAAGGAGTCCTGTCAAACTGTTCTGTTGTCTTCATTCAGTCTGTCATATCTGGAGGCAAGCAGAGAGGAAGTATGCTCAAAGGAGCAAGAAGTCTCCCATTGAACCAATCAGGATACTGGAGGTAATCATCTGAAAAATACTAACAAGCTCCTGATCTAACTATGCTAAATACACATCTCTACTGCAGGAGACTCTTCATATTCTGTTCAATCATTCATACGGCAGACTTTGCATATTCCAATACTATCCTCTCTTCATCACCTGTTCTCCCTCAATGAGCCTACCACTTCCTTGTTCTGTTTCTTGCTCTAAACATAACCAAATAACTCTTTTTTGTGTTTAGCATTTCTCGCTTGCTGCAGCTCAAACTGAGCCTAACATTCTCCCTAGAACTCCCCCTCCCTCCCTCCCTCCTCCTACCTAAGTCTTTCTTTATTCTCAGATCTTTAGAAAGCTGTTTATGGTGCCACCTTGCATTCTTAATTCTTCTTAGGGTTTTGTTCTAATTGGAATCATTTGTCATTGTGCCTTCAATATCTTGGTATTAAGAAATTCCTTCCTGTCTTGAATGCCCTTCTCCTAAAGTATTTCTGACCATGGGATTCTACCCAGAATAACTTTAAGTTTGTTTAAGTTCAACTTTTCTGAAGTCCAACCTGTGTTCTGAGTACAGTTTTACCCTTCCCCAAGACCTTAAATTTCAAAACTGCATGGTCCCTCAGGTACCCACCACTTTCAACTTATCAATCAGTTCTTTCTTGATGGTGAAAATCAAGTCCAAAATAGCTGACCCCCTTTTTTCCATCTCCAGCTTCTGGAAAATGAAGTCATCAGCACAACAAGGCAGGAATTTATTAGACCTTTCATTTTTAGCTGAGTTTGACTTCCAACAGATATCCTTCCTGTATTAGGACCTCATGTTCCTCCTGCTTGTTCCTCATAAGCTGAGCATTATTGAAGAGACATCCACCTCTGTTGCACGCTGAGTGTTTCGTTGCTGTTCTTGCCTGCAAATTAATGGGTGCCTGCCTAGGTGCCCCTCCCCACTTTACTTTCGTGTTCTTGGCTCTACTTATTGGCATCATACTACTTTGAATGTTTGTCTTTGTTCCCCACAGGATCTCATTTAAAGGTCTCCTTATCAGGTTTGCAAGGCTCTTGTCAAACACAGTCTTTCCTACCCTCATGAGGTGCAAACCATCATCCAAAAAAAGAGCTTCATCTCAAAAGTCCAAGTTGTGACTCCAAAAACCAACTTTTCCTGATAATACCATCCATGTAGCCCATTGTTTATTTCCAGTATTCCCTCTCTTCTTAAGCTAATGTAGGAGTGGTAGACTAGATGCAACCTTCTTGATAGCTTCATGCTCCCCATTCCCACTTTAGCCTCAGCTGAGTATATGTTTAGGATCTTAAAATCCCCCAGAGTATCCTAGTACCAACTCTTGGGATGCTAAGCAGCTTTGCCAAATGCAAGCTATCTTTGATAAGTCCCAACCTCATATCTACCAGCTCCCATTTGCACTGAAATAATGCATTCACCAATTTTATATTGCTGACGTTGTTGTTTTATGGATTGGATCTGTATTTTAAACACCTGTAAACCGCCGCAAGCCAGTTTGCTGAGAGCAGCGATTATATAAATATAAATAATAAATAAACATCCTGTCTGGTTAAGATTTTTTCCAGCTGCTACCTTCCCCCTCCCCAAAATCCCACAGTAAACATTATGATGTCCACAAGGAAGCCAGACAGCAGTCCAGGGCATGGTCATGATGTGCTGAAGGCACGGAAGTCCCTTGGGTATTGTTCTAGATCAGACACAGTTAAGTAACCAGTGTAGATCTCATGCTCTCTCTCTCTCTCTCTCTTTCTACTGGGGGGACATTGCATATGGTACCTGGGCCCTGGTTCTGTGCCACAAGTGCTAGTTTTAAATGCTGATAGCAGGCCTACCTATAAGAAGAAGTCACTGGTATGGAGTAAACAAGATCTCATGGCCAGATCAAAAAAGAAGAAGAAACCTCCCAGCTGTGGTCCTTCTGCTTGTTAGCTAACCAGGACATTTTTACTGAGATTTTATAGAACCCTGCTGGGAGACATTTTTGAAAGGGGTGAAATGTCTAAATTATCATCCTCCCTGTGTTCCCTCACAGAAACCCAGCTTATAAATCATTAACAATGGGCCTGTGCAAGCAAACTGACTTAAAAAAAAGAATAAAAGATCTGAAATCAATTTGTAGGATCTTCTGTCTAGTCAATTTAAGTTCTTCCGCCTTGCTTTTCAGACAGCAGCCAAATCTTGTTGAGAGAATAATTGGGGATTTCTATATGCCTGGCTCTGAAATTTTACCTGGCTAATTCAAGGGATGTGTTTGCACTTCCCTGGCTTGCTGCATTCTGGGTACAGAGAGATGCTTTCATCTCCAAGTCTTTTATAGGTGACAAAACTCTTCAGCTGTAACTCAGTAATAACTGTGCAATTAGAAGGTTTTCGGTCAGGTGGTTATGAATGTATACCAAGGTCATGCATATGAAAAGGCAGTTCTAAAGAGGGAAGAGACATTTTTAAAATGCTGGCTGTCAGCTTGTCTCACACCAAGTAAACATGCAGAGAAACATTCCATTTTTTAAACAAAATTAAAACAACTACATTTCAAAGGAATAAAACACAACTTTGGAAACTTTCCAAGATCTATGAAGTTCTGCAGCCCTGGATTCTCTCATTAAATAGCAAAACTAAAGACACAAAGCTGCAGTTTTTAAATGCCTTTTAAAAATGTCTGTGGAGCTTTGTCAGTCACTAAGACGGGAGTAGTTTAGGAATTTGCGGGGGCCCGTAGCACCAGAGCCAGTTTAAGGATTTGCAGGGCCTTAGCAAAGTACAACTGCGGCAAGAGCAGCCAGAGTGAGAACAGAGGGGTCCTCCCGCCGTGGAAATAGGTGTCACCCTGAATGTCCTTAAAGAGGAGAGGAAAGAAGCTACAGCCCTGATCCATGGGGGCAGGAAGCACTGTGTGGGGCCCTTGGAAGCACAGGATCCATAGCACATCCCACATGTGCTATAAACCAGTCCTGTATTGAGATGAAAAGTTGCTTTTGCTACCATTTCTGACTTGAAACTTGTAAATGAAATTCCATTCCAAAGTTCCATAAATTCTTCCAGGCTTTCTTCTATAGGTTGAATCTTAGGAACTAAGCTGGGCTCATTGATTTATTTGTTGATTTTTTGTGAGTCAGATGTTGAGTTGGGCTTAGAGAGGGCCAACTCTCAGTATTGATACCAAGAGTCAGCTTCCTTTGATAGCTGATAAAGATCAGAGCCTTGGGACAGCTTTCCACTGTATGATTGGACAGCCTACTGTCCTCTCTGAGGGTAGACATGGGCCCGTAATGCATGCACATCTTATTGTGGATTTTCAGAGCAGTAAGCCTTCAATCTTCTTGTCTTCAGATTCTGAGCCCACCTTACACACCATTCTTTTTCCTCCCATGTATTTATTCTGCAGCTACTATATTTAAAACGTACCTTTCTAAATTGGGGTGGAAGGTCACTTGTGATGTGTGTGTGGGTGTTTGTGGGGGGTGTTGTTCAAAGTTTTTTTTTTTTAGGTTTATCCAATAGCCCTATCATTGCTGCACAGTAGCATCCAGCAAGTGCCTTCCATTTAAATCCTTGTGGTTCAGGCTTTGTGCATGTATTTTAGTTTGGAGAATGAAAGAGAACAGAAAGGAATGCAGGCATGGGGGGGGGAGCCCAATGTTGAAATTGACTTATTTTTGAAACAGACAAGCAGCTGCAAAACCTTCTTTTCCATATTGCAGAGCATCAGGGGGTTCTCTGCTGTGCTATCAATCACTGTGAAAAATGAGTCACATGATCTCAGAATAGGTGGAATATGTTGAGTGTTCAGAATGCATGACAGATTCCCACTGGCACTGGCATAGAAGCTGTGATTGTTGGCAATGCATGTGCGTGTGTGCACGCATGTACACACACCTGTGCAAAGTTGGCTACAACCTCACCACACTTTGCACAGGGCTGAAATTTGTAAAGATGAGTCCTCTGGGCAAAAGCTCTGGACAGCTTTTTTAGTCTTGTGCCATTACATTGAAAAAAAAGTGTGGGAGGGTGTTTTTTTTTTACTGATGCCATAGTGCTACGGCAAAGCAATGCTAATTTCCTGCTCTTCCTTGCAAATTTTCTTGGTTTTCTCCTTGTTCTTCTAAAATTTGATCCTGCACACTGGTAGTGATTTTGGCTGTTTTTAAAAGCCTGTCCTGTGGGGAATTGCATTCTGTCCTACAAATGGATCATTCCCAAGTGATTCTTAAGTTCAGTGGTTTGCAGAAGATCCATGTGGCTCAGCTGCTATTTAAACGTTAGGTTTCCAGAGACTGTCAAAATGGCCCCTTCAAAAAACTTTGTTCACTAAATAAAGAGAAAATATTTTCAACACTTTAGGTCTCCTATCCCAGTCTCCTTTTAGCTTTTTCTTTCTCCTTCTCTCTCTCCATCTCATATCAATTTCTCTGTGTGCTGATGATCCCCTCCCCCTTCATTTTGCTTGCATACAGCACTGAAATCCTTTTTGTTCTAGTAGTTTTGCACTGGGGATGTTGCCATTTGCCTCCTCTCCAATCCCCCTTTCAAATAAATACCAGGGACCCAAACCTTGCACAGCTCCTTTTAAACTGTTGCTAGGAAACTTTTGGTTTAGAATTAAAGATACTGTAAGATCCCATATGTCTGTGGCTAATGCTTTGCTCAGGCTTCCAAACTCTTTCAGCTCAAGTACCCTTCAGCTCAACTTCATTTAAATGGCTGTACTTCCCCCATCACTCTCCTGGCTGTCTGCAGGGACAGTCAGTAATGCTCAGGAGGTGCAGGGGGTTGCCTCATGGTGGTTTGAGCAAAAGGAATGAAAGCTACTGGGCTTCCCCACCATGTGTGGGGCTGGTAGCCCAATCCTAAATCAGCAGGAAACTGTTTTGGCTGCCTGGTTGGGCTGGGATCACACCCACCTCACTTCTCCTCCTTGGTATGTGTGCCTTTGCCACAAGTGGGATGATGATTGCTACTTTTTCTTAGCAAAAAGGGAGTTACCAATGTGGATTCAGTATCAGTATCTTGTTGCAGATGTTCCTGAAAAACTTCCAGCTGATGAAATTTTGATGATAAGATTATTATTTACCTTGTTGATGAAGAGGTTGTTCTCAAACCATACTAGGTAGCTTTTACTGTTTATTCTGGATTTCTTTCCCTCCTTTTTCTTGCTTTCTCACTCCTCTTCCTCTTTTCAATTATTTATTTAGATCTTATCTTTCTTTGCAAATATATTCAATAGCCATACAAATAAAGCATTAATAGAGTCAAATCAATCTGTAAAAGGTAGAAAATGGCAACAGGCTGATAAAACTGAGAAAGACAATGAAACTGGATAAAATTGTAAATTTCCTGAAAGTTGCCCTGGGAGACCTTACAAAATCCAAAGCCTTGGGAAAATAAAAAACGGACTGGGAAGTTAAAAGTGACTGCGAACCTGTACGAAGAAGCCTTGTCCAACACCCAAAAGAATGCAGATTTGGCATCGAACCTGTCTTCTATACTAACAGAAGGCAGCAAGAAGGAATTTCCAAGCAATGGTCACTCACCTGTCCAGTGATGGGTGCTAAGAGTGACAACAGCAGCCACCACTCAAAGGATAGACAAGCAAGTATTGGCACCTCCTCCTTGCAGCAGTAACTGCTCACTCCTCTAAGTGTGAGAGAAGTAATATCATGTTCTTTCTGTCCCTCTTTGGATCACAGCACACTATACCAGGGAGGAGACCCGTCGTATCATGTCACTGTACTCCTTGATAATTGGGGATGGCTCAACCAACCTTCAAAGTTGTTTCAAGATTAAAAATGTGGAAATGAGATCCATGTAAGCTGGCCTGAGCTGCCTGGAGGAATGATGGGATGAATGAGTGCATGGATGCGAAAGGTGATTTGAAAGATCTCTGCCTGAGACTCTGGAGGGAGAACCACTGCCATTCTTAGTAGACAATACTGACTTTGGTGGACCAAGGGTCTGATTCAGTATAAGTTAACTTCATGCGTGGATGGACAGATGGATGGATAGCAACCACCCCATCCAAGATACTGCATTGCCACTAGATCTTTTCCTAAGCAAACAAAAGGAACATTTAACCATTAGACCTCATATGCTGTTTCAGGCTCCCTGTCTCATTGCTTTACTGTTGAAACCCAGTTGTTTGGTTCTGAACAATGATTAATTAGCAACATCAAGCCAAGAGGAAACACTGTCACTATGGAAGAGACTAATTATAACTCGTTCACCTCTGCTGTTCATAATTGAAGCTGGATGCCATCCTTAAAGAAACTCTGACAGGAAGAAAAGTTACAAGGGAATTCTATCTATTGCTGAAGCACGCAGGGAAAGATAGGAAATTAATTAGGAGGACTGGCATTTCAGATAAAGAGAAAGCAATTTCCAGTATATGTGGATGCCATAGTTCAGACATGTGTAGCAGCGACGGAAGAAAATCTCCCCTGCTGAGTTGATATTGCTATCTGGAAAATGTAATGCTTTTTATCCCGATAAAAACCTAACACTAGTATTGTGTCCTAAAAACAGCAAACACAATCAGAAGTGTCTCTATGCTTCACTAGGAACTATTTAGTTACCCTTTGTCTATTCTTTGGAGGATCTTGGGCAAAACCCTATATTAACAAACAATAAAGCATAAGTTAATCCTTCTGGCCTTTGGTGCATAGCTCTTTCTATAGAAGAAACAGCACCAGCTACTGCCTGAAAGTAATGGGTATGTTGCTAAATCAGTGCTACAAAACCACTGAAACTCAGGGCTTGCAAGATGGTGCTGTTCCGCCAGTCCTACGGTTGAAGCCTTAACCAGCATCTGAACTGTACCGACCTCCCTGTCAAAAACCCTCCTTACATGTTATCAAAGGTACATATGACCCTCCCACCTCCTCTTGCCTCCTCTCCAGTCAGTAGAAGAATTAGGCAATTGGTGGTTAAAAAAAGTTTTTCATAATTTTAAAACTTATTTAACGATTAGCTAATGTTGCCAGTTTAGTCTATTTCTGTATGCGTTTTATCTTGATGTAATTCTGCCCTGAATTCCCAAGGATAAAGTGGACAACAAATGTAATAAATAAAATAATAATAATACTGTATGGTGGTATGAAGCATACACATGACATACAGTAAGACAAAAGAGCTAATTTCAACCCTGAAACAAAATTACATATAGGACTGTTTTCTACCTGCTTTACTTTTCTAGTGCTAAGAAGAGTGTCAAGAAACTGATCTCTCTGTGCAGTTTCTGGTTCAGGCTGAGGCCTAGCAATAGATGGAAGATTTTGTCTCCTAAACACAGCAAGCTGCCTTGAGCTTCAAAGAGCCAGATAACAGAGAGGAGGGAGATAACCCAGCAGCCAGGCATTCCATTAGGCCTGGTATGGGAGGGTGCATTCCATCTCATTAACACCTCATTAACAAAGATATTTGCTCTATTGAACCTGTTAATTGACAATTGAAGTCAGGCCATCTGCTTAGCAACAGGTCTGATAGTCAGGTTACATCATTTGCTATACATCTGATTGGCTAATTGGAATCAGGCCAACACAAGTCTTTTGGTCTAAAGTAAAAGTTTTTCATTCTAGTTTTGTTCTTTGTATGGCTTGCATCTGATTTTGGGATGCCTTTTGTTTTGTGACTTGGCCCTGGTGCTTGGATAAGCTTGGGTTTTGCTTCTGCCTTGCCTGTCTTGTTTGGTGACTCTTACTGACCAGAAATGTTGCCTTGGAGGGTAAAACCTTGAAGGATTCAGTCTGCTCACACTTCAGCCTTTTTGGTCTTTAGTCTTGCTTGACCTTCCCCTCCAAAGAGACTATTGCCCTGGGTTGGTGACATGAATGGTGGGGTCTTTTGAGAGGGAGACCACCAGAATTAATCTCCCACGGGTATGATCTTGGGTGAAGAAAACTACAAGGGGCCATGGCTACAGCACAGAGAGAAATCAGAATAGATCAAGAAGGAAAGCCAGTAGGATCTACCCATTGTCTCTCACCTGTATGTTTATGATGGCCTCCAAATCTGAAGCATATGGGACAATGCAATCCAGTGGATTTAGTAGATCACTGTGGATTTAGTAGATCACTTATAGTAAATCACACTGGTATAATTTTCATTCCCTAATTTAGAACTGAGAACATGAATGAAATGTGAATTTAAAATACCATGTAAATTCAGATATCTGGACTAATTTTTCCCTTGAATGCTATGTCTGGAGGAATTACAAAGATATAATAACATGGATAAGGTGTTGTATTGAGTTTCTGATTGGTATTTTTAATAACCATAATTGAATTTATTAATACAGGGTATGTTTTGTTCTGTCATGATATGAGTAGCATTGTGCCAATTTGGTGCAGTAGTCAGGAAGGTGGACTTCTAATCTGGTGAGCCAGCTTTGATTCCCTGCTCCTCCTCCACATGCAGCCAGCTGGGTGACCTTGGGCTCGCCACAGCACTGATAAAGCTGTTCTGATTGAGCAGTAATATCAGGCTTTCTTAGCCTCACCTACCTCACAGGGTGTCTGTTGTGGGGAGAGGAAAGGGAAGATGATTGTAAGCCACTTTGAGACTCCTTCGGGTAGAGAAAAGCGGCATAAAAGAACCAACTCTTCTTCGTAGGGGAAAGGCCAGGTAAAACTGCTTTGATCAAATATAAATAAAATCAATTAGATGTTTGTCTGAAGCATATATGCAGGGTAATGCTGAAGGTCCATAGAACAGATCAAGACCTCCCTGCCACCGCAGTATCAAATGTCGCATTGCCCATGATGGGTAAAGGCCAATGGATACTATGGAATCCACAGTTTCTTTTAGTAAAGTTCACAGGAAAGAAATCTATGCTAGGTTTTCATTCTGCTACGGAGCTAGTACAGATTCTCTCAGTAGTTATTTGCTCAGCTAATATTCATTCAGTAAGGAACTAAAGAGACTGGGAAGGTAGATGGGGTAGAACCAAGAATCACTATTTTATCTTATTCTTATTCATTGATTGTTCCTGTCCCAAGTACAGTGCGCTTCTGTTACAAGTGAATGATATCCTACACAGCATTTGCATCTCTTTGGCCATCGGCTGGGATCTAGACAGCAAAACATTGCTATCTTGTTGGCCACCTGCAGAGCAAACTCTAGATGGCAATCAATGTGACACATCATCCCTAAAGGAAAAGCTTGTGCTGCAGTCACTAGAGCCGCCGCCCCGATTTCTTGGCAGTTGAAGTTTTCCTAAATTGGAAACGGGAAATATTTCCAAAACTGCCTATCTGCTTTTGCTGCCCCAGGCATCATTTTATAAGCAGTTCTTTTTCTAGATTGCCTCTGTAACCTTCCTCCTAAATCATCTTGGCTGCCTCCTTTGTACTTTCCCTAGCTCTTAAATACTTTTTGTGAAATACGGCATCCCAAATGAGGACGTGCCATGGCTTTATATAAGGGCAATGCAATATTGGCTGTATTGTTTTTCATTTCCTATCCTAAGCATTCCTAGTATGGTTTGTGTTTTTTGCTGTTTCTGCATGCTGGGTTGACTTTTTCATTGAACTTTCCACTACAACCCAATACCTCTTTCAATCTCAGCTACAGACCCCATCAGCATATATATTTAAAATAAGGGTGGTGATGTTGTTCCAATTTGCATCACCTTACACTTACCCACATTGGACTTCATTTGCCACATTATTTCCCACATCTCATTTGCTGAGATCCTCCAGGAGCCTTTGTGGAGAACCTCCTATAGGTCAATCTACCTTGGTTCCCACCAGGCCGAAAAATTTTGTATCTTCTGCAAACTGAACTGCTCAGCCTCAATTCCAAATAGTTTGTGAACAAAATGGGTAATACTGATCCACGTGTGACTCCACTGTTCACTTCCCTTGATTGTAAGAACAGTCCACTTGTTCCTACTCCCAACCAGGAGCTGGCAGCCCTCCCTGAGACAAAGTCCAAGCAACTGTTGTGCAACTGTGGAGAAGACACAGTTAATTCAGTGTTGGCATTGTTATGTAAGCTGCTAACATCTTTTGGGAGACTGTAAAACTTCAGATTATTATTGCTAATCAAGAAATTTCCAGGAGACCAGTTTTCCATGGTAACCAAAGAGATTTCGGAAAGCACACCTGACAGAAAAGAAAACAATGGATAATAATAATTTAGTCTGAGGAGAATTAGATTTACAAAGAGCGAGACAAAAAAATCAGCCTGCCTTATGACAGAGGCTGCATGACTGACTCTGGAGTTACAGAGAAAAAAAAAAACTGATCCCATTTGGAAGTGAAGCTTCATGAAAAAAAACACATAGAAGAACCATTTCTAAAGAAATAGCCCTTTTAAAATGTTCTAAGGAACCACTTCCCATGCATACCCCCCCCCAAAAATAAACAGGATTAACCTTTCTTGGGGCTGGGGGAGGGACTGTGGCTCAATAATAGATTATTGGTTTTGTAATTAGAAGGTCTCAGGTTCAATCCTCCACTTCTCCAGTTGAAAGGACCAGGTGGCGTGTGAGAGCTTGTGCCAGTCAGAGTAGACAAAATTGTCCTTGTCAGACATTTAGCAGAGATTGTCATGGTGATCAAACCTACCTTAATAGCATGTTCAATTGTCATATGATGAGGAAACATCAATGTGGTGGAGTGTCAGAGTGGGACCATGGGAGACAGGTGTTCAAATCCCCATTTGGCTATGAAATCTCACAGGGTGGCCTTGGGCCAGCCATTCTTTTTTGTGAGACGACACATGTGAAGGCATGAGAGCCGGGCATGAAAGCCGGGCAAATGCAGAGGGTGGTGGCCTTTGTAATTCTGTTTAAAACTGTGGGCTCCAAACCAGACATTTCTTATATTACATAGAAGATTAGTTGGAGCAGCACTATACTTACTTTCTTTACCAGCCAGCCAGCCCCAAAATGTTATGTATTAGTGCATTTTAAAATGGCCACTCAGAAAGATGCATTGGGTCAAAACATGCTTGGTGTAGTTGTGAAATGATACACAGTAAACAATTGTGAATTATTGATGTTTTAATTTTTTTACTTGTGCACTTTATTGTAATAAATATCTGCATGTTAAAATTTATCCTTGCAGTTCAACCTTTGGGTTCCTAATAAATCCCCATTAGCCCGTGCAATCTCTCGCTGGGTGACCTTAGGCCAGCCATTTTTTCCCCAATGTAATGGACTTTACACATGGAGAAAATGATGGAGAATCTTGTATGCTGCCCCCAAGATCTTTAGAGGAATGGTGGGATAAAAATAACTTACTATCGACCAATCAAATTTTATTACAGCAATTGCCAGCCATAACAAAAACTATAAAACAGTAAACTTAGAATAAAAATAAATGGCTAATAAAACAGATCATCCAAGAGGTAAAAACTATACGGAAGCTATACTTAGTTGTCTGATCTTAATTAAAATTGCATAGTACTTTGCAAACTGGAAGGTGGTTGGGAGTGTTAACTCCCATAAAATAACTTACTACGGAGAGCTGTTCTAGCCTAAGAGAGACCATGCAATATGGATTGTGTACATGATTCACTGGCAAAACCACCCCGTATTGAGTCTGCCATGAAAACGCTAGAGGGCGTCACCCCAAGGGTCAGACATGACCCGGTGCTTGCATAGGGGATACCTTTACCTTTACATGATTCGTAAAGTGAGCTACCAATTTCAATAAAAAATGAAGGTATTCAAAATGGAAGGTGGGTCCCAAAGTGGCTTCTTCCATTTTGGTTGGGCCTAAGTATGCAAAAGTTTAGCGATTACACTTGGTCTTGAGAGCATCAGAATAGCCCTACTTGGATCAGACCAAAGATCAAAGCTAACAGTGGCCAGGAGGATGTCTCTGGGAAGTTTACAATAAGATCTTAAACATGATGGTCATTGCCCTTTGAACATGAACGTCCCCCTTAGCTATCTAAGACTAATAGATATCAATAAATTTGCCTTCTGTCATTTGTACAATCCTTTTTTAAAAGCCATGGGAATTAATGATTCTGACCTATCCTTGTCAGAGTGATGTAAGAGATTCAGGAGTGCAGAAATATTGGTGCATCTCTTCCTCCCATTGAATTGCTGATTGGCAGGAAGGGGCAGTTGTGTTCATGGACAGAAGAGATTTCCCTAAGCAGCACTACTAAGGTGCTGTCTTTCATAGAGTCTGTAAACTATCGGTTTCAGATTTCCTCTCATCTTCTTCATGCTAACTTAGTCTATGAAGGTCAACTGACTGGCAACAGTTTTCCAGGGAGATCTCTCACAACACCCTACTCACCCAATCCTTTTAGCTGGAGATGCAATGGATTGGACATGAGAACATGCAAAGCAGATGCTCTGCCACTGATCCATCATCCCTGCACTGAAGGTTGTTCATCCACGGAGAACATTCTCACCCAACTAGGATGTCCCTCTGAAGTCAAATGGAGCCAAAGCCACCTACATATGTTACGAATGGCCTTATTTGCCAGAGAAAACCCTATTTTTCTGGTACCCATCCCTGGAAAATTACTGTCCTGTTTTATCCCTGTGTGAGAGTTATTGACATGCCAAATGCACATTGCTGAACTGATCGATCTTAATTGCTCAGCATACTCCCAGATTAGTTACCACATATTTATACAAATACACATTTAGGAATACTAAGGTACTGTGCGGTGAACAGCATAGCATCATGTCATTTCACATAGCTGCAGTTGCTGCAGTATATCTAATTATGGCTGATTATGTATTCAAAGACTATCTTTCATAAGTAGACCAAATGCCAATTTTTTAGTAGATGACAGGTTACTGCAAAGCAAAGGACAAGGGCAACAGAGCAGAGATTTCAGTGAATATAAGCATGATCCTGTTTTTTTAAATCCCAATCTGTGTGACACTGGAGGGCATATATCTGATATCAGTATCTTTACATTTGGATGCATCTGAGCACATATCTAACCTTTGCCTCCTTCAAGGCTTTTAAAAAGAGAGATGCTGAACATTTTGTACAATGAGACACATGACTTACTGCTTTTTGCTTCCAGGTCTTTATATTAGACAGATATCAACTGGAACATGGTTATTATAAAAAAGATCAATTGCATTTTTAAAGCAGCCGAATTCTAGGTTTGTTTCATTTCTTTCTGATGGATCTGGTGGTGATGCTGTTTAAAACTGATAAATGGAATGTAATGGGTCTTGAAAATTATTCTTGGGAGTAAGGAACACACCAGAGATGAAATGAATGCATGGCTGATAATAACTCCTCCAGGATACAAATTTAACAACCTCCAAGGTTTCATTGTGACTGTAGTTTTTATAATGAGAGTCCTGGGCTTCCAGAGTGCACAATGACTTCAGAAAAGTTCCCTGTCCTAGCCATACAAATGTATCTGAGGAGGGGCTGTAACTCAGTGGTTGTATTTAGAAGCCTTCATCCCTGGCATCTCCAGTCATTTATTTAATGGTTGATAAGATAACAGATTGTTACCCTGGCCATTCAGGGTGTCCAGCAATGGCAGCCGGTGTCCCAACTGGTGTCCTTGGCCAGTGTGATGGGAAATAGTATAGCTGCACCTACAGGGCAACCAAAGAGGGAGCTGTTGGTAATCCAGGACCTGGTGGCCACATTCACCTGCTGGGGGAGGGTCGGAGACTTCTGCACCAAGGGAAGATTGGCATTGGGCATGGATTTGTGGATCCCCCAACAACTCTCAGAACATATTGCCTACAGGAACTACAGGGCAGGCTGGAAGGGTATTCTGCCATATGAAATATTTAGTCTGGATCCACCCCAAAGCATCAAACCCTTGGTCTTTGAATTCAGAACACTATGATGGATTTCGTGGGTTTTATCCCTCTGTAATCCTACATAAAGTATAAGCACTTGAATTCACATTGGTCATAAGTATGCATAAATCAATGGGATTGCAGCCTACAAAAAAAGATTTCCTTTATATGACTATAATGTGAGAGCAGAATTTATAAGGTTTGAACTGTCACTTTATCCTGTTCGTTCTCTGTAAAGAATACAGTAGAAAGACAGCCCACTTTACAGAGCCATAGGAAAATTGGCCACCAACACAAACTAGGGAGGGGAAGGAAAGCATCTTAAAGACGTTAATTTCTTTCTCAACAAGAACAACAAAGTACTCCTTCACTAGTTGAATAATTAAAGGAATCAAATCCATATTTAATGCATAATTTCTTTTCCACTAAGAATAAATTAAGAAAACCAAGACTGGTGGAGAAAAATGAAATAATATGCTAACTTTCTAGTCTGAAATCTCCCCTCCAGGAGAAATTAAAGTGGGCAGAGTGAATAAGATAGAGGAAGGAATTGGTGGCATCAAATTGTGTGGAGGCAAAAGGGGTGAGGTCTGTTATAGAGGGAAATGTGCTATATCTGTGTATGTGCCAATGCTAGCTGCTGCCTCAGGGGGCTGCCATGCCACTCTGCCACTGGCTCACCTTTGGTGCTGTCCAGTGGCCACCATGGCTGGGGCTCCCCCTCGATGTAGCACTGCTCAGCTGCTGCTGGCAGCGCCCCCCAGTGGGTGGTGGGAAGTCAGGGACGCCGGTGGGAAAGCAGGTGGAGCAGGAGCTCAGGTGGCGGCAGCGATGTCCCTTGGCAAAAGACTACCCCCCCCCCCCCCAGGCCTCAGTAAAATTGTCAAGCATTGATCAGTCCCCGGTGATAAAAAGGTTGGGGACCACTGCTGTAAGAGATAGGATGTTGGACTAGATGGACCACCGATCTGGTCCAGCATATCTCTTATATTCTTTTTTTGGGGGGGGGCTTACTTCTGAACTAACCCAATCAGACCTCCCAGTAAGGGGAATTGGTTAACTTACTGTACTTCCCAGAGCAGTGCTATTTCATCAGCAGATTTGCCTTCATCATTACCTTTCATATAGAGAACTAAGATTAGAAACACTACCCTGTAACCTATGGAGACAAGAATATTCCATCATGAAGTTGCAGCATTCTATGGTTTACAGGGCCAACATGTCCCATCATGTACAAGTAGCAACAATTCTGCTTCTGTAAGATGGGGCTACACCATGCTGATGGTTAAAGTCCGGGTTGTTGTTGTTGTTAGGTGCAAAGTTGTGTCCGACCCATCATGACCCCACGGACAATGATCCTCCAGGTCTGGGTAGAATTGCCTTAATGGAAATTCAGGTTGGATTTTGCCTGGCAGAGACCTGTCTCCTCTCCCTACGATGGCTGTGAATACTACTAAAATAGATATGTTGTAAGGGCAATGTAAGGATGTAGAATGAATTACATATAATATATGACAAAGTTTTTTGTAAAAAGCAAAACCAAGTCAACATGATAAAACTGAAAATGGCTCTTCTCTCGTCCCAAGAACATGTCATTCACCTCCTTGGCCTACCTAACCAACACCCGCTGCAACAAATTTCCTTCTCTTTTATCTCATTTCTTCAGGTACACCAAGATGAAAACAGCCACCAACATCTATATCTTCAACTTGGCTCTGGCTGATGCCTTGGCCACCAGCACACTGCCTTTTCAAAGTGCAAAATACCTCATGTCCACCTGGCCATTTGGGGAACTGCTCTGCAAGGTGGTCCTCTCTATCGATTACTATAATATGTTCACCAGTATCTTTACCCTCACCATGATGAGTGTGGACCGGTACATTGCTGTCTGCCATCCAGTCAAAGCCTTGGATTTCCGGACCCCAGCTAAAGCCAAACTTATCAATGTTTGCATCTGGGTGCTCTCTTCAGTTATTGGGGTACCCATCATGATTATGGCAGTCACCAGATCAAAAGGTAAGTGACTGTACCTACATTCCATCTTATCCTCTTAATAGTACAAAGTTAGTGGTAAGGCAGCAGACATGCACCCTGAAAGCTCTGCCCATGAGGCTGGGAGTTCGATCCCAGCAGCTGGCTCAAGGTTGACTCAGTCTTCCATCCTTCCGAGGTCGGTAAAATGAGTACCCAGCTTGCTGGGGGGTAAATGGTAATGACTGGGGAAGGCAATGGCAAACCACCCCGTATTGAGTCTGCCATGAAAACGCTAGAGGGCATCACCCCAAGGGTCAGACATGACCCAGTGCTTACACAGGGGATACCGATACCTTTACCTTTACCTTTACCATTATCCCCTTGGGCCAAATGGATTTCTACCACAATTCCATTCATTCTTTCTGAATTCTAATAATGAACATTTCTAAAATTAATCCCCCAAATGGAGTGTATGCCATTGGATGCAACTTTCTATTATTTCAGTTCATTTTCCCTCCCTCTACATTGCTATTATATGTGTGTGCATTTGGATACAATTCTGTGAAAAATGATGTGGTATGATGGTATTGTCTTTTGTGTAGCATTTTACTGGCTCTTGTGCAAGAGTACCATGCCACGCAAAAAGAATCTTGGACTCACCATAAATGTATTCACAACAGGTTTGTCCCCCCCCCATTAATATATGGAACAAAAAGTTCCTCCCAGTTGCACATTGGTAACATACAGTGTAGTAATTTTAAAACAAAATGGAACACTGGAAAATTTCTAATGTACCAATTTCATTCTGGGGTTTATTTTTTTTTGGGGGGGGGGGAACAGATGCTCACCGCTTTGTAAGTAAAATGGTATTCTCAGCACATATCAAACAGAAACTCAGTATGGTGTAGTGCTGAGTAATGTTCTGGATACTAGGATCTGGCAACCTGTATTCAAGTTACCACAATTCCATGAAACTTTCTGAGGAATTTTGGGGCACTCACACTCACTTAATGTATCTCACAGGGTAGTTGTGAAGATAACTATTAGGAAGGAAAATAACGTATTCTAAGGAAAAGGTGCGGTAAAATGTGATAGATTTTTAAAATTGTAAGTTTCTTGATATAGAAATCCACCTCTTTGTTGTTGATATGCACAGTGCTATATTTTATATTTATTTATTTAAGTCTTTATATCATAGAATTATAGAGCTGAAAGGACCCATACTGGTCATCTAGTCCAGTCCTCTGTTCAATGCAGGACGAGGCTAAAATATCCATGATAAGTATTCTAGTACAGTGGTCCCCAACCCACGGGCCGCAGCCCGGTGCCGGGCCACAAAGGCCTTGGCGCTGGGCTGCAGCTCCCTCTTCCCGCCCCCCCCCCCGAAGCGAGAAGCTCGCCAGGCCGCGAGCAAATCAGCCGCCGAAGTGGCCGATTAGCTTGCGGACTGGCAAGCTTCTTGTTTCGGGAGGGGGGGAAGAGAAGCTTGCCGAACCGCAAGCTAATTGGCTGCTTTGGCGGCCGATTTGCTGGTGGCCTGGAGGGGCCGGGAGAGGGAGCCGCGGCCACCGGCATGGCGGCGGCGCAAACGCGAATGCGCGGCAGTCCACGCATGCACGTTTGCGCTGGGGCTGCCGCGCGTGCGCGGGGCCCCAGGTCGCCCTCTCCCGCCACTCCAGAGCAGCGGTCCGTGGCAACCAGAAGGTTGCGGACCACTGTTCTAGTACAAAAGCCACCACCTGACCTTTGTAAGGAATTGCCCATTGGGAAAGTCAGGACTTTCTTTTGGGGCAACACCTGCTTTGTGCAGGGAGGGAGGGGGGTCTTTTTAAACTGAGAAGGTTTTTCTCAATTCAAACCTTCAAAGGAAAAGGCCTTTCTTCACGATATGCAAGTGTTTGTTTTGCTGTAGTAAACTTTGTAGACAGGCACTGAAGAGAAAGGAGAGCTATTGTGAGGTTCAGAAGCGTGGATTAATGTTCACTGTGTTCTGCGTTCCATCCTCCCCTAGTGGTTGCAATGCAGAATGCACTAGTAGTAAATAAATCAAGATCCATTCTGGGACTCTTTAGTAAATGATGGGTCTCTCTGATGAGTAACACATGCTTGCCTCACTCCTGATAATACCTGATCTGCAGCGTTCTGAGCCAACTGGAACCTCTGAGCTAACTTTGAGAGAAGACCTGTGTAGTTTAGTTTCCATGTGACCATGGTGTGGAGTTAGGTGGCTAGTTTGGCCAAGGTAAGGGGTGAGCTAGTGCCCAAGAGACTTCTTGACTTCAACCCTTCAGTGGCAATGATGATAGGTGTCAACTGGCCAATTTGAGGGAGAAAAGCAATGCTACATTTGCCCATTATTGGTAACACTGTACTGAGTAGCCCCATGGCACTAGCACAAGGACCACTCAGGTTGTCTTTTTCCAGACAATTTCCCTCCTCGCCCCTGCTTCTCCTCTCTTACTTTATCTCTCTCTCTCTCTCTCTCTCTGTCTTCAGAGTAGCTATGGCTAGAACATCTGCTTGGTGTGCAGAAGGTCCCAGGTTCAATCTTTGACATCTCCAGTTAAATGGATCAGTTAGCAGATGATGTGAAAGATCTACCTGAGAACCTGGAGAATTGCTCTCTGTCAGACTAAACAACTGACTGTGATAAACCAATGGGCAGTATAAAGCAGCTTCACATGTTGTCTGCCTACAAATCCAAAACCCCTTCACTCTCTTCCTTTTATCTTTCTTGCAGATGGCATTGTGATGTGTATCCTCCGTTTTCCTGAACCTCATATCTACTGGGACACAGTCACCAAGATATGTGTCTTCATCTTTGCATTCCTGGTTCCAATCTTGGTCATCACTATCTGCTACGGGCTCATGATCCTCCGTCTGAAAAGTGTCCGCCTCCTCTCCGGCTCCAAGGAGAAGGATCGCAACTTGCGCCGTATAACACGTATGGTGCTGGTGGTGGTAGCTGCCTTCATTATCTGTTGGACCCCCATCCAAATCTTCGTCATTGTTTGGACCCTGGTGAGCATCGACAAGAACAATCCCTACGTGGAGGCCAGTCTGCATTTCTGTATCGCTCTAGGTTATACCAACAGCAGTCTTAACCCTATCCTCTACGCTTTCTTGGATGAAAATTTCAAGAGGTGCTTTCGGGAGTTCTGCCTTCCCTTCCGGTCACAAATGGAACAGAACAGTTTCAGCCGGGCTCGGAACACCACCCGGGAACGGATCTCCACCTGCACTCCTTCTGAAGTCCTCAATAAGTCAGGATGACTAGACATGGAGAGCCACAGGAGGGACTCCCAGAGACACAGAAGGGATGAACTGCAGTCAGAGGTGACTCAGGTCACCACCACTGAATTTTAGCAGAAACTGTAGGGAGGAGCCACTGTGGAGAAAGGGGCAGATCATTTACTTTTCAGCAAAACTGCAAATGTTTGTTTGCTCCGTGGACAAGAAATTCCCCGGGTTACATACTGAGATACATTTATGACTTTCCAAGAATGAAAATGTAGAATTGCTGAAATGGTTTCCGGAAACCAGCTTCTCATTGGATTGTTGTTTTTTTTTAGTGATTAGATCTCATGTAGCTTTGAATTGCTTTTTGTAGATATCTTACATGAAAGGTGATAGGATCAATGCTTAAGCTTCAAAACGTGCCCTGTTGCACCTTCCATTCATTCATTGCTAGACATTTGGATAATATAATCATCTTCAGAAAATGATGGGGCCTATCAGCAGTTCTGAAATAGCTAAGCTTACATGCAACAACTTTACATTATTTTTACAAAGTGAACTTTCCAACAGTTACAAAATCAAATCCAGTTGTTCATTCATAGGAAAATGGTAGACATTTCATTTCCAGATCAGGAATTACTGATTTCCTTCTACTTTAAGCAAAACACCTAGCTGCAAACTAACAAGAAGAAGCTAGGTCTTTACCAGTAATTGTTTAATCATACCATAAACCTTGCTGTTCTGGGCAGCAGCAGGACTGGGATCTAGTGGCTTTCTATGCCTCGCTCAGCTGTTACTAACATTTCATTGCTTTATGGGAAGAAGCGGTGAAGTGGACCACTGGCCTGCTCCAATGAGGATAGAGCTGCCTTTGAGAAGAGGCCCAGACTCTGAATGGAGAGACTTGAACCATTGGGAGAACCTCATGCACGGCTTATCTTTCAGTTCCTTACCATGATGAGCTGCAAGCTGATACCTTGGTAAGGAGGCCTCAGCGTTTCTTGTGCCGCTGTGTCAAAGCAGCCAATGACTAATCAGGATTCTCCCATAACACAAAACTGAATTTTCTTTCTTTTGTCGTTTCCTTGCTAGTCTGTTAGTGAACGTCAGGCAGCCCTGCTGCAACTTTCTGGCCCAAGAAATCTGGGCAGAGGCTTACACTGAACTGTCCTTGATTGTACATATGAACACTTGGACTAGTGCCCATGCATCACCCAGGTGGCAATTCCTTTCTGAATGGGCTTGGAGCTTTGGTAGCTTAACCCCAAGCATTGCATTCATGTATCTGGCTTTTCAATAGCTTTCTGCGTTGCTATTTATTATTGCCTTACCCCCATGCAAGATACAAGTTGTATGGCTCTCCCCTCCCCTTCTCATTCTTTTGGGGCACCTTATTTCAAACAAAGCAACTGATGGCAAAAGAAGGCTCTGCACAAGGAGCAACTAATGGTTTCAATATTTGAGTGACTGAACTGGTTCAATAAAAGAAAGAGGTGAATGGGAAATTCTTTGTTATTTACTTCTGACTTCTAACATGTCTCATCCCAAACATAGTTCAGTCAAAAATACATAGTACAGGTTGCTGAACAGTTTTTGGCACTGCTGAAAAGTGCATCCACTTCTGGGTCTCCAGTCTCCTTTTGTTAAGAAAATGATCCAGTTTTAGTTGTTTCTCAGTCCTGCAGCTCAGTCCTGAGAACAAAGGACACCAGTTGACAAGCCAGACTGGTCTAGTTATGTCAAACTCTCTCTCCACTCTCAATTAGTCTCTCCACTGTCTTTGTAGAGAGATATTCCCTGAGTCAGAGAAATTCAGGGGAGTAGACACAAGCAGATATAAAGAGAACACAAGCTGCACGCTATTCTCACACTAGGACCCCCCCCCCCCACTTCTGGGTCAGTTTTCTGCATGGTCCTATCAAAGCTGCTGGCCTCACTTAGCACTGCCTTCACTTGCCTTCAGTGATGTGATTGGATACTAAAACCGGATCATGACATCCTGTTTGAGTTACTAAAAGCCACCATCTGGGCCACCCACACTCCACCAAGCAGCTCATACATTTTTCATTGTTTTATTCAATAAATTGAAAGAAGCTTTTAAGCAAAAGTTGGCCTAAACAAATATATCTGTGCTTTCTCAGTGAGAAATTACAGGGTCACTGAATCTCAGCTGTGTTTTCATCTCTAAAATTGTGTTTTATTTCCAAATATATAAGCAGAACATGTGATGAGAAAATAAAATGAAGTAGCAGGTTTTTTATTACACATTAGGAAGGCACTCTATACTTCAGGGTCAACCAAATGACAGCTCCCTCCCTTCTGAATCATTGTATTTCTAAGGAACTAATCTTTTCCCATTTATTCTCATGGAACAACCATGCTCTTCAGGCTATAGCAAGGAAGAGGCACAAACCAGAAAATCCTGATTTGGGGTTCAGAGTGTTTCTGAACTGAACCCCAAAATGAACCAAAGGGTCTGAAACAACCTGGCCAGTTTGGGCCAGTTCATTTCACTTGTCCCAACTTAGAATCAGGGGGAAGTGAAATGCATCGCTGAAATGGCTGTCACCCATTTCATTCTAACATCTTGACAGGTTCACTCATCAGCAGCTAAAAGCCATTTAAATCCTCTGTTTCTCTCCCCTCCCCCCGTACACACTCCTCCTAGATTGGAAGAGGAGAAGCAAAACAGACAGTTTAAATGGTGCACAGCCATTTAAACCCAACAGCTGATGGATGGCCTGCTCTGTTCAGCTGCTAGGTCTAAATGGCCCAACCCCCCGAACTGGATCTGGGGGAAGTACCTCCTCTGAACCTCAGTTGGGGGAGGGAATATGAATTGGCCAAATTCATGATGATTTTTGGCTTGTTCATACCCATTCCTACTTACAGCTACTAGTAGTTAAGTTAGCCAACTTGGCATTGATGAGACCCAATGTCTTGTCCATCAAATTTCCCACTTTATGGCACAGGAACATCCCCTGAGGAGGTAATAGTAGGTGATGTCTCTATATGTGTTTAGTAAAGCCATCTTGATTGCAAGGGATTTCAATGAGTATAATCTGCAGACAATGTCTTAAGGGGGAGAGGGTATTATTTGAGGGTTTATTGTAAGAAGAAAGAATGTAAATGACCGCTGAAAGAAGCAGTCATTGACAGAGACGAATGGAGAAAACTTTCCTATAGAATCGCCAAGGGTCGGACACGACTGAACAGATAACATCATCATCACTTTTGAAATTTGGATTTTCAAGTTGCAGACAAAGTGCAAAGAATTAATTAATTCACAAATCCCATACAGCAGGGGTAGTCAACCAGCAAATGCTGGCAGGGGCTCATGGGAATTGTAGTCCATGAACATCTGGAGGACCACAGGTTGGCTACCGCGGCCATACAGTACCCAACCTCTCTGATAGATCCTTAGCCAAGGGAATAAGAGAATAATCAGTATGCTATCATCTATCAATGAGCTTCCATTTGAAGAAAAATCCACAGTGAGGAATGTGAACATCCTTTAGTTAATGACTCCTCTGAAATATTACATAACTAGATTTCAAGCCCATTTTATATTGTCATAAAATGGGCGCTAGACAGCTCCCCCTGAGAACGGCGAACGACGTTCTCTCGCCCTGCGGAGCGCCCTCGCTGCAGCGAGGGGGCTCCGGAGGCCAAGAGAAGGCCGACTCCCACCACCCCCACCCTCCCCAAACGGCGAACGGTGTTCTCTCGGCCTCCGGAGCGCCCTCGCTACCGCGAGGGCGCTCCGGAGGCCGATAGAAGGCCGGCTCCCACCACCCCCCACCCTCCCCAAACGGCGAACGGTGTTCTCTCGGCCTCCGGAGCGCCCTCGCTGCCGTGAGGGCGCTCCGGAGGCCGATAGAAGGCCGGCTCCCACCACCCCCACCCTCCGCAAAGGGCGAACGGCCCCCGAAGCTCTCCCCAGCCTTCTCTCAGCCGGCGGAGCGGCCTCACGGCGTCTACTTCGCTGCGAGGCCACTCCGGCGGCCGGGGGAAGGCAGCGCAGGTGACCGCTCACCTGTCGCTGTGCGGGTGAAGCAGGGAATGGGGAGCCGCGCTTTGCGCGGCTCCCCATTGCCTGCTTCGGGCAGGATGGACACTTGGAGGGGCCAATCAGGAGCCGCTTCGCGGCTCCTGATTGGCCCCTCCGAGTTTTTATCCTGGACCGGTCCCGCCCTAACTCCTCCCCACTACCCCTTAGTCTTTTATTCAGTCCGTGGCGCCCGTGGCGCCACAGGCTGTATACAGATGAAAATCCATACAGATAGATAGGCCCATCCATACTAAATGAACACTAATGGGGAAAGAACAGTAGAATGTCCAACTGTTCTCCCCACTGTGCCAAGACCCCGTCTGTGTTGTAGGGGTGATGGATGTTATAATTAGCAGTGTAACCCAAGGGTGTAGAATAGTAAAAGAACCGTCTGCTTTCTGTGCAGGAGTTTTCAGGTTCCATCACCAGCATCTCCAATTAACAAAGAATTAGGTAAGTGATAGGAAAGACTTCTATCAAAGCACCTGAAAAGTCCCTGTTAATTTGAGAAGACTCTGACAGTTCAGTATGAGGCAGTTTCATGTGTTAAAAGAGTGTTTTAATTATAATAGTAACAACAACAATAATAATAATAGAGATAAATATAAGCACATTTTTGTGGTTTTGGTTGTATGGGTTCTCTATGTAAAGTGTAAAGGCAGCCTAGATACATTTTAAATAAATTTTAAATGATCACATGAGCCTTTGGGAGAGTCCCACATCTCATACACATTCTTACTCTGACACTGGCCTAGAGTACAGTAGAACCTGTGATCTTTGGGGAGTTCCTGTAAAATAATCAAAGCTCAATGCCCTTAAAAGTCTCCAGTGTGCCCATGTATTGTCATTCTGATCTTCTTGCCTCATTTTGGATATTGCTGAGATATGGCAGAAGGCATGCATGATAGAAACTCATGAAATGTACAGAGAGAATGAATTTGGGAAAGGCATTCACTTTCAAACTACTTTAATTCAGTCATTAAAGTAGAGGTCTTTCCAGGCACTCTGGGATCTTTGGATCTGTGAGATCACTTTCTCCACCATGTCCCTGCAAGAAGCGTATGATCCACTTAAACAATCCATGCTTTGTTTGGTCACCTCACTTTTGTGTATAGAATCGTTATACAACAGACATGCATTTTGTGCCCACTTGCACAGTCTACTGTGGACATTTCTGCCCCTCACCACTACATTCGAATTGCTCAGGGTATTAAGGAGGACTTGAGTGTTTGGGGTGAATTTTGGCCAACTGTAATGGGATAGCGATCTGACTTATCTCCTGGAGACACATTGCAGGTCCACTGTCATAAGGCAGGTTGGGATTCAGGGGCTACTTTGCAAGATGCTGGTGCATGCAGTGCTGGCTTTTGCAATGGGCTGGAACTGGCATCCTCAAGGATCTTACATTCCTTAAAACCTTTCTAATATTGATTACAGTAATAATTTGGAGAGACTATTTCCATGATAAACGCTTTTGGTTAACAATCTGGTGGTGGTTAGCATAATCAATGGTAATTGCCTCACTCTGAGTAGGTTATGAGCCTCCTACAGAGGTTTGCACTTGCTTGTAACATCTCCTTTCCATCAGCAAAATACATTGCAAGTACCAGTAATGACACTGTGGGCACACTGTCTCAATTTCAGGAGCAGAGGTCTGAGTTATGGCACCCAAAGTGCAGAAACACCCTGGTTGTTTTCCAGAGAAGTTGTGGAACCTTGGGAACATGTGTTCCTTGCAGGAAATATTTGGTTCCCTCATCCCACCTGTCAGTCTTATGACAAAGCTATCTCTTCCTTTCTCCATATTCTGACACACTTGGACTTTGTTCTCCGTTATATTGCAGAAGTGCCCGTCCACCATAGGTTGTTCCCCTGCTGACTATGGCATTCACTCATTCCATACTGGCGCTGCCACTTCTATTTCTGCTGTTGGACTGTCTCCTGAGAAAATTAGGGCCATTGGTTGCTGGCACTCTGCAGCATATTAGAGTTATATATGTCCTTAGCTCAACTGAGTGTTCATTTGTCTGTTTTTAGTTCCAAAAAGCTTGCACAGAAATGTTTGGATCATGGGACACTACATCATATTTTGGACTGGGAAATACAGGCTGGAAAATAGGTCTTGATGATGAGCTATAAATGTCCTGGGTAGGGCATAGATTGTATGCACTGGGCTTCACTGTGAGATACCATATCAACTCATGTTTTTTTATAACAGCCCTCCCGATGCAATCATTCCATCACTTCAGATCATCAGATCCTAGCTTCACTTCTGCTGACTACAAAATTAATTTGGTCAGAGCTGCTGGCTCCACGGTATTCATGACAGCTTGCCTTGTTGGCTACAGGCTAAGGATTGTTGGCAGGAATGGTGGTTTAGACATTAGGACTGATCCATTTGAGGAGGTAGGGCCTACATTATCCACCTCTTCCATTTGGAGGCTCCCTTAAGAGGTCATGGGGGTGGAGCCATTAGCAGCTTACCCAACTTGGGGGACTGTCATTTGGCTTCACCATCAGATGGCAAGGAAACCTCTCAATGACCAGAACCCATGTGGTCACCACAGCACTGTCACTCCTCGGTTCCCAGTACTTTTTAACACCTTTATAAATGATCTGGATGATGGAGTGGAAGGACTACTCATTAAACTTGCAGGTGACCTCAAACTGGGATGAGTGCACTGGAAGATCTGAACACACTGGGAAAGTGGCTCACTTGTGAATGAGAGGCAATTCAACAAGAATAAATTCTATATTTAGTTTTGTGGACCAGCTCCAATCATGCTTACTGAATTTGGATAGACAATAAATTGATCTGACCTTAACTTCTTGACACAGCTGATGGGTCACCACAATGATTATTGTGAGAGCACTTTCCTAGATCTATAATCATTGACAACAGCCTAGAATAAGATGGCTATAACCACAGCAAACTCCTTCATGAGCGATCCTTCCAACATTTCAAAACCAAGGAAAAGTTTACAATGCCACAAAAGCACTACTGGATCCCTCATGGGAAAGCATTTTTCAAGAATAAGAATAATTTATATACTAAGGATTATTTCTGAAGTTTCCCTCTGATACACCTAATGCATGGTATTGAAGGCTTCAGTATAAGGTTCTTTAGCCTTGGCAAATAAATATGCTACATATCTCGAAAGTAACTACCAGAAGTCCAAGGCCATGGCACTTGGCAAATGTGCAAAATCTAGAACTTGGATGCTAAATGGGCACAAAATTGAACAAGTAACCAAATTTAAATATTTAGGTGTATATATTTAAGCCTCTGGAGCAAAGAGCATCCATTATTCATATACATCAGAACTAGGGCAAAGATCAGCAAATAACATACTGAAATTCTATCAAAAAAAGAGCAGATTCTTTATACCAGCAACCCTGAAGCTATACTCTGCTAAATCTCTAGCCCAACTCACTTATGGTGCATTTTTGGGTGCTCCGATATCAGATACTATCAAGCTTGAAAGGGTCCAGTCTAAATTCCTTCGGGCACTCCTCCAACTTCCATGCGGTGTAACCAACTCCATGGTGCATCTGGAAACAGGAATGTTAATGGTCCAAGACAAAACCTGCCTGTCAGCAATAGGAATGTGGCTGAAATTAATACATAACCCACAGGGTATAGTTTCTTTAACCCTGAATGACAACTTCCAAGCTTCTTGGACTAAGGCTGTTCACAGAGGAATCCAAAGTCTGGGCTTCTCCATACACTTATTATCCAAATTAGCTCATGATCAAGCTGCATCATTAGTTAAGCAGCAGATACAAGACAATCGACGTCAACTGGACCTGAGTAAAGCTCCAACTTTTTTGGCCCCAGTTAAAACAAGATATGTTCTGGCCCCTTCCACTTATCTGTCTCAGCTGGTAATAAGTAAGCAAAGAAGGGCATTTACCCTTGGAAGATGCTCCATCTTGCCTTCAGATCCTGTAGAGGGTCACTATAAGAACATTCCCCTTACACTGAGACAATGTTTTTGTAGGAGTGGTAACATTGATACAAGAGAGCATTTATTGTTCCACTGCCCTCCTTATGTAGACATTCGTAGCAACTTGATTGAACCACTCCTTAATAAGTTTCCAGAACATCATGATGTAGATCGAGCAAAGAGGCTGCTAAGTGATGAGTCCCCCCAGGTGACAACTCAGCTGGCTACGTTTTGTGCCACCGCCATAAAAATCCAATGCTCTAAAGTATAAGTTTTAAGTTCTATTTTATGATCTGTTTCAAATTGTATTACATTAAATGACCATATTCTCTTGGTCTCTTATATAATGACTTCATATAACTTAGTCTGAACGACTAATAAAGTTTGATTGATTGATTGTTACATATGTAAGTTTGACCCCATGTCTTTGTGTGGATCACTTTTCCTGGAGTAATTCCCACTGGGATTTACTTCTGTGTCGACCTGTTTAAGATTACTCCAGAAGTGGAGCTTGGATAAAAAGAACCACCCCAGAGGGCAGGGAGTGTAGCAGATAATAGGATCCACAGTAATGGGTTTAAACTACATGTAGAATAGTGCTAGCTCGATAAAAGGGAAAAAATCACAGTCAAAGTAGTTCAGCAGCGGAATAACTGCCCTAGGCAGTGGCGAGCTCCCCCTCAGTGGCAGTCTTCAAGCAGTGGCTGGACAGATTCTTATCATGAATGCTTAGGCTGATCCTACCTTGAGCAGGACTAGATGGCTTGTATGGCCCCTTCCAACTCCATGATTCTATGAAAAGGTTGGACATTGCATTCAGCAGAGGAAATTTTGTGCAAGGGAGTTTCAGAGAAATTATTGCTGGCAGATAATGCCATTATTTTGATTTTGTCTCCTTCATAGCAAAATACCAGTTCTCTTCAATACACATCTTATGATCTAAGCTATTTAAAACAAACAAAAAACTAAGCTTGTCAGGTCTCTACTCCAAATATAAATGAATAAAAAGCAACCACTTTTAAAAAGCAAGGCTGTGGTAGATGCTTTATAGATGAAAGTTGTGCCTGATACACTTAGAATCAGATGTGGAATGCTCTTAAGGGCACGGTTTTCATCTGGAAAGGAAATATTCTCTTGATTTTCTCTGTAGGAGTCCCATCATTTCTCTGCAGCATTTTCAAGTAACATCTGTGACCCATCATTTTCCATTAGACTTCTTTTAAGAAACAAAGACAAACCTGGGGCACCTTAAAGTTTACTATGTATATTGTGGTGACTGTGAAATCATTTTTTTAAAATTAAGACTATCAGCTGAATATCTTGCAAACACATTTTGTTTTTTGCATACAGATAGCCTGTCTGTTCCACCTTGCTGCAGTGATTAAAAAGGGTGGCCTCTCATCAACCGTTTATGCACTGGAGGTTTCATGCTGGGCTGCAGGCTGGAGTTTTAGTCATGGCAGTTTGCCCCTGCCTCTTCCTGCACCCATACAGGGGAGTATTTGGCCTGGTGCACCTCATCCACCCCTGATTTGTGCTACTGCACGGGAGCTGGGGCAGTGAAGTTCCCAGTGCATAAACGGTCATCTGGAGAACTGGGTTTGATTCCCTCTCCTCCACATGCAGCTGCTTGTTGGGGAGAGGAAGTGTGGGCAATTGTAAGCCACTTTGACACTCCTTCAGGTAGTAAAAAGTGGGGTACAAAAAAACAGTTCTTCTCTTCTTTTTAATATGGACTGTTGGGAGGCAACTTTTCTCCATGGCTGTATACTGCTTATTCTTGTCCTCATGGGATGGTTAACGGCAATAATAACAGAACAAAGTTCTGTGGCACCTTTAAGAATAGGAATGTACATTCTGCTAAAGCAAGCAAAAAAAAAAAAAAAAACCCTTAATGCTATACTACTATTTTCAGGTATTAAGCCGATTACAGATTCTTTGATCTGATCAGCTATTGATATAGCTATTGGTATATTCAGCTACACCAATCACCTAGGGTAGGGGAGCTCTCACTTCCCACCACCCCAGCTGATCCTCTCAGGTCTGCATGTAACAGCAAGAGTCTTCCCCACCACATGCAGATCCCGGAGACAGCTTCTGGTGCCAGGCAGAAGCACTCCCAGTTGATATATAAAAAATCACAACACCCAAAGCCTCGTTCAAATATTTATCATGATTCATTACTTTTTTCTGCTGTCCAATGAACGATTTTTCAGTCCCAGACATCTAATGCCTGTAGTGAGCTAAATGTTCTCCAGCGAACTTGTTATTTGTACCCACTTAGAGAACTGAAACAGTTAACTAGCCCTTCTTTCTTGTCTCAGATTCATAGGCTTGTTTAACCCTACTATGTTACATTAGCTGGGTTAAAAGCACCCCAAAGTAAAAATCAGTAGAGTTCTTTTGAGCAGCTGTGTCATGCCTCTCATGCTTTGCAATCTACAGAAAAATACTGTTCAGTAGTGAGTAGCTGCACTTTGGGAACATTGGGTTGGATTTGGACTAAATTTTCCATCAGCAGAATGGAACTTGTCTGCCCCCTGTCCTCCACTGCAGCCACCTGATCTCTTTAAAATGCTGCTCCTGGAGATGGGAAACCCCAAATGGGATCATTAGCAGGAAGCTAAACAGAAGTTGCTAAGTTAGTCTTAATTCCATAATTTACTGAAGTGCTGGTGGCATATAAGGACTCATGGCTGACTGGAGTGACGTTTTATTCTGGTGGGATTCTTTTAAAATCTCCCGTGGCCATAGTGTTTGCTGACAATGGAAGCAAAAACACTTCAAATAAGCCCAATGTGGGGAAGGAAATATTGTTTGCTTTTTATTCCTGGATTTCTGTCTCTCAAAGAGAGTCACCGGAGTAAATCTGCAAGAGTGGAGAGTGACTAAAACCTTCTACAAGCAGTAGTAGGTGGGAACAACTTGATGTCCCCTGCAAAGGCACATTAGGGGAGGTATTCTCACATTCATACGATCCTACTCATTTTGTTTCCTAAGAAACACCCCACCCCATTTTCTTATCCTCAGCTCCAATGAGGCCTAGGATTGAATTTGGGAAAATCTGGATGCAAAGAATATCCTTTGCTACTTTGGCACTTGCAGCATAGTTTGACTCCCTCTCATTTCGAAGGATAAAGTTGGTACTTACCATAAGGCCATTCATGGTCCAGGTCCTACATATCTGAGAGGTCACCTCTCTATCTCTCCCCACAAAGAGCGCTTTGCTCTGCTAACACCAACCAGCTGGTGGTCCCTGGACCCAAGGAGGTATGGTTGGCCTCAACCAGGGCAGGACATTTTCTCTCCTGGTTCCCGCCTGGTGGAATGAGCTCCCAGAACATATCCAAGCCCTGTTGGAGAAGGCAGTTCTGCAGGGCCTGTAAGACAGAGCTCTTCTACCAGGCTTTGGGTTGGGACCAGCGATATGTTAACATCTATTGGGCCCCATCTACTTACTTGCTTACTGTAAGACACCCCAGACCATAGTCTGGTCTTTGGGAGGCTATCGGAAGATAATCTAGAAATGGGCTGTTGATGCTGACACTTTTACTTGACTGTCATTTAGTTATTATAGGTTAAATTTTTTAATCTTAATTTTTAATTATTGTATTTATAATGTATAATATTGTACAACCCCCCCCCCTCCCCGAGCTATCCTCCTGGTTGGGGGTGATATATAAATAAAACAAATTAAAAAAATAACATAGTTCAGCAGGGGAGTTCCCAACTAAATGAAATGATATTCATGATGCAGGACACCGGCCATGATTGCGCACTCACATAAACAAGAGTATGATCTGATTTCCATGCAAACCATTCCCAGTTCCCTAGCCACTGGAGAATGCTGCCTCATTCATTTCTCTGGTATAGCTTAGGAGCGGTTGCCTTGGAACCAGTGAGGCAAAGTAGCTTGTTCATTACGTAGAAGAATAGAATGGTTTGCTAGACTTTAATGCCTGATGACAATACTCAGCAGTAAAGTGGCCCAGAGAGAGGCTGACTCTTCAGAGTGGCCACATATATTATTCACTTCACTTAAGAAAAACTCTAAACGGGGAGGGGGAAAAAAGAGCGACCCTCACAGCTCATTGGGGAGAAAAGAATCACTGAGGATTAACTGGACAAGGAAAAACAAATTCTGATTAATTCAACACTCTTCCATTTTCCCCTTCCAATTAAGGACTGTGGTTGGCTCAGTAAGGGCTGCTTAGACCTTTCCCGCACAAATGACTTACTCCTTTCTACATAGTCAAGCCTCAAGCCATGGATCTGGCTTATCCAGTTTCTTTCTACACCTCATTAATTTTAGCAATGGATTCAGTGTTGGGTCAGTTAATTTTCTCTCTCCCGTGCCCCAAATAATCTGGATTGGGCAAGTCTGCCGCCATCAGTGCTGTCATTCCTGGCATCAAGCTGCCACTGCCTCCTTCTTTTCTTAGCATTTGATATTGTGATATGTCGAGGTAAAGCTAAACAACTACTCTCTGCCTTAGGCTGATTGCAAATGAGTCTTCCCACCTTGGATTTGGAATGTACTGGGCACGGTGGCTTGTTGGACTGATCCATTAATGTGATTTCTTAGTCTTTCACATCAGAGAATCACTGCACTAGAATTTTGGGTTTATTTTGCCTTAGTGGATTAATGATCAACATGGCATGGTATTGATACATGGACACAGTGGTTCAAGTGCTACTTGTATAGTTTTATCTCCATGTGTTTAACCTGACCAACAAACATCATCAGAGCTTGTGCCTAGTTTTTGTGGATACATACCAGAAAAAGTGTTGCATCTCAGTTGCAATCATCCATCCTTGCATGTAGGATAGCTCAGGAAAGAAACCCACTGGAGTTTTCTTACCAGACAAGGCTGCAATGGCATGTCCTGGCAGGTATGAGTGTTCCCTATTATTTGGGGTCTAATTTCAGAACCTATCAAGTCCTTAATGGTCTGGGGCCCTTCTTTAAATAGTCAATTCATGCTAGAATAGATCCTGTTCATTCTGCAATATCTGAGTTAGATAATTATGGTGTATGACATGTTATTTGCTATTTTTACCCAATTCCTTATGCTTAATTCACACAATAGTCCAATCCAGCCTTAAAAATTGGGAAATCTGTTTTTGTGAAAAGTTAAAACAGAGAGGGGGGTTTTAATTTTGGGCCAAGTAATAGATTAAACTGTGATGAGTTTTCTCAGTTGAGGTCTAGAGATTACCCATCAACTACTGTTCAATGGCAATATTTACAACCGCAACATCTTTTGGTAATCTAAATATGGCGCTGCAGCACTGTTTGAAAATCTCCTCTAGTCTTGGAAACTCTCATTGAATCAATGCAGAAAATGAAACCTACAAGAAACATTTATAAACATTTGATGGTCTTAATATGCAAAGTCTCAAAAATGAATAGAATAAGGCAATCACCCTAATTTGCCAAACCACGGGATATGGCCCTAAATCATATGCTTCTGGTTTCTATGGACCTCAAGGCGGAACAGACAGAGCAAAATGTTTTAAGGATATAGTGGACACCAACACCACAGCATGTTTTTAGTAAAGGACTAGGTAAAGTGCCTTATTGCTGGTGTTGTAACTCACATGACATCTCCTAAACATGTAGTCATTAGCCAGCAGTGAACATTAGCATTCAGTAGCCAGAAGTTTCAAGTAGCCACAAGTGGCAAGTTCCCACAAGTGATCGATAGCCAGAGGGAGATAGTTGCAGCAACTCAGCAGAAACCAAAATTGGCCAGTAGTCACAAGTGACTAGCAGCCAGGAGAAGACAACATCCAGGAGTGGCCAGTAGTTACAATTGACCAGCAATCACAGTTGGCCATTAACCTGGAGAGCCAATAGCCAGGAAGGCTCAGTAGCTATAAGGGGCCAAGAACCAGGACTGCCTTGCAGCCATAAAGGAACAGTAGCCAGGAATGAACAGTAGCAACATGGGGCCAGTTTCCAGCAGCCAACAGAAGACAGAAAAGGTCAGCAGCCAGACATGGCCAGTATAAGTGGCCAAAAACAAGGAAGAAGATGGCGAGGGTATAACTCTAATTCTTCTGGACTTCTTGGCAGCTTTTGATACCATCAATTATTGCATCTTTCTGCATTACCTTTGGGACTGGGATACACTATTCTGCAGTTGTACCTCAAGGGTAGGTTTCAGATTGTGCTACTGGGGGACTACTGCTTTGCCCCTGGGCCCCTGATCAAGGCTCCATCTTGTCTCCCACGCTTTTCAACATCTATGTGACACCAGGATTTGGTTTGGGTTTTGCTGTCTTGACCAATGGTATATTTTGGGAAGGTGGTTGATAAACATGTAAATTAATAAAAATGCTACATGTTACCTGTTTATATGAAAAGTGAAACCTTGAATACAAACAGGTACATTGATTTTGCCAAACCCAAACTTCAGTGCTCAACAGTTGGAAAAATGACTTAGATCCTATGGAGTTCTGTGAATGGCGTGAATGGGTAATTTTCACCAATCCCTCAAATGATGGTCCTCAGGGTACCCTCCTGGAGGCAATTTGGGTGGCAGCAGGAGGAAGCAGTCAGCAGATGAGTTCTGTGAGGCTGAAGCAAATGTTGTACAAGCAGACTCATTAGACAATTCACTTACTTTTCAAACAGAACAATAGTAAAAGTGGATTTGGGGCCAAGAACATCGTCAAATATACCTAGTCCACATTTGTCTCACATCTTCATTTCCAAGAGTAGATTCTCATGCTGAGTCATTGTGAGCTTTTTCTAGTCAAAGATCAAACAAAAAGTATCCAAATGATCAAGAATACATCATGCCACTAGGCACAATTCGTTTCTGCAGTTTTCTTTATTGAAGTGAATCCATCACTGAAATAAATATATTTCAGTGAAAGCTTCTTTGATACAGCTATGCCACACGAATTCCGCAGCTCCTATTAGAACTATGCCGTAAAGTCACTGGCATTAGAGGAATCTTATTCCAGCTCCAAACTGAATTCCATCACATATCCTAGAAGAATGAAAGAAATTGGCAGATATCATTCTGCTTCTATGATAATGTCATCTGAAAGGAAATTTACAATTCATTACACAAACACTTCTAGATACCCTGCACTTAGTTTTTCCTACAGCTAAGCAAAGACTATTGATTAAATTTCTCTCCTCCATTATGGTTGACTGAAACAATAGTCTACTATAATATGCTGAAACTACTTATATGGCTGGTGGCTAGGTGTAGCCAGTAGCAAGGAGTTACCTTTTTTCTACACTCATTAAACTTTCACCCATGCTATGCCATAATAATGCAAGTCCTAATTTAGACAAATGACTTCTTAACTGGAGCGATAGTCTAGACCAGTGGTTCTCAATCTGTGCGTCGTGACCCCGTTTGGGGTCACTTGGCCCCTTCCCAGGGGTCACCAGGTTGCCTGTCGTGGCAGCGGCAGCCGGGTGGTGGCGGGCAGAGGCGACGGCCAGCGTACAGTGGAGGAGGGCAGAGCCATGGCAATGGCCGCCTCCACACCGCCTTGTTTGTTGTGCACATGCGCACTCACACTCGCATGCTGCCCGCGAATGCGCGCGCAAGGCTGCCTCCGCCGCCACAGCCACAGCCGAAGTTGGGGTCGCCAGAAAGGTAAGGTTGAGAAACACTGTTCTAGACAATAAAATTAAAGCACTTCTCAACTCTCCGAAAACTGAGAAACCATATGAACTCAACTAACTCAAATATTTTAGATATGCTTGCAAATAGTATTTCCTTGTTGAATCCTTATCTTACACTTGAAAGCTCACGCCTTGAATAAATCTTTGTTGATCTTAAAGGTGCTATTGGACTCTGGTTTTGTTGTGCTACTACAGCAAGCTGGGTACTCATTTCACCGACCTTGGAAGGATGGAAGGCTGAGTCAACCTTGAGCCGGCTGCTGGGATTGAACTCCCAGCCTCATGGGCAGACAGCTTCAGACAGCATTTCTGCTGCCTTACCACCCTGCGCCACAAGAGGCTCTAGGCTACTCTATAGTAACACCCGAATTGAGTCATTTTCCAAGTATCCAGTTATAGATTTGGACCATCTTCCATCCTGGGCTCCAGAATACTGATTGTCACTAGAGGCATGCATTGGACATATCCAAGCCAACCCCCCCCCCAAACATTACTTTATTCGTATTTGGGGGATATTATTTAAGATGACTTATCAGAGGATTTGATTGGCTATTGATAAAGCTGAGCCTGAATAAAAGCTTAATTTATCAGCTTTTATTTGGGGATATTCAGCTATACTGATTAGCTGGGGCTATGGGAGCTGAGAGTTCCTAGCCAGGTTTGTGTGCAGTGGGGAGAAACCTCCCATCTGCATGCAGATTCTGGGGCCAGCTTCTCCCCAGCCAAGCCTTGGCAGGCTCTGTTGAGCAATTCCATTTAAACCAGACAACCCAGAAGAGGCCAAACCAAGCCTTCAGAGAGTGCTTTCTCTGCAGGATCAGCTGCTTGGAGGGATCTTTTGAAGCCTGATTTTATATAAGGAGTATATAATTCACTCCAAGTATGTATACTTCTTTTTTAAAGTTCTGATACTTTCAAATTTATGATTTTAATGTTCTTTCTTCCGTTATTTTTGTTTGTAGACAATTAGTTTATCTTGCTGATTTATTACATCTTTTATGGGTTGAATTAGATTAGATGGTGTAAATTAGATATGATTGTTCTAATTATGGTTATAAGCCACTGATGAAGTCATTGTGCCGAAATATGTTTGGCACTCTGCTTTCTTGTATCTGGCAACGTGTACCATCTTACTGTATGTGCACAGTTGTTTTCTGGTTTTGATTTGTTTATATATTAAATCTATTTGCATATTTAATTACAGTAACCCCAGCTCCACATGGATGGGGATGTGACTTGCCTTTTTTACCGACTGCAGCAGCAGCAGCGATCAAATGTCTTTCTTCCCTCACTGTACATGCAATTTTTTTCACCAACTCTTATACTTCATTGCAACGGACAAAGCGGGGTCAAGCACCACAAAGTTATAATGCTGCAATAAAGTTACACTTATTGTTCACTGCCTTGAGTGTCAATTGAGTTTAAAAATATTTTTGAGACTGTTTGTTGAAACAATTTGAAAAAAAAACCAATGCAACACCACACCTGTCTCCACTTTGTACCCCCATAGGGATACAATAGTTGAGTTCCAACCGAGCTATGTTGCCAAGTCTGAGAACTATTCCAGCACCGTAAGACCACCGGATACATTCTGCTAGCCTGCGAAGATGTGCTCTAGGACCTTCTCCTAAGAAAGGAAATAAAGCCTATGAGAATACAAGTAAAAGACATGTTCAGACCAGTGAATAGCCCAACTTTTTGTTCAAGTACAGGGAGAGGTATGTCATATATTCCTTTTCAAACACATAATTCAGCCCTACTTAAGTGCATGCCTACAAGCTTTTGGTATAACTTAGTATTGTGCAAGAGAAACTCCAATAGCTTACTAAAGGACTGTGGGCTTGATTCTTACCGTAGTTAAGGTTGCAAAGGTTTCCAGCATTAAGGAAAAAATGTGTTCGGAAGAGATCTCCAAATCCTCCACGACCAGGACGAAAAGGGAGAGGTGTATACAAATGTAGGCCACCAGCCCAGTAAGCTTCACCTCCAAGATAATCACCTAGAAGAAGAGGAAGAAGAGTTGGTTTTTATACCCCGTTTTTCACTACCCAAGGAAGTCTCAAAGCAGCTTACAATCACCCTCTCTTCCACTCCCCACAACAGACACCATGTGAGGGAGCCCTGATGGATCTCTGAGAACCGCTGTAACAGAACTGTGACTAGCCCAAGGTTACCCGGCTAGTTGTATGTGGAAGAGTGCAGAATCCAACCTGACTCTCCAGAATAGAGGCTGCTGCTCTTAACCACTACATCAAGCTGGCTCTCTCTAGGAAAGGAAGCAGGAGGGAAGCAAAGGCCCAGAGGAAAAAAGGGGTAGTGATTATCATCTAAATTTTATGCATGGAAGCACAACTTCTCTGCATCCCTTTCCCACTGCAGCCTGAAACACACACAACCTGCCCCTGGCAGAAGAGGGGCTCCTAGGAGTAGCATGAGGTGGGAGTTGGAGTACTGCTGTTGAATGGGGAGTAACTGGCAAAAACCCCCCCTATAAATAGAGATCTTTTCCATAGGATCCAACCCCAATTTCTTTCTTGCCCCCACTCCCATTTTTCCAAGGTTTATTTTCCCATACCTGGACATTTTACATTTCTAATATTATCACATTCTTAGTGTGAACTATTTCAGTTAACACAAGGCAAGCAGTCAAGCATTGTTAACTTTCCCACATTGGTTCTGCAATCAGAAACAACATTACCTCTTTGCATCAATAGTCAATGAGTAGGAAACCAACCCCCAAGGCAGCATGATATATTCTGTGATAAAGCGATCAATTACTTTGAGCCAGGAATGTTCTTAAACACAACTCAGATCAGAAGTCTACAAATACTGAGCCCTCTGCAATGTGGATTTCAGAATATGGTTGAGGATCTTCAGGCAGGATTGTATTAGGCTGAGGAGGAAGGAATTGGTCCTCTAGAAAGCACTGTTTCCTCAAGTAAGAACAGATGTTCTCTCATGCCAAAGACAGTCCTCTGAGGTTGGGGGATGGTGGTCGACCATTAGGAATACTAAGACCAGAGTTTGCCATGGGCATCTTGATTAAATATTATTTATTTATATAATAAATGAATAAATAAATAATAACAAGATTTTAGGACCAGACCTCTGTCTTGTATGTCTTTATAAAGGAGACAATGCTTTCCCATACTTTTTATTTGATCCCATCCTTATCCATTGTTCCTCTTAATATTTGTGAAACAGCCTGGGGGGTGGAACGTGTCCTGGGTGTCCGAGTTGGAAAAGGGCCAATCATGATTGGCCGTGCCCCTGCAGTTCCCGCCCTCCATCTCTGGACTCTAGCCTCTTTGCTCTCAGATGCCTCAGTGCCTCGAGCCAGCAGCAAGTAAGGAGAGAGGGCCCTGGGCAAAGGGTGGTGGTGGAGGGCCTGCTAACGAGGGCCTGCTAACTAACTGCCCAGCCCCAGCCCATCATAAGCTGCTGGGGGGGCAGATTTTAAGGCCCGTTCTTAGGAATGGGCTTTGAAGCTAGTAATTTTCATAATATCCTTTTGCCATAGATTTAAAGTTTTGACTGGAATATTTATAGATATAGATATAGATATAGATATAGATATAGATATAGATATAGATATAGATATAGATATAAATATATATGAAAAATAATATAATAGAAAATTTTTGGAAGCAGGCTCATCTTAAATCTTTTTTTCCCTAGCCAAGAAAGTTTGGGACATGTAGACAAATATTTATCTGATATTTTGTAAATTAATTTATAATAAGACCTAAAGTTTTAGCATCATTCAAGTGACATCCTAGTACCAAGCCACATTTCACAGGAACAGAGAATTGTTTTATGTCACTGGATTAACTGCTGATAGCACCTTACCTGTAATGGCCTTCCAAAACAGCTGGGGGCAGGGCAGAGCATATGGCCAGCGTCAAAGCTTGTCTTTGACCAAATTTATGTATTTATATTATATATACTAGTTTCAAAGCCCCTTTATAAAAAGGGGTTTTGAAAGGGGAGAAGGCGTCAGACCGGCAGGGAGGGAACCCCCAGCAGCCGCGCTTCGCGCGTCTGCTGGGGGTTCCCTCGGGCGGCGGTCTGACGCTGCGCGAGGCCCTTCCTCATCACGGACAAAGCCCACCTCTAGGGGGCTTAACGAATTATATAGTCCGTGGCGCCCGTGGCGCCACGGGCTGTTTAAAGATATTTAGACATTACTAAATCTAATCTTTTTACAAATATTGATGTGAACAATTTGGAACACATCTTTTAAAGGGGAAGAAGATTTAGGGTTTGCTATAAACGTTTCAATGCATTATTGGAAGCTGTGCTTAAACCACGAGAAAAGGCAAGATATAAACATTTTAATAAATACCGTATGAATGAATAAATATTCAGTACAATGGTATTATATGAATCCATGCCATCTTTATAGATAACATTAATTCTAGCATAATTTCATGTATGGAGGGGGGGAATTACTCTGATCAGCCCAGAATCTGTGAAAGAGAATACCTAAAAGATACAACAAAGTATCTGTCATTAATTTATAATATTTATTTGATAAACCAAAGAGTCTGGACAATTTATTAAAATATTTAATTGCCTTTTCAGTCTACTATTGTGTTACTAGATTGTTCAAACTTTTAACATCATCCACGATTTCAGGCATATTAATGTAATCTAAAAATATCACTTCCACAGTTGGATGATTAGATACCATTATTTTTAATAGTTTACAAAAGTCTCAATATTTTTTCTTTTTGTCCCTGTTTGTCTTTATGAATGGCTAGAAAAAACTAGGAGGAATTGATCTTTGTACGTATCTCAACAAAACATGGGGGTATTTATCATGTTATAACAAAGTATAAAAAATTCTCTCAGCTTTTTTAGCTCTTGCAATATTCCTTCATGCTTCAACATCATAGTATTCACTATTGTTTCTTTTGATTGCCATAATTTTGAATGATCTTACATATGACTTGATTCAATATGAACATGAGAAATCAGACAAATCAATCCCAGCATGATAATTAATCTATTTCATGCTTTGACAGATTTTCTTTTGCAGAGAAAGTTAGGCGCCCCATTCTTCTGCCTAAAGCGAGTTTTTTAATGTGACTGTTTTCTGATTATTGTTACCATAAAACCTAATATAAATATCACTTATGAATGTATTCACACTATAAGATGACAAAAAGCATTGTGGTATATTAATAAACACATTGGCAATCCTGGCTGTCACCAAAATAAAAGCTTCATAATAAAACCATGACTGAAAATATTTGGTGCTGCAATGAAATATGAGGAACTATGGTATGAGGTACCATGGCCACCCACAAAGCAGCAGATCCTGCAGGGATATATCCTGCATGAGGAGTCATGCTCTCTCACTGCCCTTCAGGACTTACGACGCTTGCTGCATCTCTTTCTGAGTGGTGGCTTGCTCCGTGAAGTGCCTTCACCAGAGCTGCAGAACGAGATAGTTTCTGACAGGTAATGGGGCCTCCTACCTTTGTTCTTGGAACTGGTAGGGGGAGAAGGCTCAGGAGCCACAGTGGTTGATCTCAGCTGAAAATGCTCAGAAAGCCACTCTAATGTCTGAGCAATCCCCATGAGAGCAGCTGGACTGTCTGGCACTGAAGCCGAAGAGGGAGCCAGACTGTTGTTAGACACTACCCTAACATGTGCTTTTTAGATGGGATGCCCCTGGAAGCACTTTTCAGTGGTTTAGAAGCAGTTTGACTTTATGCTTCATTGAGTCATTGAGTTCTTGTTGGAGAACTCTGAGCTAAAGCCCGCAGAGCTTTTTCCCTTGTTCACAGCACGCTTGGGAGGCATGTTATGCTGCTATGAAAATCTGCCTTAAATTAGGTTATAACCCATAAACCGTATTATAAAAAGCTTAACCAAGATTAACTGACTGCTACAGCAGGGCTTATTTATTTATACAGTCGATATTTTGTAGAACATTCTTTTGGGGGAGGGGCTACTAATAAAACCCACTCTCGCTATAAACTACAAGATACGTACCACAGAATATAAATGGTGATAAATCACCATTAAACCACAGTTACCCAACAGAGAGAGCAGAAAGGGAAACTAGCACTGCTGTAATAGATAGGAGACAAATTATAGAAGCTAAATAAGATTTAATTGCTGGCAATGCCCAAGTGGCAGTGAGTAACCAGGGGTGCTGCAAAAACTTGAAAGGAATGAGCAAAAAAGATTGCAGCTTACCCCAGTTGTTAGCCTAGCTGTTCCTGCAGCAGAAGTGAGGCAGCTAAAACAAATCATACACAAAAATAGATTGGGTGCATACCCCTGTAGCTTTCTAAGTAGAGCTACAAACACTAAACACTAATCAAAATTCCAAGCAAAATAGAGGAGGGGGTTGCCAATAACATCAGAAACTGGTAGCCCCAAGTGGGCTGTTGCATATAGCTACTGTAAGGAGAAAGGCTGTTTTTTTGTACTCCAATTTTTGCTACCTGAAGGAATCTCAAAGCGGCTTACAATCATCAACCCTTCCTCCCCCAACACCTGTGAAGTAGGTGAGGCTGAGAGAGATCTGAGAGGGGGGGGGAGTCAGGAGGCAGTTTAAAGCGGGAGGAGGTGTTCATGTTCTGCCCCTTCCCAGGTGAAGTCCATGAGAGACATGCTCAGGAAGGGGAGAGGGGGAGAAATGGCAGCGGCCAGTCCCCTAGCTTGTGGCCAAGTCCATTAAGGCAAGAGGGGAAAGGCTATGGACCCTTTCTAGAGCACCCACAGACCCCTGCGGGTCCACAAACTCCTAGTCCTAGTTCATGAATTCCTGATCTAAATTAATATAGATTGAAATAGTAAAAAAAATGCTGTATTCTTTTCATCTCTGAACAGTTTTAAGAGTAAACTCCTAACTTCATAACTTTTTTCCACACTTAGAGTGCTTGACATTTCTTGTCATAACACATTCTGTTCTAGTGTTCTGTGTTGGTACTGTGGTATTTTCCTGTTTTTGTTTCTTCCCTATTGACCTATATCAGGGATCCCAATTTGGCACCTTCAGGCACTTTTCCTGGTACCCAACAATTGTTTTTAGACTGTGGGTGGAGCCTAAAGGGACTTTAATCCAGCAAAGCTTCTAATTGGCTCCTGGAGATCTAGTTGGATAAATAGATTTCAAAACATATTGCTTGCAGCAGTCGCTGCCACCACTGGACAAGAGTCGTCACTACATGGCTGAAGGTAAGCTGTGTGTCTGAAAGGAAGTATTTTGAACAATATGTTCAGTCTGTTTAATTGTTAGGCTTATGCAGAATTTCATTTCCTGAAATTGTGACTGCTTGCAACAATCATTTTATGGTTTTGCCCGCCACTCTGTTTCAGAATTCCAAAGCTGACCACCAAGCTCAAAAAGCTTGGTACTTCAAGATGTGCTGTTCTTTTACACTATGAATGGCATTAGCACAGTCACACATTGACATAATATTCAAAGCCAGCACTAATATAGCAGGTGGAGGGGATAAAATTCTTCAGCCCAACTGAGATATAGAGCATTTCCCACTCCGTTATTTCTTACGGGACCATTGCAATATTACAATGTGATTTTCAGGAACATAACTTCTACAGTATAGCAGAACTAGCTGTACTCCTTAGACTGTTCCCTGTGTTCTTGTAACACTTATATTATTTTAAGCTACTCCGAAAAAGTCTCACCTTCACTCTGAGGTCCAATGCTGTACATATTGAATCCACGCACACTTGTTGGTCCACCAAGGTAAAATCTAAAAGAAATCAGAAGAGGCATTACAACATATAGGGAGCCACTGTTGCTGGAATATGACCTGAGAGGCCAAGGTTCAGACCACTTCCCTGCCATACAAGTATTTTTAGAAACAGGGTGGGGCTTTCCTCAAGACAGACTCCTATGCACCCTAGTTTGGAATAAGGTGCTGTTGGTTACTGGCACTATTCTCTTGATTCAAGAGAATCCCCAATGAAGTTGCTATAAGGTAAAGTTTGAGGACTCTGTAGATAAAACCAAAACAAATGCAGTCACTTGCCTGTCAGCAATGCTGGATGGTTTGTCTCGCATCGGAACCAGCATTCCACCCCATAATGAAGCTGAGAAGACCTTTAAAAGAAGCATGTATTCACTTTAAAATATATACTTTATTGTTCAGAGTAATTCTGACAAATAATGCAATGACCAAAACCAAAACCAAAATCCAAACACCTTTTACCTAGAACCAATCACAATGACACATAAGCTCTCAGCTTCACTAGAACTCTTGGTCATGCTGAATGTTACAAAAATAAAAAATAGGGGAGGGGAGCAACTATCAATGTTAATGGCTACATGAACAATTATATCCAGAAAACTGTTTTCTTTGCCACTACTGTCCTTTCCCCCCCTAAAGTTTCAGTTCATTCATTATAGTGTGAAGAAGTTATCTAGCACAGAAACTGGGGGGAGTGGGAGCATTGTGCCAGAAGTATGAGCCTCTTACACAAGTGTGAGGGTCAAAAGGCTCTCGCACTGTGTCTTTTAGCCTGGGCCCAACTGTTTCACATTGTGACTGGGAAGTTCTACCAGTACCAGAGACTGAGACAATCCAGTTTTACACCTGGAACACAGAAACCGCATGGACTTATAATTGCCTTAAAAAACCCTGCTGAACAATGCTAACTTCAAGATATCAAGAGTTTAGCCCTAACTGCTTCCTGGATCTTATGTGAATGACAGCATGATTTTTGCAGCAGGTTTCTATGTGTTTTCAAGGGCAATTTCTACAGGAGGCAGGATGTGTGATGAATGTACAGATGGAAGTTGGTAAATTTTCAAAGACGGGGTATTTTCGAAGATTGCCAGTATTTGGTAAGAATGCTTGCTGCTTATCTAATCTCCTAAACATACTAAGATATACTAATACAAGGCCCCCTATTTCTTCTACTATTCTGCTAGCCAGACCAGGAAAACACAAAACTGCAGTCCAATATGAGTTGTAGTGACCTAATATGTGTAATAAACACATGATTAGGAGAATCGATGCGGTATGGCAGTTCCAAATAATTCCATCTGGTTACAGGGCCCTCTTTTATATTGAGATTTTACTAAACTGGTTTAAGATATCAAGCAATACCTTGGATTATTCCAGTGGGTGAAGAGCAAGAGCAGTAGCAAAAAGGGGAATTTGTAAATATTGAAGCACACAGACATATTTACACTTCTCTGAAATGCTATGATTAATGGGGCTATCATTAAGACAAAACAACAGAAGAGAAAGAGGTCATCATTCTTTATGTAAATGTATAAGGTATAGCATCATTAATCACAAAATTTCCCACTCAAACTTTTTAAAATTCAACAAGAAACAATTTCCACTCTACTCATTATGAGCTTCTGACAGTACAGGTGTACTTACTGAATCCCACAGAAATGACCTATTCAATTGAAGCTCAAAGTCCTCTTTTAGAAAGCTCACATCACCACCAGTATAACCAGCCAACTCCTAAAAAAAAGCAGAATCCATTTTGAAAACATCCAAGTTAAGATCCAATTAAATAACAGAAATATTTTATAAGCCTCTGTATAGTTAATCTAATCATCCACTGTTTTTGTGTCTTAGCGCTGCTGTAAACTGAATTAAATATTCTTTTCATAATTATTTTAAAGCAACTTAACTGTGCAGGACACCCCTCTTCCACAACATTTCAACAGACACTGCCATTTGAAGTCAAGCACAAACCCCATTCTGTGCTTAGTCCAGATAACAATACCTGATTTATCTTCAGCAAAGCACCTTGTCTGGGCAAGATTGAAGATTTTCGAGAATCAACCACCATTGCATGCTATTAGGGGGAAAATCATAGAATATAAGGATATATAAGTTAGAACAGTCAACTGGGACATCCTGCTACAGATTTACTGCAAGTATGGAAGTTTCCTCTTTCAATTTATTTATAAAATCTGTTTACTGAACTCTGACACTCTAAAAGGACTGGGATGCTAAATATTACAGTTATTTCTTATTTAAATAATTTCTGGCATTCCTAGTTCACTCTTTTGCCTGAACTTCAGTGAACTGTTCTTCATTTTAAAAGCATAAACATATGACAGTCCCCTGAGAAACTGTCCTAAGATCTGCTTCTATACATGGAAATAGTTTGCTTTTTGTCAACCTAGTACCAGACATTATCCCAAAGCCCATTTCTACATGCAGTGACGCCAGTCTATACACAACTGAACTGAAAAAACTTGTTAAGTTAGTCTGGGGAAGAGTGCTTGCACTCAAAAGCTCATGCCTTGAATAAATCTTTGTTGGTCTTAAAGGTGCCACTGGACTCTGATTTTGTTTTGTTGTGCTGCTTCAGACCAACACGGCTACCCACTTGAATCTGCTTAAGGAACAGAGCATGCCTCTGCATACAGAATTATACACCAGAAAGATGTTCTTCCAGTTTCTGGATACCACTAAAACTACCAACTACTGCAAAATTTCCTTTACTGAATGATGTACCCTAAGTTGCTCTGCATGTTTAGAGACTGTGAGGAAGAAAAAGCCAGTTCTCTCACTTTATTTCATAACCCCATAGAACCCAATAAATTAGCAGTCTCTCTAACCTTTCTGGACAACAGTGATTCTAATACAGTTATTCTACATTCCACATTATTCAGCAGCAGCATCCATGGGTTACATTATTGCAAAATTCATATTCTAAATAGAAAACAAATTACAGCGACAGAAGACTTGAGTGAGTGTCCACTTTCTTCTCGAACAGAAAATGATGCCGTTCTTGCAAGGCAGCCAAGCTCTCTCCAAACACCTTCCCATTTTAACGTGTGGTTAGTCTTCCATATTGGAAACTATAAAAACAAAATTGAACTATGAAAGCAACTATTAGGAATGAGAAAAATGTATGGCAAAAACTGTTCTTTTATATTGAATCTGGTTAAGATGAATGCAATACTGATTGGTAAGGGGGCTTTATTCCCTCATTAGAGAGTCAAACTGTTTTTGAAAGATGCTGTGATGCTTGGCAGTCCTGTTGGATCCAACTCTATTAAATGAGAAACAAGAGACTGCACTGGCCAAAAGGGCTTCTGCCCAACTACATTTGGTCTACAAGCTTTCCCCGCATTTGGAGACAGCTGATCTGGCCACAATGATCCATGCAACAATAATCTCGAGGCATATCTATTGTGGCATGCTCCACAAGCTGACAACAATTTGGAAATTGTAACTGGTGCAAAATGCAGCAGCCTGTCTGTTATCAGGAGGAAGCTGCAGAGATCATACCATACTCATTTTGCAATCTTCACATTAGTAGTCTACTGGTTTCTGAGTCAAATGCCAAGTGACTTACTTTCATGATCATACCAATTATGAACCAACTTCACTTAACAAAGTAGCACCTGATAATTATCCAAAATGCCATTTCAGTCTGCCTGTAGGCTCTCTCTGTAATTGCTCACAGCCTTCCAAGAGTAAGCTCCCCTATCCCTTGCAATTCCACAAGGGCTGTAAGGCAGAACTTTTAAAGTGTACCTTCGGAGTCTCTTGTTGCTTTCTATAGTCTCAAGCACATGGATGTCTAATGGACGTTTTATTAAGATTTCTGCTGGCAGTCCTAGCATGCCAATGTTTTGTGCTTTGTAAGGTTTTCAATCTGTTACCTTACTTGGGTCCCAGTAGTCTGGGAGAAAGGTAGGCTTTAAACAAACAAAAGTATCCTCATCATTTTCCATTTGTATATTTATGGGAAGGACTGAGGCAGTAAAAGCCAACTTGAGCCATACTCCAGATGCTAGATTTGAGTACAGTAGTACTTCAGGTCTAGCTGTTCTGTGGCATACCAACACAGCTACACTCTGAAACTGACTTCCAAAGAGAAACACAAAGCACTGACTTCTAACAGGCTCTTAGCAGAGTTGACAATAGTCTACAAGGCAGGTATTGACAGCATCACTTGGATCCCTGGGAGAAAGCGGGCACAATTCTCTGTGCAGAATTGTGAGGCCTCCTGGAAGGTGGATGCACACACCACATATTCCAAGCAAGGGAGATGAGCAGCAAATGGGATTATGGGCTGGCTAAGCTTTACACAGGGGCACACAACACCTCTGTCAGGAAGCGCTCCCATCCATGAGCCCTTGTGCTGCCTGAGTGCACGTGAGGACTTACTCCTTCCTAAAGCCAACAGTGAAGATTGACAGGAAAAGTTTGGTCCTCATGGGCAGCACAAAGACATCCTCTGAACTTTCACAGTTCATGGGAACTCCAAGGAGAGGAGATCTGTATGTCAGGCAAGGCAGTTGCCAGAGGGGAAAGGTAGTTACTACTGTTGGCTAGATTTGTGAAACCCAATTTCTAGACAAATTAACAGCAAGTGGTTATTTTACCTACATTAATTTCTGTTGATACTCCTCTGTCTGTCTCACGAAGAGAACTCCACGGGAACTGCCCAGTTACTTTATACAGATTGAGAGAAACACTACAAAAAATCAATATTTAAGATTACTTCAATGAAATGCTATGAATTTAAAATATGTGCTTAAGAACGAAATCCCTTAATTTTAATTTTGGTCACTGAAGTTAAAACAGTATCCTGATGTGTAAGCCAGATCTCCATGGCATTGACTCTTGGGGGAGGGGGGGATTAAATGAAATAGTTGCCAGAAACATAGTCTTGCCCTCTCCTGCTTTAAGTGGTCACAGGATAGACATAATAATCTTGACACAATGCTTATTATTAATTGTTTTTATTTATTTTTACCAAGGTGAAACTGCAGACAAACTGCACAAGGCCTGGATTGACAGCCAGCTCACAGTTTCAACCCACAATGCAAACAATAGAACTGTCTTGCCTTTCACTATCCTAAATGTATCACTATGAAAGAACTTCAGAACAGAATATCCTTCTACTAGCTGATAACAATTAAGATGCAGATCCTCAAGTATTTAAAAACAAAACACACTGACGGCTGAAAAAACTCTCATGTGTCACTGGCATTCATAGAACAGCATTTGGAATGGCATATAGATTCATATGGAAAAATGCATTTTGGCTTATCTATGCTTACAGTTAAAAATGGCTTATCTATGCTTACAGTTAAACAAATCTCAGTCATTGATGCTGATTATAAAAACAGCAAGTTCATGGAACTGACTTTAGCAAGTTGTAGATGATGAAGAGTTTTACATGGATTATGCAAAAAGCCTGTAAATGGAAATTTTTATACTGGAATTTGCTACTGATTATGAAAATGAAAGCTGAAATCAAGCAACCTCAACAGGATTAACTAGAATCCTAATGAATTGCATCCTACCATTGTTGAACCAAGCAAAGACCCTTCCTGCAGTAACTCTTCCAGAGGAAGAAGGCTCTTTGGGATGAATGCTCACTGTTTAGCTGTGTACAGTCCAGTACATAGAGCTCTGTCAGAAGTGATCAATATTTGAAAGTATTCTTTTTCAACTGGAAAAAGAGGCAAATCAATTTTTTTCAGGTTTACTCAGGGACTACTGAATGTAATGGTTTCCCAAAAAGGATGCACAGCATTGGTGGCAGTGGTAGACAACTTATGGTGACTACTCATGGGGTAAGGCAGGAGACTAACAGAGGTGGTTTGCCATTTCCTGTACCTGCATAGCAGTTCTGGACTTCTCTAGTGGCCTCCCATCCAAGTCCTAAGCAGGGTTGACCCTGATTAGCATCCAAGAACTGACAAGTTCAGAATAGTCTGGGTCACCGAGGTCAGGGCACAGCACTAAGTATATTTTCTAAAATTCTTACTTTCTCTCAAAGTGTCCAGGCTGTGGTTTAAAGAAAGACAGTCCATATGATGTTTCCTTGGTGCCATAAGAAAACTGAAATGTCACCTTCTCAGCACGCCCAAAGATATTTGGGAACTTGAGCCCAAGTACCTATAAAGATACCACAGCAATCACAGACAAATACAAAGCTTTGCAAGAACAACTGCACAATTAAAATCTGCTTTCAAGTGGCTACAGTCCTATAAAGCTATCCTTTATTGCTCAGCAGTCATTTTTTATCTCGGAGGAACTACTTCTTCCAATGAAGGCACATTGTTACTTCTTAATTAGACACATTCTGAAGTAAAACTGTTTCCTCCTCCCTCTGCTCCCTCTGTTTCCCCATAACAGCTTCATCACAATTCTGCCTCTCTGCTCAGTCCCCATAGTTTACTCCAGACACCTGTCTTTTCTCAGCTCTCTCCATAAAGTACTGGTCTGTTTCTCCTCACAAGGTCACCTCTCTCCTCTAATTATGGAATTACTTCAAGAGTCAACTCTTCCTCCTCTTGGCTAATGGGTCCGTTACAACAGAACAGCCTGCCCAAGGCTTCTTCTGCAGCCCTTCTTCAGTGTGTTGCTTGTTGTTTCCTCCGTGTCTACCTCCATTCCCACCAACAGGTTGTTTCTATTTATGGGCCTCACTCCTCCAAGGGTCCATCCGTATGGTCCCAGCTGTTCCCTCTTCCAGCTGAGCCCCTTGTTGCATGGAACTCACAGGGCTCCTCTCCCTGGATCAGTCATCCAACTTCTTTGTAATGTTCCATAGGCCACTTCCTCTATCCTTCCTGATGGTCCATTTCTTCCATATGTTGTTGCTTCAGGTTAATTTTTTCTCCCATTCCTCCTTGTGCTGCCAAGTACCAAATCATCCAAGCTTCATAAGGATAAAGCACCAATTACTACCACCACCCATCAGTGTGGAAAATTTCATCCATTTAGGACCAGCATTGTTAAGTCTGTCAACTGAACCATTGGCAGAACAGCCTTGTAATGCTCCACTTGTAGCAGGGCCTCCACTGCCAACCTCTCTTTCCAGCACTCATGTACACATCATGCATTTTGAACAGGGCTTTGCGGAGCCTCAGGGGGAACTAATTCAGGGTATATCATAGTAACTGCCCTTTCTGTATCAACTAAAGCTAGCACAGTCTTCTCAAATAGTTGTGCTTGCACCAATAAAAGAAAGTCTACTTTCAGCTCCTGGAGATTTTGCACTGATGTTGTGAAACTACATTCCATAAAAGAGCAATCATATTGCCCTTGTTGCCCACAGGTAAAGCACAAGCCCTTTACAAAACTAGAGCCTGGTCCCTGACATCCATTAGAGCCACCCACTCTACCTTTCTCCTCAGCCTTTTGCATGAGAGGTTCACAGTAACTTTCATTTTGTTCTGCACCTGGCACACTCACATTTTCTCTGGGACCCTGCCAACCACAACTCCAAGGTGATCATTCTGACACTTAGCTCAGCCCTCACACATCCCCAATCAATGTTTCAACCCTCCTCTTTCCATTTTGCCTTTCTTTGGCTTCACCTCCAACACCTTTGAGGAAGGGGGGTGTTCTTCCTCAGTTAGGCAGACAGCTACTGCTTTGCTTGCTGTTTCCTCCACTCTCACCTTCCTTCCCACCAATAAGTTGTTTCTATTTGAAGTCCTCTGCTCAGGATATCAGCCCCACCCCTCCAACACCATGGGCATACCAATGTTGGCAAAGCTGTTTTCTCATCCAGCTGAGCCCCTGGAGGCTCCCTCTTGTGGTTTGAAACTCACAAGTCTTCTCTCTCAGCCACAGGTATATATTTTGAATTCATAAAACCTTGTCTTAAAGGATTTCATTCATTCCAAAGGAAATAAAAATCACAGGATTTTATTGGATTCCCCAGGCTTGTTTTTATTTAATTAAAAAAATGGTAAATTTTCCCTGATATTTTCTGGGTCCCCCTCCCAATACGTTCAAGATAATTAAGAAAAGTATTGACTTCCTTGTCCCCCATCCCCCCACTGCAGCCCCAAAGTATCCACTATCTAGCCTTCATCAGTGGAAATCTTCTGCAGAATACAACTTATTCATTTTAAGAAGAATTTCCTTGTAAGTAAATGTGACAAGGAAGAAATGTTTTAAAATAATGTTACCACACAAACATTTATGTGGTAAACTGGTCTATATCACATCACTGAAAACAAAGAGGCAACTATTTATGAAACAAGTCTTACCATGCTCCCTTCATTATTGCCAACCATCGTGTTATAGCTTCCAGTTAATCTTCTCAGCTCTGTGACTTCAAAAGTTATGTCTAAACCATTTGGAAGAGCATCATCTCCTAGATACACAGAGTTGAGGAGTACAGTATTCACAACAATTTTTTAAAATCCTACAGTTCCAACTTTCTAATAAGTAACAGACAGCTCGAGGTATTTTTTAAAGCAGCTTGGCGTAGTGGGTAGGAGCGCAGACTTCTAATCTGGCAAGACAGGTTTGATTCCCCACTCCTCCACATGCAGCTAGCTGGGTGACCTTGGGATTGCCACAGCACCAATAAAGCTGTTCTGACTGAGCAGGAATCTCAGGGCTCTCGTAGCCTCACCTACCTCACAGGGCGTCTGTTGTGGGGAGATGAAAGCGAACACAATTCTAAGCCACTGAGACTCCTTCGGGTAGAGAAAAGCAGCATATAAGAACCTACTCTTCTTCTAAACAGCTTCCTTCATTTCAAGAACATCTGAGATTGAGAAACAGCCCTCCCCAGCAGCTTGGTATTCAAAAGGCAGGATAATTTTCAAACTTTTGCCCCCCTGCATTATAAACTGTTTAAAATAAACTCATCCACCTTCCTGAGAAAATAAACCTTGGTATCTCAGACAGGGACGCAATTACCTTGACAAGTATCAATCAGAACTTCCACTTGTCTAAAAATTCCTAGATGAAGCAGCTTTTCACGAGCTTCATGTGATTTCCTCATGACCTTCAAAACAGATAAGGAGTTCAAATTCAAGCTTTAATAAAACAGTATGACTGAAAATACAGGAATAGTTATTTGAAAAAGGCAGGCTTTAAATTGTACTGTTAACATGCAATTCTATGTAGGGTTATGCAAAGGTTATTGAAATCGGTGGGCTTAGTATGGAGTACACAAAAGATTATCCTGGAGACTTCTAGTAAAAAGCTAAATTTTCCCTACTCCATAGTTTTGTTACCCATTCGATTTCTGCAAGATCTTAACCTGTGTGATGAGATGATTATATATTATTTTCAGAGTTGAACAACTACTGTCCATCTTTGGGTGGCTATGGAAACTGCAAATAGGTGCCTGGGATCTCTGCTGTTCTGGATGGGGTTAGCACAGGTTCATACCTTAGGGGTGCTCCTGGACCTGGGCCTCCTGTTAGATAAACAGTTTTGATTCAAATAATTACGTGTACCTAACAGCTACGCCAACAGCACAGCCCACGAGTAACACCTTAATGAAATCAGCTTTGCAGCCCGATAAAAATACGAAATGTGTGACAACACTGAGTAATTACATTGCTAGCAACAACTGAAATTCTGGATACACACATATGACTTTACTCACTGAACCTATTATTTGTTTAATACATACTTGTGACATCAAGACAGAACTCGGGTAAATCTATGCTCAGATTTGTATTTTAGGATTGGCAAAATGTAAAAAGTTTTGAATGTTTCATAAAATATGTTGCATTAATTTCACTTACGTCAATGAGATTTTTAGCCTTGAAAACATCACCAATTTCATACATAATAATGTCATCTTTAGTCCTTCCAAGCCCATCAAAGTGTACATGTTGAACCACAACCTGTAAATGAAAACTATCATCAGAATATTACCTGTAGAGATTTGACATTAAACAACCAAAAAATATCACATTAACATTCATGGTAGCTTGAGAATGTTGATTTCTGAGTAATATGTTATGAGAAGATTTTGTGTTACAACTTACATCAGAATTTGAGAAAATGTTAACTACATGTTAAGAGAAGACTTTTTTGAACCTGTCAACTATTATCTCAAACGTATTAAACAAGATAATTTAGATTAAAAAATGGATATATTTATACACAACCACCTTCACAACTTCCCTCTCCTAAAGGGAAAATCTGATTAAAATGATTCATCAGTGACACCTATACTTTTTCAGGCAAAGATCTAAGGAATTGGAGGTAGTATGCTGGTTTTGTGTTGTAGAGAAGGCAGATGTTTTCCGCATGTGGAAATGTGTGCATGTAAATAGACAACAGACTACTGTAACTAACAGCAGAAATTGTCAATTGGATGGGAGATATTACTGTTAAATTGTGTGGTTGACAGGTCTAAAAATCTTCAACTGTACCTTTACATATGTTTACCAAAGCTAAATTGGCCTTTGCTCGGAATAGGAAACAAACAAACAAACAAAAAGCTAGTCATGACTGGCTGATAAAAGAGCTCTCCAAGGGTGGCCAAACTGTGGCTTTTCAGATGTCCACAAACTACAATTACCATGAGCCCTTGTCAGCGTGCTGGCTGGGGCTCATAGTAACTGTAGTCCATGGACGTCTGGAAAGCCACAGTTTGGCCACCTCTGACAAAGTACGACAATTTTGACATGTTTTTATTTATTTATTTATTTGTTTATTTATTTGTTTATCTATCACCCTCCCTGAGGGCTCAGGGCGGTTTACAGAAAACAGGGAGGATACAATTAACACATGGTAACAGGTAACAGTAACATGCTTTATAGTTTTATAACAATGTTTTAAATATTGGATTTATAAGTGTTTTTATTGTTTGACATTTGTACACTGTAAGTTGTGTGGGTTTTGTTGCTGGCTTAAACCATTTTAATAAATCTAACCACTTCTTTGTACCAGGGCAAAAAGTACAAATCAAAATGTGCACATTGTTTCTTATCTCACAGGAATCTCTCTCAGAATGCTCACATTGCTTAAAATTCCATCAGCTTCTGTTTGAGCTTCTGGGAGCCAGCTTCTGTATGAGCTGGCCCCCAAGCACATAGTTTTTGAAACTCACACCTTTCTCCAATTCTAAGAATATGGCAATTCCAGACTTCACTCAAGAATACCAATATGCTATATTAAACCTCAAAACATGTGAAATTTCAGATTTAGTTACTCATTATAACAACTATAAGTGCCACATGCTCCTTCTTAAATTTATTTATTTATTTATTTAGATTTCTATACCACCCATTTCTTTGCAGCTCTGGGCGGTTTACATTGAACATTTTATAACTTACATGGAACGATATATAGACTGTAACATCAACAACTTTCAAATAAGGCATCAAAAGATTACAAAGCCACATTTATAACAGTGGTCCCCAACCTGCGGGCCGCGGCCCGGCGCCAGGCCGCGAAGGCCATGGCGCCGGGCCGCGGCTCCCTCTCCCCGCCCCCCCCCGCAGTAAAAAACTTCCCAGGCCGCAAGCTTGCGGCCCGGGAAGCTACTTACTGCGGGAGGGCGGGGAGAGGGAATCAGGGCTGGCCGCGCCCGTGCAGGCCGCGCCCGCTCGGCCCGATCCGCGGGCGCGGCCCGTGGGCGCGGGTGCGGCCGGGCGCGGCTTGCGGGCGCGGCCCGATCCGCGGGCGCGGGCCGATCCGCGGGCGCGGCCGGGCGCGGCCCGAAGCATGGGCATGGCCCGCGCGGGCGCGGTCCCTGCGGGCGCGACCCAATACCCTGCCGGTCCCCAGCCTAATAAAGGTTGGGGACCACTGATTTATAATATATAATGAATAAATATAATAAATATAATGAATAAATAACACAGGTGTAGCATATTATAACCTTTTTAAAAAGTCACTATGTAGTATTGGAGAACAGTTGTTTTTTGAAAAAATGACTTTACTACATTTTAATGTTTTGGATTGAAAGGTTAGATTATTTTATGTTTAAATTCTGTTAGCTTTTTAAAAATGTTAGCTTTTTAAAAAATTCAAGCATAGTTAAACATTGATTTAGAAATTGTATTTCATATGTACATAGATATGCACAAATCATTTAAATTAAAGAAAGGTTACTCACATCTTTGTTTTCCAAAATTTCCTGTTTGGCTTCTGGTTCAACTTCAATTAGTTCAGATTCTTCTCCTAATGCACCAAAATCAGGTCCACTCATTGGAAGGGGCTCCAGACTCTATGATACATACATATTCCAGAATTGTATCAGTAAAATTACTTGGTTACTGATTAAATAGCCCATTAGTAATTTCCCACAAATACCATTCTGCTTGTCTTAAACTAAAATGATATTTTAAAGATGACCTGTAAAGCATCTCTGTGTGTACAGTCACGTTAAGTCAATGTACACAAGATTCAAGTGGGTAGCCCTATTGGTCTGAAACAACAGAACAAAATTCTTTAAAACCAACAAAGTTTAATTCTGGGTTTAAGCTTTTGTGTGCATGCACGCTTGTTCAGACCAACACAGCTGTATCAATTTTATTTTTATCATATTCACCCTTGCTACACGAAGAAATTTCAGAACTTTTTTTTCTGATGTGAATATGACAGGAAAAGCCTTACATGGCCATTGCTGATGCGTTTAACACATTATGCTTCCTCTTTTTGGGGGGAGACACCTTTTATTGCCTTTTTAAAAACTCAAGTCATATGTTTTACTGCAACTTTTAAAAATCTATTTTAAACTTTTGATCTAGATTGGGCAGCTTTCCATTACTACAGCTACATTTTCATCTACTTTTTTGAGCAATAATTCAGTGCTCAACTTGGATTCCTGGCCCAGTATCCCATTGTAGGAATAGCTTAAATATTTTTTAAAATCTGTAAGAAATATATTAAGGTATGTTAACCTTCAAGGCTGGAGATGGCAAGCCAGGTATTTAATGTTAATTAACAGTAGAAAAATATCCTGTATGTTCAGCAATGAATAACAAGACTAGATAAGTGCTAAGTTCTTATCATGAGTTATGCTTCACTAAGCAAAGCAGAGAAACATTCCTGAATCAGGTATAAAATAATTTTTAATTGATTTGTCAGGACAAGAAAAATAACAGTGCATGTGTAACATGTTGGTATTTAGGTCGTGATTTAGGAGAAAGTTGGGAAGTTTTGGGAAATAACACTATGAAAATGCATCTGTATAAATACTGGTTGCATTTGGATTTCAGCAAGCTTCTGGTCTGGTGATTCTGCCAGATGGCTCTTCGATTTATAAGTAAGCATTTATTCATTGTCACAATATATTAGATTACAATTTTAAAAGCTGTGCAGCTTTTATAGCTGGCTTGGAGCTGTCTTACAAATACATCTGACAGATGTCACAGTTGAGAAATGAAGATCTTTCCTTCCCACGTAGTTTTATTGGTTCATCACCTAATTAACTGGTCTGATTACTGAGGGCGTTTAAGCCCCAAGTCACGAGCCTGGAAGCCTCCAAATGAGCCAACACCCCCGTCCTCTTGCTTCTCCTCGCCAAAACCAGCGCCGTCCGGCAGCCTGAGGGCCCGGCATCCTTGACCCCAGCTAGGGGAGCCATCCCGGCCGCTGCCGCCTGAGCAGGGCGATTCCGCGCACGCTCACTCTGCCTACGGACTGGCCCCATCTCCCGAGGCAGGAGGCGGCGGGGTGGAGCTCCGTGGCGAGTGGGACAAGGTCAGCGACAAGGGCCTCCCCCGCCACGAAACCCCTCGCAGGAGCAGCAGCAGCAGAGCGGGACGCGCCCCGCCTAGCCGCGCCTCCAAGGACGCCAGCGACCCGCTCCTTACCCGCGCATACACGGTCCCCATGGCCCCGCAGCGACCACGTCCCACGTCCCTCAGCCCCCGCGGGTGGCCTGGGATTGGTCACGCCAGGGGCAAGAAACCCCACTGCCCAGCAAACCGCTTTCTCCCACTTAGGACACGCAACTTCCGGTAAAGGATGGGAAATTGCCGCCGCTAAGATTCGAGGATCGCTCTAGCCATGGCGTCTCTATGGTGAAGCCTCGCTTAGCTTTGGAAGGGAAAGTGTGGAAGCCGCTCAGTTCGGGCCGGAAGTGCTGAAGACTGTAAGGAGCAAAATAGAAGAAAGACAAGAGAAACCCCGCGAGACGCTCTATGATGCGGTGGCGCCGCCCTTCCGACAAGGTCATGTGTCCTCCTTTCAAATGACATTTAAACGGAGGGTCTTCGAGCCTCGCCGAGATGCAAGCTGGGCTTTCTTCAGCCCAGACCAAGCCAAAATTGCTGGCCAGGAGTCAACTCCTAAGTTAAGCTACTTTAGCTACCAGGACTTTTAGTGGCCAAAGCCGGTGATGGGGTATCAGGATACAAAAAACATGGCTGTAAGGCACGAATCCTTCCTTAAGATTTATAACTTTGGTCAGCCCGAGCTCAATGTTCAAATCATATATCCATGACCGCAGACTGAAACACAAAAATTACAGATGCGCTGCTTTGGGGTGCTGTTACGGTATAGAAATCTTGATTATGATGTTAGCCATTGGCAATCCTATGGGTTACCTGTCGCCACGAATTTTCAACCTTGTGCTGCTGCTTTTAGTTGTATAGTTCTCTGGCTAGTCTCCGTTTTGATTGTATAAAAATGTCAATCCAAAGCATGGATTTTCATGATTTTTTTACATGAGATCAGCCAAGGCTCACCAACAAATCAGATTGTGCCACAAAAATCATGACTCACTTGCTTTGTGATGCCTCCATGGTGTAGTTCCAAAGTATGGATCTTCATTTTTTTAAATGTTGGATCATACTAAACTCACCATCAAATCTGTCCATAGGCACATGTATTTATTTTGAGATGTCTGTGGGCATAGGGATTATCAGATGTCTGGGTGGTCAGAGTGTTAAATTAAAATCCTGTTTAAGACAATTGTGGAAAAGTCATATTTCAGCACTGCAATAGGATAAAAATATGCACTAACCTCTGCTGGCTCTCTACCTTTGTAACTTGTTAGTGGTTTGAAGGTATATAGAGTGATGTAGGGTCCTTATTTATTTATTACATTTATATTCTACCTTTCTGTCAAGACATCCAAACTAGTTTATAATTAAAATTTTAAAATGACAAAAAGCAGAAATTGTCTCTATTGGTTGTCTATCAGGTGTATATTGTATTAATTCTTGAGTGTCACCCCTGCCTTCCTGAGGACAAACAGGTATGGTTCCAGGGTATATGGGAGAAGGCCTGTCTTCTTATACCTTTGGTAGTTCCATGAGAACCTGAAGGCATAAATTCCCTAACCTGGGTTTCTCCTCCCATAAGGTTGCTATGGGACTATTTGTCTATAATACTTTTCATACCCTATCCTCTGGGATAAAGGTAAAGGTAAAGGTATCCCCTGTGCAAGCACCGAGTCATGTCTGACCCTTGGGGTGACGCCCTCCAGCGTTTTCATGGCAGACTCAATACGGGGTGGTTTGCCAGTGCCTTCCCCAGTCATTACCGTTTACCCCCCAGCAAGCTGGGTACTCATTTTACCGACCTCGGAAGGATGGAAGGCTGAGTCAACCTTGAGCCGGCTGCTGGGATTGAACTCCCGGCCTCATGGGCAAAGCTTTCAGACAGCTGCCTTTCCACTCTGCGCCACAAGAGGCTCTATCCTCTGGGATAGGAATGCTATAAATTAGGGGTTTGGTGATTACAGAGCCATGTTTCCATTTCTAAAATATAGAGAAACAAAACTACTCTAAAATACCAGAGGAAATGCAATCCTCTCCTTATCCTCTAGCCACAGGCTCTGGTAGTCAGTTTACCTGTGGAGCTGAATGTCAGCTTCCGGATTTAAAGAGTCTGAGATAGTAAAAAAAACAAGGGTGATCTTGACATACAGTTGCTCTGACATTCAGCTCTGTTGCTAATAGGATTAGGGCTGAACAACTAAAGCCTTCTCTGTCCTCCAACTACAATTTCTAAACAAGGAAGTTTTATTATGGGGTTGAATTTGAGAAGTGTTTATACATGCGCTTTGGCAATTTCTGCCTCAGAAACTCTGAACACAGAAACTCTGCAATTTCAACCAATAAACTAGGAAGGAGAGGCGATTGTAAACTGCTTTGCGACTCCTTCTGGTAGAGAAAAGCGGGGTTTAAAAACCAACTCTTCTTCTATGATCTGTAGGTTAGAAGCTAGAAACAGATCTTGCTGATCACCAACCTACCCACCACTAATTTATATCACTATGGGACTGAATTGAAGAGCTTGAGTTGTAAAAAACACTTTGTTGTCTCCAAACTTTATTGCCCTCCAAGTAGGAAGCTACAGCAAAATTATGGAGTTTTTAACTTGTTTCCCATCTACTCCATTATACAGCCTCATATGGCATTTTCATTATAGGACTGAATTAAAACGGTACATGAAAAGCAAGCTTTAAAAAATCTAAACTCATGCTTATGTATCCTTTTAAAAATGGAAGACTGCCAATTATGAACTATCTGATGGACATTTTGTTCTCTTGGTATCAGAGAAAGTTCTGTTTAAACTGATTTCTTGTTTTAGTATTAAAGTGTCACAAACCTGGACAGGGCCTTGCTAGAAACAAAACAACCTGGGAATTAACAGAGAAGGGAGGAGGGGAGCCAGAAAACCAAAGGGTAAAAATAAACTGGATGTTGAAGGCATGTAGCCTAGCTATGCTGTGGGTCCCAGGTGGGCTACATGACACAAAGATACATGTACAAAAAGATTGTGCTACAATTGTGCAGTTATGTTGGCAATGTTAAGTTCATAGTTATAATGTATTTTCTGTGAACCCTCCTCGTAAACAGCCTGAGCTGCAAGGGAGGGCAGTATAAAATTGTAATAAAATCAATCAATAAATATAATTTGTGTTATCAGAAGTGGAATCTTGAATGAGAACGTTATATGATTTGGTGGTTATGGAAAAATTAGAACCATCATTTTTATTATACTGCATAGTGTTGTTTTAGTAGAATAAAGCTTTAATCCTCTGCACATGTCCTACCAATATAATTTGCAGTATAAATTTTGAACAATGTTTAAAGGGCACGCATAGGCTCTGTTTGCACCATCCAGATTTCTGCATCTGCCAGAGTGCTGTATTAAATCGTCTGCAGGGGTAAAAAGACAGAAACAGAGAAAGAAATCCCAAAAGCTTGTTTCAGAATATAGCTTTGTTAATTGAATTTCAGTGGATTTTTGGCCCAGGCCTGGTGGAATGTGCTCCCAAGTGAAATCAAAGCCCTGCAGGACCTCAAATGCATCTGCAAGGCTTGTATAACAGCTGTTACACCAGGCCTATGGATGAGGTCCAATAAACACCAATGAACAAAACTGGCCTCCCTATCAAAGCCCCATTCAACCAGAATCATAAGGAAGGGCAGCATAAAAATCTAAATTAAATAAATCTGTGGCTCTTAAAATTTCTCTGCCCTCTTCCCCTTCTGCCGCTGAAAATGTAGAAACAAGCATTGAAGTGCAGAACTGTTTTAGTTCTGATTTTAATTATTTATTCTAGATTAACCCACCCCAAGTCTGTAGAGCAGCCCTTTTCAACCTTTTGACAGTAGAGAAGTCCCAGAAATATATTTTCAAGCTTCAAGGACCATCAGAACTGAGATCAACTGGCCACGCCCCCCTGTCTTGCTCCCAGGAAGTGACAAGTCACTGGAATTGATACCACCCACACCCTTAGCCCTCCTTTAACCCTGCCCCCCATACACCTTTACTACTACTACAGCAGCTCTGCCTCACATTGGCTTAAAATAATGGCAGGAACTAAGAACACAGTCCAGACCCCCCATACCACAAAACATTCCCCACTGATTTTTACTCCCACAATCTAACCCCTAAGTCCTCTTGTCAGAGGCAGCTAGTTCCCTAGCTTGGGGCCAAGCCCATTAAGGAAGAAGGGGGAAAGGCCACAGACCCCCCTCTGGAGCTTGCAGGGACCCCTAGTTGGGAATCCCTGCTGTAGAGAAAGGGTGGATAATATAACAAATAATTTTAAGACAATAATAATAGTTAAGAGAAAATAGATGTTACATACTTGACGGCAACAATTAAGCTTTTAAAAAGTCTCTAATAAACCCATGACAACCACAAAGTGAAGCATAGACTTTAATAATTGCAGAGTGACAGTTGAAATGTACAAATCAAGCACTGAAGATAACATTAAAACATTGTAATGATAATCATTTATTTCTAGAAAACATCAAACAGTTCAGTTTTATCAAGTTTCAGTTTGACAGGAATGTTCTGTCATTACTTTGCTTCTCTTAAAAGAATAGTTATAACAATGATCAATTAATCATTGTTATAATAATTGAGTGATCACAACAATGAATTTAGCACCAACAAGAATGTTGTAAAAACCTATTAAACAATATCTGGGGAAATTTTTATCAACAGTTGAAAGCAGTTTTATTATTGTACTGAAACACAAAACTTCGTTCTTTATTTAATCACAATGGAAGGTCTACTTATCATCCTGCCAAACCAGTCCTATCAAGTACAATGCCCTGGGTTGGGGAGAGTAAGGAGTGCTTACCTGCCAACAGGACTTGTGTGACATAACATGATAACTATTCTGTAAGCCTCTCTGAAAACAACTGAATCTGCTACAGTGGAGCATCCCAATCATTTTAAGTCATAATATTGAGAAGTGAGGTGTACTTATACATAAGGTATCAAGCAGCTCTGAGAAGTTAAGTTGTCTTCCCAAAGCATATTGCTTAAATCTTCAAGCCACTTAATTTGTGACATGCACTGCTGTCATCTTCTGATTCTCATTGGCAACTTGAAGGCTTAATCCTAGAGTAAAGCATTTGGCACATTTTTTCTCAGTAAAGATTGAGCTGAAAATTGTTTTCATTCAGTGATACTTGGTGTAGAATTATTATTGTAAATTACCTTGGAACTACATACAGTTTAGTCATTCAGATGACCTTTGCTCTTCACATACTGTTTAATTACAAGGAATGAATATAATGCCACTGTTGATATCCCTTTTCAGCCACTAGCTTCTTTTCCAGTTCTGCAAACTCTACATCATATGGAAACTTTCTACTATTCATGCCATATGGAGGACTTATACCAGACTAGACTAGATGACATCTGCCTACCGCATTCCTGCCTGAAACCTGCACCATCTTCCCAGGAAAAGTCCTGAACATAGGCTTTCTTCTAAAATATTTTAAGTGTAGATTTGTAGAATCTGAGTGCTTTCATATTTCTAATGCTGAAATACATTATTCCTAGATGAGCCTCTGGAAAAAAGGAAGAAGCTTCACAATAGTGTGTAGGCCCAAGACACTAACACTTCCCACATAGAAAAAACATTTGTGCATCAAACAAATACAAATATTAAAGGCTTACATACTGTATCCCTTTAAGTACAGATGTTTGTTTTATTCAAGTGCTAAGCACTATTTATAAAGGCAAGTAGAAAAATGTGTGTTTAAAAGTTAAATAGTTTTAAAAGCTTTGTTTTGCTACATATGTTTGCACCGATATAAAAACCCGAGCCATTATTTGATCACTTTTCCTAGTGGGGATCTTGTTTGGTAAACACTGTTATATTGCACTGTAGCCCTCCTTTCAGCTCTGTCCTTTAATCCATCCGGAAGATGGATTAGAAGCCATTTGTCACGGTTCTGTAATTATCTTGCCAAAAGAGATTTTCTGAGGCAATTTGTCATCCATTGTAAACAGTATCGTCCAAAAGACGGGTTTGGCAGCCGCTACATCAATCCATGGTCTCCAACATTCAGATTTCTCTGCCTGATACAGCAGTTCTCGGGCTAGTCTTCCGAGGCAGTCTGGAAACTTTGCTCAGAGGAGGAATCAAAATCCATTTCCACACCTGCTTCTTCAGAGTTCATGAAAAAAGGAGGAATGGACACAAAGCTTTCATTTGTTTCAACTTCCTTCCTAGCAGACTCTTCACAATAGGGAAGATCAAAAAACCATTCTTCAAGGCATGCAGAGGAATGAGGCATTTTAGGCTGGCAGCCAGGAGATGAAAGATCCGTATTCAATGGTGCAGTCTGGCATTTTCTAAGCAGCATATGGCTTTCATTACTGTAAAAAGAAAAAAAATCTTTTAATTTTAGTCAAATATGAACACAAATGATGGGGTCAATCACTGATGACGTTTATACAGTATTTGTAGAAACCATACAGTAAGGTTGTTTTAATCAAACAGCTATCCCCACAAATGCACCTTTGCCTGGGGTAAAATATTTAAAATGGTAAGATTGCCTAGGAATGGATTACCTTCGAAAGAGTGCAAGTATCCAGAGAGAGACAGAAATTTATAAACATGTCTTTATAATCCTTCAAGTTCAACCACACGCAGAATTATACACTTCTAAATCCACTGGAGTCAATGAACTTCAAAATGAGTAACTCTGCTCAGGGCTGCACTGTTAGATACGCAGTCACAGAAGACTGAATACACAAGTCAATGCATTTCTGGCACAAGATTTAATCCCAATTTCACACTTAAGAATTATAGTCTGTTCAGTGTTTTCTAACCAATTCGCTACTCATTTGCTTCTCTTCATTTTAAATTAACAATTAACGTGGTAAATACAATAGTAGCCAAGGCAGAGAGAGCATAGTAGTAGTAAGGTGTATCTCTTATGAAGGTAGACCTCCTGATTTTTTCCTTCAATGTTCCTAGATACAAGGGAAGTGGCAATCCTTGTGCTAGTTTTTGCCCTTAATTGAATTCGAATAGCAGATTTCCTTCTCTTGATCTTCCATCCTAAGCTAACTCTCATGAAGCCTTTCTCTGAAATCTTCCTTCTATTCTGCCTCTCCTCTGATTCCTTATGTTTCTTGAAGACATGTGTGAACCTATTGCTTCCTTTTTGATTAGAGCTGCTCACTGAGGACACCAAGCCACTTCATTGGGAAAGTCTACATCTTCCTCAGCTGACCCTGTCAGGCTTGTTTTCCTCTCCCCCACAGGCTTTCTCCTCTACAGTCTGCTTCATCTACCATCCTCTCAGCTCTTAGTGTTGCCTTCACTGTAACTCTTTGGACACTCCTAATGAGCAGTTTCAAACTGTGGTCACTGTTAGCTTCAGTACAGATGTAACAGTGTACCACAGTTAGACTTAAAAAAAGAAAGGAAGGGAAATTTGGGTGCCAAATTGGGTGTGGTTAGGTGCATGAACCTACAGCAGGGGTAGTCAAACTGCAGCCCTCCAGCTGTCCATGGACTACAATTGTAGTCCATGTAGTCCATGGACAACTGGAGGGCCGCAGTTGTCCATGGACAACTGGAGGGCCGACTACAATTGTAGTCCATGGACAACTGGAGGGCCGCAGTTTGACTACCCCTGACCTACAGCATATTCCCAAACCTCTATCACTCAATATTTTTATATCTACATGTAATCAACAAAAATGCATCAGGAAGCTGTCACAATCCTGTCTATATGTTTTCACATTCATGTTGCATGTTTCTCTTCATGCCACTATCCCAGGACAAAAACCCCAACTTATCACATGACAAATGCTTTTGAGAACTCTGGCAAGGCTGCCTCTGACCAAGTGCAAAGGACAGAGCTTTTCAGTTATTTTAAACTCCTCCCATGCATGCATGTTCTTACTATGTAAGAGTGGTCTCAGTGAGTGAGTAGGATCTGAATTCCAGTCTCTTTTGTTAAACTGGATATAAACGTTGCTACTAAAAATTAAACTAGAGTTCATGCCCAGCTGTTACAGATCTAGTAGAAAGACATAAACATGAGGCTAGCTAAGACAAATAGCTTAGATGGAGCAACGCACCCCCCACCCCACCCCCCAAAAAACCTGCCTACTGTCCCCTTGCAGTTTGGGTCCTTGCAGATCACAGCATCTGGGGAAAGTATCTGAACCAAGAACAAAGGAAAATTCTGCCTTTTAAATATTTTTGCCTGCTTTAGTGAAACCCCCCCCCCCCCTAAATCCAGAGTTAGGAATCTTTCCCTTTATGGGAGAATTTCCAATCTCTCCCAATCAGATCACCTAGCACATAGTCCTTGTTTCCCCACCACCCCCATCGGGTTTTTTATGACCAGCATTCATCTCCATTTGGTGTTCAATCCAAGTGGACTATATCCAGCAGAACTCAATTCCTGTTTCCTGACTCTCCATGGCTGGCTCATTTTATTGCACTCTTTCATGTGAAAATAAACAGGCACCATAGTTTCAGAGTCCACAATCACACAGAACCAACCTTTTAAAAAATCCATCAGGATACATATAACAGCACAAAATGTACCTTGGAAACTTTAGTAGCCTTTTTCTTGCTTTGGAATATACAGCACCCACAATCTGACGAAGCTGTCCCTGCATCCATTGCACATCACTGGGGATATCAGGAAACCAGTCCACAAATCTGCAATGATAAGAGAGATTAATGCTTTACATGGAGTCTAGATTCTGAAAAAAGTGCAGTTAAAAGAGGCAGAAGAAGGGAAGAAAAACCATGCTATTAAATCTACTTATTTACATTAGCTTACTGTTTTTATCCACCTCTTTCAGCATTATGTACACCTAGCTACATTATGGGCTCTTTGGTATAGCAAATGTTGAGAATACTAGGAAAATGAACTGATCTGTTTTATTGTATTTTAAAAGTCCAGAATAACAAAGCAAAGTCCCTGAACAAAAGTCAAATGAAGAAATATTTAAAGAAGGCGTTGTAAGGATTACTTTGAGACACTTTCTTCAAAAGAAGGGAGGTTGAAAGTATTATGTTGATCTAAACTTAATGCCCTTCATAGAAATTAGGAAATAAACTGTATTAATAGTAATAAAAAGGACAGTTCCAAATGCCTAAAACTCACCTTAAGGCCACAAAATATGCAGATTCAACTGGTAGAGTATATGGCAGGATCATATAGGACATCATTTTCATTGGTAGAAATTTAGAAAGCTGAGCATAGAGTCCACGTTTCTCTTTACAAGCCTCCTGTAATGCTGTTATTTACACAGTCATTAATTCCAAATGAATATAAACATAATGGCTTCTAGTATTCTACAAGTATGGTCAAGCATTTTTGCTGAATTATGAAGTAAGAAACCATAGTATGCTTTGGGTCAAGTTCATACATCAACTGATATGCAGAGGCGTAAATCCTATCAACACTTCAATTATACAATATTTTAGTTCATCAATTTCCAGCCAGCTTTTACTGCAGGGAGGTAATTCAGCAGTCTCTGAACCTGGTATGATTAGATCATTCACTCATATACAGCAGCTGCCTCTTCCCCACTGCATCACTCTATAAATTGCTACTCTTGGTTTGTCTCTTTCTAGTAAGGACTGTGACTTGTGCAGAAAATCAGAAGTAGACTCCTCAGTGGGAAAATAAATCTTGCTTTTGTACAGTTGTGTGCTCCCAACTTTTCATTCAGAAGAAGGGGTAGGTATGCTTTAAGTTTCAAAGGCACGAGGAAAACTGGCTTATTTGGTCGTCCACTCAAAACAAACCCAGATGTATGTGATCCATGATATTTTCTCTGTTTTATAACCCAACAGAAATAGACTTACCTTATAGCTTTAGGAATATTGGTTATAATCTTTCCCTTTTGCCAGCAAAAAATAGAAAACTAAGGTTGAAATCCTAAAGACTTTCCTAGGAGTCAATCCCACTTAATATTATGAGACTTCTGGATACAGCTGCTTAGGACTCCTTTCTAAATATGGGTAAATTGCAAGTTTCTTTCCTCTTTTCCTTTCCTTTGCTCAGTCACAGCTTATTTATAACAACCAGCCACCGAGGCCTTTGCTTCATGGTTTTTAAGCATGACTGTTCTGGAGTATACAATACTATATGCAAATTCTTAGTTGTGGTTTTACTGAAACCATTTGAACAATATTCAAATCCATCATGCTGAATTTACATATCTTGTTATTTCTCTTTAAAATGTCAGTTTATTTATTAAATTAAAATGATCATTGAAAATTATCAAAATGACGCTGATTAGCAAACTGAAAATATTTTGTTCTTTCATATTGTATGCAGAGACCCAGCTTTCTCAAAAAGTGTTTCATGAAACCTGAGGGGAGTGGGGTGGGTAACAGCCCTGGAAGGGTTTTCTGGATGGGTGAAAGTTAATTACTTTTTTAGATATTTTTAAAATCTGTTAAACAATTATTAGGTGATATGAGACCAAGATGTTTGAGGAAAGGTTAGGGGAGCTTGGTCTGTTTAGCCTGGAGAGAAGGCAACTGAGAGGGGATCTGATAACCATCCTCAAGTATTTAAAAGGCTGCCAATGTAGAAGATGGAGCAGAGTCGTTCTCTCTTGCCCTGGAGGGACGGACCAGAACCAATGGGATGGAATTAATTCAAAAGAAATTCCATCTAAACATCCGGAAGAAGTTCCCGACAGAGCGGTTTCTCAGTGGAACAGGCTTCCTCAGGAGGTGGTGGGTTCTCCATCTTTGGAATTTTTTTAACAGAGGCTGGATAGCCATCTGATGGAGAGGCTGATTCTGTGAAGTTTCAAGGGAGAGGCAGGTTACAGTGAATGAGCGATATGGTTGTGAGCGTCCTGCATAGTGCAGGGGGTTGGACTAGATGACCCAGGAGGTTCCTTCCAACTCTATTATTCTATGATTCTATGATGTTGACCCTCCCACCCTGTGTATACACAGCTATGCTTCCCAACCATATTCTGCATGATTGTGCTTCTTCTGGGGTTTCTCAGCAGCCTGAATAATGTTTCAGGGGGTTCTCAATGATAAAAAGGTTGAGAAAGGCTGCAATAGACACTACAAAAACAACAAAAGCACTTTTCAGTCCCATTATTTTTAATAGGAAATAACTGGCATAGACAATTATCCTACTGAAATAAATTGAAAGGTAAAATTGCAAAATTCTGGCCAAATTGTATTGCTATTTGCATCAACTATTTGTTAAGTTATTAAACTTTGTTTTCTCATAAAATTGATTTTATATTCATACCTTTACGAAGTCTAGGAGGTAGATGGTCAAAAATAGCTTTGTCCAGTGGCCATGAGGCTAGCTTCAGTTGGTCAATGAGCATTTCTTCCTTTATCAGCTTTTCTTTGCCTTGATTTTCTGTTGTCCTATCAGTATAACCTGGGATTTGGGCATGATCTCCCTTTTTTAAAGGTAAAAGGACAGAAATTGTGTCTTGCAGTATACCTGAGGAAAAACATACAAATAGTTTCTGACGTGATATCTTAAATTCTAAAGTACAGTGGACACCACAGATTTAAAAATGCAAGAGTAAACAGAAAATAAAGATTTAAAAGCATAGAGGCAGAAATGCCCCCAGTGGTCATCCTGCACAGAATTTGCAGCTACCGCCCCCCCACTCCTTCAGTGATCCCTGCGCTATGCCCCATATTATCTAACAGCATTACTTACAATTCACATAAGGCCCTCTAGTTGATATCCAAGTCGTGATCTAAGAATTTCATATTTCTTTCTAAGATAGACAGTACAAAAGCAAAGAAATGGGAACTAGCACTTGCATCCTATGTGTCCCATGCAAGCTTTAGTTGCAAAGAGTCAGAATGGACAGTTCTCACATTGGAGAGAAGGAAGCAGTGGGGTCTCACACAAATCAGTACTGGGGCCAGTACTATTTGATTTGTTCATAAATGATCTGAAATAGGGACGAGCAGTGTAGTCGCCAAATTTGTTGATGACACAAAACTATTCAGGATTGTGAAAACCAAATATGGCTGTGAAGAGCTCCAGGAGGATCTCTGCAAACTGGGTGAATGCAAACTGTGGTAAATGAAATTAAATGTTGTTACATGTAAGGTGATGTACACTTGAAGAAAACACCCCAGCTTCAAGAATAGGTTAATGGAGTCTGAAACTGCTGAGACTGAGAGGGGTCTCTAGAGATCATAGTCGACAGGTAAATTAAAGCATCAATCTAGTTTGCTGCAGCAGTGACAATGGCAAACTCTGTGCTGGGGCGGTTTAGGAAAGAGATTGAAAATCAGATGTCTAGAGTTATAATGTTATTTAACAACTGATAGGGCATGTATAGAGGAAGGAACGGAGTAATTGCATTTTATCCTTTTTTCTGAGTCTCTTGCTCAACCTGGTGCTGTGCTAAAAGTGTGCTTGTGAACATTTTCTTTTTAATAAAGGACTTATAACTTTAGATCCTGCTAATGGTTCTCTATGCCACACTGTCCACTGTTTTAAAAAGAGATATAAAGGAGGAAGGGAAGAGCAGTCAGCTGGTAAATGGTTACTCCCCTAGTGATGCAAAAGGCAGTAAACAGTCTCTGTGATAGCAGGACAAACAAAGGCAAGGCCTCAGAAGGTGGAAAGGAAGCTGGTAGTCCTGACACCTGCAGTGGACAATTCCTACAAATGTCAAGTGGTGGCAGTGGGTAAACTGAGATAAAGAAAAGCCTCTCCAGGTGTAGGGAAAGCCCAGTAGAGCAGAATTGAGCAGGGTTTGCAGCACAGAGTAGGACTGTTCTGCCACAATTGGTATCAATCTACAAAATATTTCTGTTTGTAGTGGAAGACAGAGATAGATCCATCACACTAATGCTAATAAGGTCCATTTCCACAACATCTCCTGGAGGTTGGTGAACCAACAATAGAGAACTTACCAAGTGAATGTTTTTCCAGTGGAACAATCACCTTTATGTCCCCCCCCCCCCCAAGGATAAAAGCAACATTATAGTCGCACAGAAATGCTACCTAAGCATATTCCTCACATGAGAGGGATGGGGCTGACACCTAAAAATTAAGTTCTATATGTTTCAAACTGAGCTCCCTGCAAGCACAGACAAAGCCTCCATTACCTTTTAACTGTAGAAAAATGGTCAAGTCTATTTAACATCCTGTTTGTCATTCACATTAAAAGGTAAAGGTAAAGGTATCCCCTGTGCAAGCACCGAGTCATGTCTGACCCTTGGGGTGACGCCCTCTAGCGTTTTCATGGCAGACTCAATACGGGGTGGTTTGCCAGTGCCTTCCCCAGTCATTACCGTTTACCCCCCCAGCAAGCTGGGTACTCATTTTACCGACCTCAGAAGGATGGAAGGCTGAGTCAACCTTGAGCCGGCTGCTGGGATCGAACTCCCAGCCTCATGGGCAAAGCTTTCAGACGGCTGCCTTACCACTCTGCGCCACAAGAGGCTCTATGTGTCATTCACATTACACAATCAAAATTACAATGACCTACCATTTTCTTTCAAAAATCTAAGGGCATCTGAATATCCTTGTTCACAGATCTCTCCTAGTACCTGAAAATAAGATTACAAAAAAGAAAAGATTGCTTCATATCATTTAAACTTGTTAGGTGGTACAGAAAATGTTTTTAATCTTGTTTAAGAGTATAACATCAGACAGTTTTACTTATGAAAATACATGGATGTATTTTTCAATGTTCACAGCATACTGGCTCATGGTAACTGTAGTCCATGAACACCTGGAGAGCCATAGTTTTGTTACCTCTGTCCTATGCAGATGAATGGAGCACGGAGATTCAATGTAATCACATCATCTCTCTATGGAACAAGATCTTGTAACATGTCTGTAGTAGCTATGGCTTGCCATTGAAAGGCTGTTTTTGCCACGATCTTCTCCTTGGGGCACCAGGGATTAAGCCTCCAACCTTAGCTAGTCAGGTTGTGATGCCCAACTAAATTGGTGTGCAAAGTATCTTAAGACTTTAGGCACTATTTCAATTCATTTTGCAACTGTGATGTATCCCAGGTGCACAGGCAGATCACAGGGAGCCCCATTTTGAGATTTTTCACCTCAATTTGAAGGGTAAGGGGGGGGGAAGGCATATTATTAGGCTAGACAGAAGAGAAATGAGATAGAATCAGTATATGTATGGTGACCAGCTTTCAACAATTAGACATGTTGACAAGTATATACATTCAGCTCTTACATGTATTATTGTACAAACACAGCTTTAGCCAATGCCCACTTTAATATTACTCTACAGCTGGTGCAGATTTGCAGCTGTGCACTCTGTTATAGGCTTCACGTATTTTCCTAAGCAATCAAGTGTGACACTTTAGAAGTAAAGCAGGAAGAGTAAAAGACAGATAAGAGATTTCAACATTATTTTAAAGAATTCATAAATACAGTGGGTGAAAATGCAATTGTAGTGATTAAAATAGGTACATATTATTTCCTGGAATAGTAAGGATAACATAACTGTCTCCATTATCCCGTATCAATGTCCTGAACTAGAGAGGCTTCCCTCTTTATTATTTCCTGTTCATAGGAATTGTTCCCAATAAATCAACAAAGATGTAAGTTAGATCGGAGTATGTATAGAATAGAACTATTGTGGATGTGTGTGGATCATTCCCCGGTAGAATATTAGACATGAATGATAACTAATATAGGCCTATAAAGACAGCTCAGCTGAGAGATAAGTAAGAGCACACAGTACCTGAGGTTCTGGAGGGAAAAGTGCTTGAGTCAAACGATATATGTTTCCTAAAGTAAACTGAATGCTGGTATTGGTCAGGTTCATTTCATGGAAGTTTGCAGAGTTGCCCTTAGGACAAATGTCACACTCCCCAGAGAACGGTGAAATTGTGATGGTATTCTTTGAGTCATGGTGGGGTAAGTTGTCGCTTATTCCACCATCCACATAGCGCTTTAAAAGGATTAAGGAAGGAAAAAGAAAACTGCCTTATTTACCTAAACAAAATGCAGCAGGTTTGTTCCATAGCATCGAAGAAGAGTATTCAGAGATGAATGACTGGATATACAGAAGTTTGCTAGAATTAGATTTTCCAACCATCTAAGAAAAACCACTTGATTTGGAATAGAGTTTAAAACCAGGCAATTAAACCAAATAATTTTGAAGACATTCAGGGCCTTGTTCAGGTATGTAGCTCGCAGGCCCAGATCCGTTGGCAAGTTGTCTGATTTTAACTGCAATTTAGATCAAACCCTCCTATCCATGCATCATGTTCCTGTTTTTAATTCATACAGAATTAAAAACATTTATCAAATCTTACTAATTCCTGGTATTTCAAAAGGCTCACATCCTGTCCATCCTATAAAAAAGTGGTCCCCAACCCCTGGGCCGTGGCTCCCTCTTCAGCCCCCCCCCCCAGCAGCGAGAAGCTTGACAGGCCGCGAGCAAATCAGCCGCCAAAGCGGCCAATTAGCTTGCGGCCCAGCAAGCTTCTTGCTTCGGGGGGGGGGGGAGGGAGCCACGGCTGCCGGCATGCTGGCAGCGCAAACGTGCACGCGCGGACTTTTTAAGAATTAGTCCCTTTGAAGATTGAACAGAGCTTGGAGGGATTATCTGTTTGCAGATGGATTTTCAGCAGGGAGGCTCAAGATATTATTATTCTGACCTCAACCATAGGTTTGGCAGAATAGCTCTGTTTTACAGGCCTTCCAGAATTATTGGATATCCTAGAGCAGTGGTCCCCAACCTTTATTAGGCTGGGGACCGGCAGGGCATCGGGTCGCGCCCGCAGGGACCGCGCCCATGCGGGCCACGCCCATGCTTCGGGCCGCGCCCGCGGGCCGCACCCGCGGATCGGGCCGCGCCCGCGGGCCGCGCCCGCGGATCGGGCCGAGCGGGCGCGGCCTGCACGGGCGCGGCCCGGCCCTGATTCCCTCTCCCCGCCCTCCCGCAGTAAGTAGCTTCCCGGGCCGCAAGCTTGCGGCCCGGGAAGTTTTTTACTGCGCGGGGGGGGGGGGCGGGGAGAGGGAGCTGCGGCCCGGCGCCATGGCCTTTGCGGCCCGGCGCCGGGCCGCGGCCCGCAGGTTGGGGACCACTGTCCTAGAGGACTCTGATCTCTTCAGGTAGCATGTTCAACTAGGCCAGGGTCCGTTCTGTCTCCTTGGGACTGGGGATCCTGAGCAGATTTTAACTGCTAGATCTCAATGTCCTTGCGGGGGGGGGGGTGTCCCAGACTATTAAGGGCTTTGAACGTGAGAGTCAAGTTTGAACCTCATTCAGTCTTCAATATGTGCCACTGGGAGAACACAGGTGATAACTAATCTGAAAAGACTAAAATTTCAGGTGATGACAGTGGCCCGCAACATTTTTGTTGCCAGCATATAGTAGAATTACTACAACATTTGTGTTCATGACATCAACCTACAATTTCCATGCTATTCTACAGTCAAGAATGTATGTGCAATACTTACCACCCCTCTGAATGAAGGTGGTATGAGGCCACAGTATATAGGTACGAAGGAGCTACAAAGCAAAGCCTACAAAAAATAAAATAGGATTAGAGACACATCCACTTCTGATAGCCAGAAGATTTCCTATGTGCTAACAGTAGCTTTCAGCAAAAAACAGAATATGGCATCATAATGTCATAAAATATTTGATTCATGAACAAAAATCCAGTGCTACCTTAAAAGAGTAACAACATTTCTTTCAATATGAGTTTTTGGGTATGACAGCCCACTTCATCAGACAGATACGCGATAGAAAGCCATACTGGGGAATTGGTTTTGGGAAAGGTTAAAGGAAGGAGACAAGGCTCTGAGTCCAGTAAGTGTTGGATTGATAAATCCTCTATTTATGAAGGTGGAGGAATGGTGAGCTCTTGTTTTTTTTTTTCTTTTTTCCACACTTCCAAGCTTCAATCCTGGTACTATGAGTGCCCCCCCCCCCCCGGACTGAGTTCCAATGCTTTGAGCAGTTTGGTCACTGACCAAGCCTCTCTCGGGCTTGTCTGGATTGAGTTTTAGTTTATTAGCTTTCATCATTTCATTACCTTTTCACGGCACTCGTTCAGAACTTCTACAGACCCACCCAGCTCAGCTGATAATGAGAAATGTTGAAAGGGTGAACAGCCCACAGGCACAGAGGCACAGCGAAGGACATGGCAAAAAGAAATAATGAGAAATGAAGCTGTGCCACATATTGGAGCACCCCATTCAACAACCCTGGATAACCTCTCCCAGCAGATTCATGTAGATGTTCAATAGCATGAGAAACAAAACGGATCCCATTAAGGCTTCAAAGCATAAATGTCACAGGGCAAAGGAGCAGTCCCAAGGAGCACTTTCTGGAACTGGAGAGACAAGTAGCAGCAGCTCCACTCAAGCATGTTGCCTCACCACTCCCTACCCCAGCCAGCCTCTCCAGAAGGATACCGTGGTTAACCACAGGCATTTAACCTCATGCAAATAGTTGTGTTGTTTTTAGGTTCCATCAAGTCATTTCCAACTCATGGTGACTTTCTGAACAAAGGCCTGCCGTCCAACCGTCTGCAATCATTTCTTTATGTCAATCCACTCACGTCCTTGATCATACAAATATATGCTTGAGATATGATATATTTACGGTCTCATTAAGTATTACAAACAATATGTGAAACTGTGTGCAGGACTGGGAATGCAACAAGGCTTATTTTTGAAAAATCGTTGGAAAAATTTAGAACATACCTGAACAACCTCTTCTTTAGAATTAAAGTTGGATACCAACACATTTTTGCCATCAGACACTCGAGTAAGTGAAATACACAATTTCCCTGACATCAACTGATGAGTATTTTCTGGAAGATTTTTGTGGAGTCCATCTCTTATTATCTTTATCACATTGAAGGAAGGGTGAAGTGGACCAAGATTTCGCTTCCTGGCTTCTTTGGCGAGCTGCAGAACATCGGCACAAGCTTCCGCTGAAAGACACATTACTGTATATGAAACAGAACATTCATTTGAAGATTTTTCCCCCCATATAATGATTTCTGGGTGCTTTTTTGGGGGGAGGGGGCTTTCTTTTAAAGAGCACCAATACACATTTGGAGGGAAAAAACCCAACTTATTTGTCTGATAAACAGTGATATCTTTTAACATTCAGGTTTGATTGACATAAGATATATATTCATTCAAGTCAGGGCCACAAGCATACAGAGGATGAAGCGCTTAGGTTCTCTTGCCCAAAAAGACCCCTTTCCCCCAAAATAATTTCTGTTCCAATCCAATGACGTATCTGTGCTGAAGAGCGAAAGCCAAAGGGGCCGTGTCCTGTGACTCAATGTTAAGATTTGTGGAGGGCCTAAGAGGCAGAGAGGCCTTGCCCTGCAGCTGGAAGTCCTGCCAGTGGGGAGAGAAAACCAATTTAGCATCTGGAAACAAGAAACAGCACTAGCGTATGGATGATCTGGTCAATACCCAGCATCAGTCCTAGCACATTCGTACTTAGCCTCTACCATTTTGTATGGTATAGCTACTATGGGGGTGTCAGGATATTAAATGTTGTGGGTTTCCTACCATAGAATAAAGAGTTTGGCCAATATTTCAATGGAGGTGGGACATATTGTTGACACGAGAGCTTTAAAGATGGCAAGTAAAACATATCAGTTCTACTGTTCTAGTTCTGTCCCATTCAGAGGGATATTGGTGTAAAGGGTCCCTGCTTTCTCTGCTTATTCATCATGAGTAATGTGCAATACTAGAACAGCGAGGAATAAATTGCATTTCTGTCTAGGAGGTTAGAACAGAAATTTGTGTTATCAAGACCTTATTGAAAGAAGTAAACTAGAATGCATTTATCTCCATTGATGGGCTATGCAGTCCTTCATCAACCTCGAACCAGAGATCAGGGAAGGGGGGAACTAACATCCTCAATGAGTTTTCATAAGTTTCCAGTGAAAAATGTTGCTGGCATTTATTTATTTATTTTATTTATATACCACCCTCCCCAAAGGCGCAGGGCGGTTTACATGAAATGGGAACAATACAATTAACTCAGTTTATAGTAATGTGGTAACAACAATAACAAAATGATAATAATAAACACTGTAGAACAGTAAAATGCTAGTGTCGGGAACACCCCGTCTCTCCAGCCTAATCCACAATCTACACTGATACAAGACACGGAGTCCCGGAAGGGCAGGTTCGCTCTTTAAGGGCTCGGGGGTGGAGACATGGGGGAAGAAGGCTACTCAAGTGGGAAGGTTGGAGTCTGTGAGAAGGTGGGGTTCATGAGTAGTGAAGGAACTACGATGAACCAGGGAGCGGGGAAAGATTATGAAATCCCAACCGACTCATTTCTGAGACGCTGCCTCCAAAGAAAAGTGCCCCTCCTACATCAGTCTTCCAGCTCTGGTCATCGTGGTGGATAAGAAGCGGCAGCCTGACCCTGCAGACCCTGACAGCTAGAAACATTGAATAACTCGTACTGAGGCCCAGTGGTTTGGGTGGATCTGTAAGGGCCAGTGGGAAGCGGTGGTTTGGATCAATCTCAACCAAATGCCTGGTGGAGGATCTCCCTTTTGCAGGCCCAGCAGAATTGTTTGAGTTCCATCAGGACCCTGATCTCCTCTGGGGGCTTGTTCCACCAGGTGGGGGGCAGGATGGAGAAAGCTGTGGCCCTGGTTGAGGTCAAGTAGGCTTCCTTGGGGCCAGGAACCACCAGAAGGTTGGAAATGGTAGACTGCAAGGCTCTTTGAGGGGTGTAGGCAGAGATGTGATCCCTTTGGTATACTGGGCCCAGACCGCGTATGGCTTTAAAGGTGATAACCAAAACCTTAAGCATGTCTGTTCATTATGGTGGGTTTCAGAGAAACACTGAGCATTCTGCTTGTTTACCAGCTGCCTAGAACTCCTGTGGGCACCCTGGGGGAGATGATGGTGTTGATCTTGGCCTTCATGCTGGAATTCCAGCAGCCCACAGGTTGGGGATCACTGTTCTAGGAGACTTCAAAATTCACACTGAGAGAAGAGCTATTTTTAAACCCCTCTTTTTACTACCTGAAGGAGTCTCAAAGCATCTTACAATCACCTACCCTTTTTCTCCCCACAACAGACACCCTGTGAAGTAGGTTGGGCTGAGAGAGTTCTGAGAGATCTGTGACTGGCCCAAGGTCGCCCAGCTGGCTGCACATGGAGGGGTGGAGAATCAAACTTGGTTCTCTGGATTAGAGGCCATCGCTATTAGCCATCTACATCAATCTGACTCTCAGCACCCGGCTGGCTAATATTAAGATGAGGCTACCTTGTGAGGGCTAGTTCGGGATTTTGTAGCTTCTTCAGCCACCATGGGTCTCATTCAGTTTATGACAGGACCAATGTAGGAACAACAAATCATGTAATGATCTCCCTTGAATGTGGCTCTGGACTCGGACTCAGGAGCTTCAGAGATAGAAAGATAGATACATAACCTGGGGGAAAGCAGGAAATGTAAGGAGACCCCTGCATAGTAGATGACTGCTCCATCCGAGGAGCCTGCAACTAAGGATCATCCACCAGAACCTGAAGCAAGTATGCACCAGGTCCCAACTCACCTGGATTCACCTCCACTAATCTGGAACTGCGGAGGCAGAGGGCTCATGCTGAAATAGGTGAAAGGACACACCGCACCAATTTGCAGCCTGTGTAAACAGACCTGTCCTAGTTCTAAAGCATTATGTCCTAATTATCTTCTTCCAGGAGAGTTCTAGATATACTGCCTCCAGATTACTTGGGGCTGCTTTTCCTCACTCAGTTTAAGGTAAGGGCAAAGAAGGAAGCACTTTTAGATCAACCGATTCACAAGGCCACAACTCTTGGATACTAGATCCAGCTCCAGACTTTGCATGCTCTAGTAGACCCTGCCAAGTGATCATCTGGCTCTCAACAAGACCAGCAGACCAGAAAGTCTGAAGCCAGAACAGATACCTTTATTTTTATTCAAATTTTTTGCACAGAGCCTTTGGAGGTCTGGTTTGGGAGCTAGACACTGAGCCTCTGCCAGGGTCCAAGCAGTACCTTCTCACAGCACAGGTAAATGTGGCATAGATGAATGTGATACTGACTCTTGACAGGGATTGATATGGGGGACAAACCACCCTGGAAAGGGGTCCAATGTGGAAGGAGCACCTGCCTGGCCAGCCCCAAGCAGGAGGTACCTAGCCAAGGTGGGTGAAGCTGTGTGGGCCTTCCCTGTACCTGGTAAAGCTCAACATGATGAATCTGCCTTCCCTACACCTCTGGCTCACATTCATCCATCTCTTTCAGTGGGTATGTGCTCCCAGTTCAGATGAACCTAGTAGAGAGTACCCCCCCGACCATTTGACCAACAGACTCTTCTCAGTAGCGTTAATAGTCAATCTGTCTGGGGAGAGGGCCAGTTAAAATGTTCCACCTATGAGATGTATGGCTCCTATTGTTTTCTGGAATAGTCACAGCAATTTTAGGATACCAAATGACTAGAGATGCGACTCTAGCAAAATAAAAATACAGACAAAAGGTTCCACAACCCCTTTTCTCAGCCATGCAGAACAACAGAGACAATTCTTTCCAATGCGTAAAAGAACTCTTATGGTACAGTCATGGACCGAGTTGCTTTGTTCTCAGACCACTGGAGTCAATGAACTTGGTATTATTCTGTTAACCTGCTGCTGTATCAGCCAACCCAAAAAGAAATGGCAGGGTATAAATAGCCAGTTTACCTTTTTAACTTAAAAAAAGGCTATTTGCAGTTTGGAATTTGGACAAGCAGTAGGGCAGGAGGTCAAATTATACATTACACAGGGAGACTTGTGGCTGATCTCTGGTCTTTGGGAAGGTACAAACGGCAGCTACACTTGGAGCAGGAGAAGCTGTTCATTTACAGCAAGGAAGAGTAACTTGATGCTCTGGGAGCTAGTTTACTCAAGAGCCACTTCAAAATGGCAGATTGGTAAACGCTCCCAGCCACAGTGCAACAGCTTTTACAAAAACCCAGTGCTGTGTTTTATCTGGAATTTTGTTGGAATGGGATAGTTAATAACACACTGCTTCTCCCAATCCAAAGCAAGGGCTCATTTGTGCATGCCTTAAGCTGGAGGAGGACAGGCAGATGGGAAAGGGTGCTGGGGCTGTTTTAAAGTTATCGATATATCACTCCCTCAATCAAAATAATGCCAATTTTGCTTTTTTCCCCCACCTGAGAACTTCTGTCTCTTTAATAGCTACAATTACAGGCAGACATATGGCTTCTCCCGCAAAAGATATCCTAACAGAAAAGCTTCACCTACTGAAATTCCATGCCGTTTTAAAGAAATAACACTTGCAGGCAAGGGTTGGTGACTATGTTTATACTTCGCCATCAACTTTTTTATTACTGCTTTACAGGTCATCTTGTAAAAACTTCAGCAGAAATGCAAGAGATCCTGGCAGGGCTCTTGCACCCTGGAAGACAAGCACAGACAAAGACCTCACAGCGTGGTTGTGAGGATAAAGTGGAGACCCCTAGCTGGTCTGGATCCCCAATGGGGAGAAAGGTGAGGCATAAATAAGGAAATTTGGTCACATCAGAAAAACAATTTGATGTGCATTACATCAAGTGCTGAAATCTTTATAGCCTCTGATCTTAAGACTCTTCCACTAGTTGAGCAAATAAAACTCCTGGAATCCATTACCTGGATGCAAAGGTTCTGTCTACTAATGTCAGCAAGTAGGCAGTTTGTTGTTGTTGATTGGCCCTCCAAATGACGCTAGCTAAAAAGGAATTGTTCTGACTTCCCAAAAACAAAGCTCCTCAACAGAACCCAGGGAAAACCCATCCCACATTTCCCACCAATAAAAGCTGAGGCATACATGATATTTTAAAGGAGGTATTCAACACGTGAAACCTTGAATGAAGGCCAAATAAGTGACCAAAAAGGTTTCCCATTTATTAAAGGACCGAACAGCCGCAGTGGTTCAAATCAGTTAGTTGTAGACAGCATTCACATGAAAATAATAGTTTCTAAGATTTTTGTTTTTTAACTCGCCTTCATTTTCCTGCAAAATGCGGACACGCTCGTGGCTGCTGATACCCTCCCGGGCCAGGCATTTGCCCCTTATTTTCTAAAGTCCAAGTCTTTTGATGAAACCAAACCTTTTAAAGACTGATTGACAGCGCTCTACAGGTCGTCCCCCCCCCCCAACACGCACCTAGCGAGCCGCCTCCGATGAGGACGGCGCCGGCGAGGGCCCCCGCCGAGGCCCCGCAGATCCGCCGCGCGTCGCGGATGAGATGCGGGGCGCGCTCCTGCAAGCAGGTGGCGACACCGATGTGATAAACGCCCAGGAAGCCGCATCCCGCGAACGACACGCTCCAGCCGTCCTTGCGGTCCAGCATCCCGCACAGCCCCCGCTGGCCGGAGAGTGGCGACCCCGAGACGCGCTGCCCGCCCCGCCCGCCGGCCGTCGGCGCCGTTTCATAATCAGCCGCCCCGCCGGTGACAAGGGCAACACGGCCCCGTCTCCCCGCCCCCCGGATGTGGGGCCAGACGGCTCAGCCAATAGGCTGGCGCCATTCAAATCAGCCGAGGGCGGAGATCGGGCCGCCGCGAGAGCGCCGCTTGGCCTACCTTGCCCTCGGCGGTGGTTGCTAAGCGAAGCGCCGGGCTAGAAACAGGACTACTTGCGCCTTGTTAGGAATCCCGCGATCCGTCGCTAACAGTCCCCCACATCCTAACAACAGGGGGGGGGGACTTGTCGGAGGAGGAATCGCTCCCCATCTGCAAGCCTGGCCTGGCTCTAAGCCCCCCCCCCCCCCCCCAGCTCCGCAGGGCCCTCCAGAATCCCCACCCCCATGCGACCAATCTGTAGCGTTATGGTCGAACGGATAAGCAAATACTCCATGTATGTCACGGACGTTACTGTTGCCTGATTGATGTAGTTGATCCATGCAGTATAGAAATATAATTAATTATTCGATTAATATAAAGCCCAGCTTTCACCCACAGGGCTGCTAGCTATGGTTGGATGTGACATGCCTGCCAGCTTGGTGCAGCAGCTGGCTGCCTCCACCCGGAAGTCAGCTGCATAGATTTGTTCCCAGCAGGTCTTACCAGACCAACCTAGTTGACTGCTTTGATTAACTGACCAGTTTACTGGTTCATGGGGACGGTTTACTTGGATATCAGTAAAACCTCTGACAGAGTTTCCCAAGATGTTCTGATGGGAAGCACACCCAAAGAGTAGTTGTCAATTACATTTCATTTCATGGGAGGGAGATATCCGGTGGAGTAACAAAAGGCTTGGCCCTGGGCCCAGTACTTTTCAGTATTTTTATAAATGATCCAAATGAGGGGGTGGACAGACTACTCATTACATTTGAATATGACACCAAATTTGGAGGAGCAGCAAACAGGATGGAAGATAGACTTTGAGATCTGAACATACCGGAAAAGTGGGTGGATGCACATGAACAAGTTGCAATCAACAAGGATATGTTGCAAATACTATGTGCAGAGTTCTACATCTAGGTAACAAAGATGAGAAACATTCATATGGGAAGCAGACTTCTCAGCAGCAACATGTGCAAACTGTCAGTCTTCAAGCAAAGGTTGGATACACACTTTTCTTGGATGCTTTAGGATGCTTAGGGCTGATCCTGCGTTGAGCAGGGGGTTGGACTAGATGGCCTGTATGGTCCCTTCCAACTCTATGATTCTATGATTCTATAACTGTCAGTGTGATGCAACAGCAAAAAGAGTATATCAACAAAGGCACATCACACATTGTCATAGTCCAGATGTATAGTGCATCGGTCAGGCTGCACTACAGTGGACACACAGAAGCTGGTGCAAAAATGCAATGAGGCTGATCCTGTTTGATGATCAAGCCCTTTGAGGAAAGGCTGACTTGGGAATGTTGAGTCTGGAGCAGAGGAGGCTGAGGGAGGACATGATTGCTCTCTTTAAGTGTTTGAAAGGTGGACAGATGTTAGCTGGTTATTAGTGGGAAATAGAGAAGGGATGCTAAAAATAGAGGAGTGTTAAAAATGATCCCCCTCCCCAGGTGTCAAGTAGGCTAATTATGGCAATGAGTTCACGGGCCTGGAATGGGCTTAGAGTTTAATGCTGCAAGTCTCAGAACCATTGAATGGAGCCACTTCTGCTGCACCCCACTGAGTCATATATATTCATAGGGTTGGGTCAATAAGGGTACCAAGGAGGCTACCAGCGCATAGCTTGTTCTGAGTACAGCCACTAGGGGCCAGCTTGATATAGTGGTTAAGAGCAGCGGCTTCTAATCTGGAGAGCTGGGGTTGATTCCCTATTCCTTTACCTGCAGCCAGTTGGGTGACCTTGGGCTAGTCACAGTCTTGTTAGAGCTCATCTCAGAGCTCTCTCAGCTTCAGCTACTTCACAGAGTACCTATTGTAGGGAGAGGAAGCGAAGGCGATGGTAATCTACTTTGAGACTTCTTTGGGTAAAGAAAAGTTGGATATAAAAACCAAGTTTTCTTCTTCACAACAGCAGTGAGAAGCATCTCCAGAACCAACTTTTTCTTGGAAGGCTTCTTTACTTGGTCTGTTTATGTCAAGGGCCTGACTTTCTCATTGTCATCATCCAACAGCAGTGGGACATGGACTGGTTGCAAGTGAGACAACAAGGTATGGTTGTAAGTCATTGACCTCTAGATCCCTATTCATCTTTCTGGCTGCCAGCTTGGTGTAGTGGTTAAGAGTGGTGGCTTCTAATCTGGAGAACCAGGTTTGATTCCCTACTTCTCCACATACAGTCAAATGAGTGACCTTGGGCCAGCCACAATTGTCTTCTCCAAGCTCCATCAGCCTCACCTACTTCACAGGCTGCCTGTTGTTAGAAGAAGGGTAGGAGTAAGCTGCTTTGAGTGGAATACAAAAAAGGTTCTTCTTCAGTGGTTTGAAGCACTTCTTGGAACTGAGGGTAACTTGTGAGCTTGCTGGATAGATAAATCTTAGGTGGGACCTATGGCACAGACACATCTGAAGGTGCATGGGCTCACTTCTTGCCTCTTGAGAGGGGCTGTGTCTGGGCATCAGGAGCTTTCAAACTGGGAGACTCTTCCATGCCAGTCCTTGGGAGTAAATTGTTGGCAGGCTATACAAGTGTTACCATTATGAGATTCACCCAAGCAAATCAGGCACAATAAACTGTGCCATTGGTGGTAGATCAATCTAACTGAAAGGTAGGTAGATAGATACTGCACTTTATATATTTTTGAATTCCAGAGAAAAGCTAGAAGAGATAAGAATGCCTTCTTAAATGAACAGTGCAAACAAATAGAAGAAAACAATAGAATGGGGAGGACCAGAGATCTTTTCAAGAAAATTGGAGATATGAAGAGAACGTTTCATGCAAAGTTGGGTATGATAAGGGGCCAAAATGGTAGGGACCTCACAGAAGCAGAAGAGATTAAACAAAGGTGGCAGAACAACTATATACAGAACAACTATACAAGAGCGAGCTTAACATCCCTGATAACCACAGTGGGGTAGTTACTGACCTGGAGCCAGACATCCTGGAATGTGAAGTCAAATGGGCCTCAGGAAGTCTGAGCAACAATAAAGCTAGTGGTGGTGACAGCATTCCAGTTGAACTATTCAAAATCTTAAAGGACGATGCAGTAAAAGTGCTACACTCAATATGCCAGCAAATTTGGAAAACTCAACAATGGCCACAGGATTGGAAAAGGTCAGTTTACATTCCAATCCCAAAGAAGGGCAATGCCAAAGAATGTTCAAACTACCGCACCACTGCACTAATTTCTCATGCTAGCAAAGTTATGCTCAAAATCCTACAAGCTAGGCTCCAGCAATATGTGGACCGAGAACTTCCAGAAGTACAGGCAGGATTTCGAAGAGGCAGAGGAACTAGAGATCAAATTGCTAACATACGCTGGATCATGGAGAAAGCTAGGGAGTACCAGAAGAAAGTCTACTTCTGCTTCATTGACTATGCTAAAGCCTTTGATTGTGTTCTTGTGTTCTTAAAGAGATGGGAATACCAGAGCATCTTATTTGTCTCTTGAGAAATTTATATGCAGGTCAAGAAGCAACAGTGAGAACTGAACATGGAATCACTGACTGGTTCAAAATTGAGAAAGGAGTTCGGCAAGGCTGTATACTGTCGCCTTGCCTATTTAACTTGTATGCAGAGCACATCATGAGAAATGCGGGATTAGAGGAGTCACAAATTGGGATCAAGATTGCAGGGAGAAATATCAACAACCTCAGATATGCAGATGATATCACTCTAATGGCAGAAAGTGAAGAGGAACTAAAGAGCCTGTTGATGCGGGTGAAGGAGGAGAGTGCAAAAGTTGGCTTGAAACTCAACATCAAGAAAACAAAGATCATGGCATCCGGCCCTCTCAATTCCTGGCAAATAGATGGGGAAGAAATGGAGATAGTGACAGATTTTATTTTCCTGGGCTCCAAGATCACTGCAGATGGGGACTGCAGCAAAGAAATTAAAAGACGCTTGCTCCTGGGGAGGAAAGCTATGGCAAATCTAGACAGCATCCTAAAAAGAAGAGACATCACCCTGCACACAAAAGTGCGTTTAGTCAAGGCTATGGTATTCCCAGTTGCAATGTATGGCTGCGAAAGTTGGACCATAAGGAAGGCCGAGCGTCAAAGAATTGAGGCTTTTGAACTCTGGTGCTGGAGAAGACTCTTGCGAGTCCCTTGGACTGCAAGGCGAACAAACCGGTCAGTCCTAGAGGAGATCAACCCTGACTGCTCTTTAGAAGGCCAGATCCTGAAGATGAAACTCAAATACTTTGGCCACCTCATGAGAAGGAAGGACTCCCTGGAGAAGAGCCTAATGCTGGGAGCGATCGAGGGCAAAAGAAGAAGGGGACGACAGAGAATGAGGTGGCTGGACGGAGTCACTGAAGCAGTAGGTGCAAACTTAAATGGACTCTGGGGAATGGTAGAGGACAGGAAGGCCTGGAGGATCATTGTCCATGGGGTCGCGATGGGTCGGACACGACTTCGCACATAACAACAACAACATATATTTTTGAAAAGTGCTATTGAGTCAGTTCACTAAACAACCAAGACGACTGACAAACTTAGAAGAAAAATCTACTGAAGAAAGAATTCTCAGAAAAACAACCATGAAGCTGTAACATGTCTTACTTGATAGTGGCAAAGGAAGAGCTGAGGGAAGGAGTGCTGTGCTACCACTCTTCAACAGTGTCAATTTAGGTGGAAAGAGCCAACATGAACTGAAGAGGGACAGAGTGCTCCTAGCATTGTAGAAAATACTTGAAAGCTAAAGAAGTTTCAACTCTATGGCTGGCCCATCCATGTGCAGTCCTGTATGGGACAGCATAGAAACCATGAAGATGAACAAGGTACTTAGAATTCTAACTCTCCTGTGAGATGACTATTGCTTCTCCCTTTGCTGACATCACTCTGTAGCAATTCTGTTATGAAAATCCTGTCCGCAGTAGATTGGGATACGTCATACAGTGAGCAGACTGAGTTGGTGACAGAATTTAAAAAATTATTGCAATGAACTGGAGCCCCTCTTGGGGAAAACAAGCCTTCTCAAAGGCAGGCTAGTCCTGCATTCACTTTTAGATCGTATTCCCATTTGTCAGGGTCCCTAACCCCACCTCTCCACACTCTAAGTTGGAGTTACAGGCTAAAGTTTCCAGGTTATCTCCAGCATACAGCAACAATACAGCCCAAGTATACCTAAATAAGATTATAATGAGTTAGGGGTATGTGGGTTAATATTTATAAAAATATATTTTTTAACCTGCTCATTTTAACCTAAGGTTAACACTGTTCAGACTTCTAACCCCCCCCCCTCCACCATAGATGGTCCATCTGCTTAGACTAGAAATCATTTTGAGTACTTCCCCTTTTTGTATAGTTTTGCAATTCCTAGTAACTTATTTTACAATGTCTTCCTTCCTATTCATCATTCACCAATCCCAGCAACTGTTCTTTTCAGAAGGTCTTCCTTCCTCCTTCCTCACCATACACTTTCGCCAAAGACACACTCTTCTCACACAATTTTTATCTAAGCTTTTCCCCTTCAGTTCTACTAAAGTTGCCGCTATAGCATTACAAAAGTTATTAAACGCTTTCTAAATCTACCCAGCTGACTTTTCATCATTTTTGCCTGTTTCATGACAACTTTCATTGAAGATGAGCTGTTTTATCATTAACACTGGGGCAGTCAAGACTTCAGTTCTTAGGCAACCATTTCCTTAGTGGCAGAGTTTAAATATGCAAAGAGGTTGTAAGCACCTGAAGCTTAAAATGATAAAAGATAAATACATTTTGAATAGAAGGAGAGAGAGTCCTAATAGTCTAACCATTATTCTACATTTATTTTATGTGTTCAGCAGGCAAGCAGAGAGGAAATGTACTCAAATGAGCAGGAAGTCCCCAAATGAACCAATCAGGATGCTTGGGGAGGTTATTTGAAAAGCATCAGGACATTCCTATTCTAACTATGCTAAATACACATCTCCTCTAATGCCCCATGTAGGATTTTCCTCATATGCTCTTGAATCAGACACATAACAGATTGCATATCCCAACACTCCTCACTCTAATAATTTAGAACAGTGGTTCCCAAACTTTTTTGGGCTGCTGCCCCCTTGGCTCCCAGGCTGCATACCTAGTGCCCCCCCTACACATATAAACACACACTTCTTTCCTTGTGTTAGGTCTAGTGCAAATTCAAAACACACTATATTGTCTGTACTTTTTTGTTCATTGTGCAGCAGTTTTATTTTAGTCTGGGAATAATATATTAAGGTAAAGGTAAAGGTATCCCCTGTGCAAGCACCGGGTCATGTCTGTCTCTTGGGGTGACGCCCTCTAGCGTTTTCTTGGCAGATTCAATAGGGGGTAGTTTGCCAGTGCCTTGCCCAGTCATTACCGTTTACCCCCCAGCAAGCTGGGTACTCATTTTACCGACCTCGGAAGGATGGAAGGCTGAGTCAACCTTGAGCCGGCTGCTGGGATTGAACTCCCAACCTCATGGGCAGACAGCTTCAGACAGCATTTCTGCTGCCCTACTACTCTGCGCCACAACTTCCTTGTAAAAGTTACATTGGGTCCTCAGTAGGGGGGGGGGAGAGAAAGAGAGGAGAGAGGAGAGAGGAGAGAGAAGCGAGAAGCGAGAAGCAAGGCTTTTCTAGCCTCCCAAAGATGGAGACTTTTGGGAAAGAGTTGCTGGAGATCTGGGGTGGATGCTGGGAAAGATAGAGTCTGAGGAGAGAAAGGAGCTCAGCATGAATGTGAGCCCATCCAGCCCATTTGAAGCTGTCATTTTCTTCAGGAAGCTAAGCAGGGTTGGTCCTGGTCAGCACTGGGATGGGAGACCCCCAAGGAAGTCCAGGGTTGCCTCTACCCAGAGGCAGGCAATGGTGAGCCACCTTGGAACATCTCTTGTTAGGAAAACAGCTGCAGCAGGAAGAGTCAGAGTGCTGCTGCCTCCCTACTGCCCCAGAATTCCTTGCCACCAACCAGGATCTTTCCACACACCCCACGGGGGCATACTGCTCATTTTGGGAGCCCCTAATTTAGAAACATACTGTGGCTACATTAGGAATTTGGCTCAGCCATGCACTTTCATCCACCTGTCTCAAACTCATGTTTTAATGGATTTTTCAATTTGAATCCCTTATATATGCCATGCATGATAATATCATTGTCTTTCAATTTTGTAATCTGTCTTGAATCTCAGGGAGAAAGTCAGATTAATTTACTTTATTTATAATCAATGTTAAAAATATACAGATTTATACGGTGGGTTAGATGATACATATTTTATCATTGTTGTTTCCCTTTAGACATTATTACTGTTGCATTATAATCATCTGCAGATTTAGTACAGCTATTTTGATGGGAAATTCTTTGGTCCTTTTGTAAGCACACACAAGGCTGGAAGGAATTTTTGTAACATCTCTGTGCATGAATATGTCCATGTATCCAATTAAGCAGTTTCTCATGTAGTGTTATATCAGTAAGACCACAAGTTTTGTCAACAAACCTTTGACAAAACTCATTATTATAGGACTAGCAAGTTATTGTTGTTGTTAATTCTGCTTCTTTTAGTTACTAGGATTGTGTTCTACTTATGCATTTTAGTCTTGTTTTTTATTGTTTTGCTATGGCTTTGAGTGAATGGAATAAAATGAATAGCAATAATTACTATTTTGGTACTCTGGAAATGCTTTTCTTTGTGTCCCTTTAAATAACACTGCCCTGTGTGATTTGGATTCTCCCAAAGCTGATTTCAGCAAACAATCCTACCAGTTCATTGTTCATGAATATATGCCAATAATTGGCAGGAGACACCATGTTTGACCATGAAGCTGCAGGTTTCCCAGTCATATGGATACAGCAGCATTTGTCCTGGCTCACAATGGACATGAAGGTATAAAAGTAGTTTCTTACTCTAGATCTAGGGCAATTGTATCAAATGGGCTACACAGAAATGAAGCTTTGCACTGAACATGATAGTATGGAACATTCTAGGTTATACTATCCATCTCATGGCTATCACTGTACAATTTAAGTGACTCCAAAGTTAGTGTTGAGTTTCCAAACACCCAGTTCACTTTTAAGACATGTTGGCAATAATTGTTATGGAGACATGGTATGCAAGAGTGACATACAAACATTCCCCAAAGTTTCACTGTTGTACTGCATCATGTAAGAAACAGTTTTTCTGTCATGATATAAGAATTTAGCCTGGCCCTAAGCTGATTTTGCAAGCAAATTAATTACCTATTTACTGCCAAGTGCTGTTATATAGAACTCAAAGTCTGGGCCAGTGATAGTTTGGAGCATTTTGAAAGGAGCAGTCTGCTTGTCTTGAAAGTTACAATTTGGGGTGGAACAAAACTTAATTGTTATGTAAGTGGCTGAATAGAAGCCACAGAGTGGTATTGTGAAGTCTGAGTCTTGATTCACTGAAAGCCTGAATTACCAGTTATTGGACATCCCTACAGTTATTGGGTAAGACAGGCATTAATCAGGGGTCTTGGCAGGATGCCTCAAACTGTATATAAGTTCTCAGTTGTCTGAAGTTCAGTGTTTGCTAGCTGCTTAATAAAAAAGCTGGTTGTTGGAGATTTGCATTCATGTTTTACTGAATCCACAATCCAGTGGCACCTTTAAAGCCAACAAAGTTTTATTCAAGATACACAGCTACCCATCTGAACGGACACATAAAACAGCCTTACTGAGTCTGACCATTCATCCATCTATCTCAGTAATTGCTCTCTGTTGAAAGTAGTTCTTCTAAGATTCTGGCCTAGAAAGGCCTTTCCCAGAAATTGCCAGGCAATCCCAGGCACTCCTTCAGCATGCAATCCATCAGCTCTACAAAGGAGTCATGTCCCCTTTCACTACACTAATCTGGTAGAAGAATTACAAAATGGAATAGCTCATCATTGTGCTTGGTGCTGGTGCCTGAAGACATCACAGGGAACAATCTTTTGCTGATGGAAGTCCTTTCCCCTGAGGCATCGGACAGGGGCATGGTTGAAGGGGGGGGAGGTTATCAGAATTGTTTTTCGTTGGAGATGGTTATATTTTATTGTGGGGGGTTTTAATGCTGTAACGCACCATGAGCCAGTTTGGTGGGAGTGGCGGGTAATAAATCCAATAATAATATTTAGAGTCAGCCCTGGATTAACCATTAAGTTAAGTAAGTATGTGCTTGGGGAACCAAGGGAAGTAGATGCACCCTAGTAGATGGACAACTCTTTCACTGCCATGTCTTTAGTCAACTGACAAGCTAATTTACACTGCTGCTGATATTATTGTGATACAGGGTTTTAAAAAACTGTGGATGTAAAAGTGTCAATAATAAAAAATTATTAACAAAAAAAGTTTATATTTAATCTAGTTGTGGGGAGTGGCCCGGGTGATGGCCTGGAGGAACCAGAATATTTTAATCTCTCATTTCACCTTCAGCATTTAAGAATCATTAAATCCTTGGAAGGGGTCATATAGGCCACTGGTCCTCAACCACTGGACTGTGGCTCCCCCAAGCTCCGGGCCACGGCTGGGCCGCTGCTTCCTCTCCCTGTCCCCCCACAGTGAGATACTTCCCAGGCTGCAAGCAAATTGGCTGCCAAAGCAGCCGATTAGCTTGCGGCACGGCAAGCTTCTTTTTGCGGGAGGGGGGGAGAGGGAAGTGCGTCCGCCGGCGCAAACGTGCATGCGCGGCAGGTCCACACATGCATGTTTGCGCCATGCGCGGCGGCAAACATGCATGCACGGCAGTTGGATTACCATGCTTGTGCGCTTGCGGACCTGCCGTGCATGTGCGGCGCCCAGATCGCTCTCCTCCCCACCTGTCCATAGCCTGAAAAAGGTTGCAGACCACTGATATAGGCCATCTAGTCCAAATCCCTGCTCAATGCAGGATCAGCCTAAAGCATCCAAGATAAATACTTGTCCAGCCGCTGCTTAATGACCACCAGTGAGCAGGAGCTCCCCACCTCCGGAGGCCGCCATTTCCACTGCTAAAGTATTCTGATTGTGATCCCCCCCCCTGATTTCTAGCTAGTACCATTCTACAGGTAGTTTAAACCCATTACTGAGGGTCCTGTCCTCTACTGCCAACAGGAACCCTCTTCCAGCCCTTCTCCAAATGGCAACCTTTCAAATACTTAAAGAGGGCATTCATGTCCCCTCTCCACCCTCCACCTCCTCTTCTCCAAGCTGAACATTCTCAAGTCCCTCGGCCTTTCCTCATAAGGTTTTGGTCCTCAGGCCCCACATCATCCTCTTCGCTCTCTTCTATACCTTAATACCTTATAACTTAATTTTTTGTAGGCTTAGCATGCAGTTGGCATGTGGCTTTACACCTGGGCAAAAAGAAGCCCTGAACAGGCACCCCAGTGGGGCTTATTTTCTAAAGCTTGTATTAAGTACCCAGGTCCTTATTGCTGCCTGTTATGAGTTCGGAAATACCTGGAGACTTTGGGGGTGTTGCAGGGAGTAGGTGGGATGTGGGGCAGGGAGAAACCGGAGTCTAATGCTGTGGAGCCCACCCTCCAAGCCAGCTATTTTCTCCATTTCTGTCTCCTGGAGATGAGCTGCAAACCCGGGGGAGGGGTCCCCAGATGCCACCTGGGAAGTGGCATCCCCAGGTATCCAGAATCGTTCTGTGTGACCCACATTACAGCGTGTTGATTCGAGAGAAAACTTTGGGTCGCCGCCAGCTTTGTGGCCTCTTGAGGCGTGCCCTTGGCTCGACGTCTAGCGTGTGCGGCGGAGAAGCACGCCGAGGGTTAATGTAGGAGTGCCGCTGCTGCCGCATCCCTCCTGGCCGGCCTGCCCGCCCGCCCGCTTGCCTCTCGAGCTGTACTGCATTACATCACCGGCTCCACAGCCCATTCGCTCTCCCGGCGCCGTCGGAGGCGAAAGCGGCGCCCCCTCCCTCTCCGCCTGCGAGGCAGTGCCTGGTGGGAGCGCGAAGGGTCAGGACAGCCCCGCGGCCGACTCCCCCCACCCAGCGATCGCCTCGGCGTCCTTGATGCACCTTGGCCCTTGCTGGGCCGCGAGGAAGGAGGGAAGAAGGATGGCGGAGAGCGAATGCGAGACCCCCAGCACTCCCGGCGAGTTCGAGAGCAAATACTTCGAATACAACGGGGTGCGCCTTCCGCCCTTCTGTAGGGGGAAGATGGAGGAGATCGCCAATTTCCCCGTGAGAGTGAATGATGTCTGGATTATAACCTACCCCAAATCAGGTACCAGACACGGCTGAGAGTGACTGCAGAGAAGGGGCTGCGAAGGAAGCGGGGGAAGGGCTCGCTTTGGAATTGTATTTGCTGTGCCTTTGTGGGAAGGGCTCTCGCTTGCCTTAGTGCTTCCCCAGGCTTCACCCCCCCCCCCCATTCCTTTCAGCAACAAGTCCATCCAAGTAATAAGTCCCCCCCCCTCCCCGCCGCCCCTGATTACTTGTAAGAAGGCGCCATGATGATTTCAGGTGATGGTATATGAGGTTCTGGGTGGGGATGGGTGCTCAGTGCCAGAGATGTACAATGGAAGGAAGGTTTTTAAACCAATTCCCTCTAGCATCCTGAACTGTACAATAGAATAAGAGATGGACATGCCTTGTCCAGTCATGCTCTGTTAGACAAATTCTTGGGTTAATTTCTGCATCTTCAACATGTTCTGCTTGCTTTTTGAGGGACCAACCTGCTGTGCTATATATTACAGAAGAAAAATGAACAGTGGGCAAAGGATGCCTAGCTTCCCACCTAGGTCCAGTGTGAGCCTTAACCTGTTTACTCAGAAGCAAGTCACACTGAGTGCAACTGGAACTGCTGCTCTGGGCATTTTGGGGCCTGATACAGTGTCCACAGGTCTGGTACAGCCCATAAAAATTAAAAGAACCCTGTCTCCTGATGGTAGCAGCATCATCATCATAATTAGTTCTAATAAATGATAATTAGAATGAACATTGTTAGCATTTAGAGCACTAGTTCTGCCCCAAGAGTTGTTGTTTGGGATCAAGCCTTGCTAATTTCTGTGGGATCTGCTGCTGAATATACATAAGGATCAGTTGAAATAGTTCCAAGTTATAAGAACCCTGGGGGCAATGGGCTGTGTTGAAGCTGAATGAAAACTCTCAAGCTTGTTGGTTTAATGGGGAGGGGGGGGAGAGTAAAGTGAGGAAGAGACTTGCCTGTTATCTGTGAGGTAATAGTTCTTTGACTAATATGCCATTCATGTATATTGGGGTCTATAGAGTATAAAAAGACAGGTCTCTGTCCTGGTGTGTTTATAATCTCAATTTTGATATGGGGGTGATAACAAGGGGAAGATGGAAGTGGTAAGGTAGGTAGTCGATTATTCCAAACTGCTCACAGAGGGAGAATCACGAAATGGTACAAAGATCTCAGAAGACTTGTATTGATGTGAATTGATGTTGGCCTTCTGACTGTTCCCACACAAAGAAAATTCTCTGCACAATGAAAATGTGGAGGCATATGTAATGGCAGTAGAACATCTATGAGTGGGAGTTTTCTGTGCACTTTCTCCTGTCTTTTTTCTGACTTTCCCCTTTCACGTGTGCTCTGCTGCAGCTCCAGGTTGGTTCTCATGCTGAGGTGACTCCTCCCCTTTTCTTTTTCATGTCAATTATAGAGCTATAATGGTTCTGTTGAAGTTAGAAATAGATTAGTGGCAATAGATCACTATACCGTGATATAACAATTAAAAAAATTAAAACTCTGGTGCTGTGAAAGGAAAAAAAATTGTTTCCCCTTTCAGATTCTTCTTTTTTTCTCTCCCTTCCCTACTACTTTCCTTCCTGTCCATCTTTTACCATTTTCAGTCATGCTTCCAACACCTTTAATTGTCAGAAACCAAAGCTTGGAATATTTGGCAAATATTGTTGAGGTTGTCTGGCAACTCCTAGAATGTCCACCAAGATCTCAAGATGTAGTCTTGCTAGATCTCAGTGGGCATTCATCTTAATGCTTCAGACTTTGCATCTATTATTTGGGATTTTCTTAGCACCCCATGTATTTTTTAAAAAGATCTACACTTTTTCTGCAAATCTAGAGCTTTTCTTTAATTTGTAAGAAAATGCCCATCTGTCTTTGACCCCCATTTTTGATCTACACTTCAAGGTCTAGTTCAGAATTGGATATAATAATAATGATGGTCACGCAGTGACTAATGCAGCCATTGTTTTGTCTACTTAGAGCTGGCTTTCTCAACCATGGAAAGGTTTCCTAAACGGAGGGGTTTCCTGAGTGGGTGGGTATATATATACTTATCCACGGTGCTCTATAATATTTGTGAAACTCCCTGGGGGGTGGAGCATGTCTCCCCACCCCCCCAGAGAGTGTCCGGACTCAAATCTGGCCTAATCAGGGTGCGGCCAGCAAAGTGGCTAAATTTGAACTTGAGGCCCAGGCCAAATGGCTTCTACCATTGACCATGGCTCTGCAAATAGAAGTCATTGGGTAATACCAAGGGCAGGGAAATGCTGAATAGGATGACATTATTTGTTTCTTCTTTGGCTAGGTATTACAAGATCAGTTGCAGCCTCCACAAGGTCTTGTTAGGTTCCAAAAGCAACTTGGGAATTGTTCTGGATTAAAAGGTAGGGTGGGAACTAAGCAGATAGGTAAATTCATGAAACAGGAAGTGTTAAGAAAGTGAGCTGTGACCCAGGAAGCCCCGGATTAAGCTGTGAACTTATGCAGTTTTAGACAAGCCATTTTTTAACATCTTTATTCATAAAGATAGATATGTAGGAAAGTAGAAAACAGAGCATTATAGCTCTGTTTTTCCAGGAAAGCAGTAAAAAAAAACCCTACTATGAAATATTTTCTCTTTTGGATTCATAGAATCATAGAACTGAGTTAGAAGGGGCCATACAGGCCATCTAGTCCAACCCACTGCTCAACGCAGGATCAGCCCTAAGCATCCTAAAGCATCCAAGAAAAGTGTGTATCCAGCCTTTGCTTGAAGACTGCCAGTGAGGGGGAGTTCACCACCTCCTTAGGCAGCCTATTCCACTGCTGAACTACTCTGACTGTGAAATTTTTTTCCCTGATATCTAGCCTATATCGTTGTACTTGAAGTTTAAACCCATTACTGCGTGTCCTCTCCTCTGCAGCCAGCAGAAACAGCATCCTGCCCTCTTCCAAGTGACAACCTTTCAAATACTTAAAGAGGGCTATCATGTCCCCTCTCAACCTCCTTTTCAGGGAAATACTTTTTAAAGGGAAGGCTTTTCTTATTTCAAATATATAGCATGAATTTTTAAATGTAAATTAATCTTCAGCATTAGATAAGTATGTGGCCTGACCTGGATGGTCCAGGCTAGTTTTCACTGCTAAGCAGGGTTGACCATGGTTTGGACTTAGATGGGAGATCGCCGGAGAGAGTCCAGGGTGGTTATGAGGAGACTTTCAGTGGCAAACCTCCTTTCTGTGTCTTTTGCCTTGAAAAGCCTGATTCATAGAACAGTATGAAGCTGCTACAGTTTATACACATATAGTATAGACTTATGGGGTTGGTTTCAATCTTTTCTGATGTTAAAAAGGAGAGATTGACCACCATGAACTGATATTGAGGATCATCAGCTGACATGGACAACAGTCATATAGGATAGGGGCTACAGTAAGAAGGGGAACTAGGTGATACTGAATCCATCATAGTTTCAGTTAAATGTTTTTTGTGGTAACTGTGAATAATTTTGACAACAATTAATATACTATTAATGTTTATTCTTATATATTATTATTTAAAGTGTTATGAAATTCAGACTGACATCCAGATGTACTGGCATGGTGACTGTGAGGCATTTTCTGTTAAAATAATGCGCTCCTAAAATTTGCTCTCTAATTTCAGGCTTGATCTCCACCAACCCTACCCCCACGCACTATGATGATGAAAACAAGATTAGCATGCCAAGGTAGCACAGGGTCCAACGGTTTGCAGCTCTCCCTCAATAACAGGCTATATTGGCAGTGTTGCTTGTAGATTATGATTCTATGAAAATGAACAGGGCATTTCTCAGCCCATCTACTCAGAGTTCACAGATTAAATATTTAGTTGCACCTGCTCATTATATTATTCAGTCATCATTTTTGTTGTTAGGATTCTGCAAAGCCTTGGCAAACGTTTCCTTGAATGTGGTGGACTGCTCAGAAGCAGCAGCAATATGCAAAGGCTAGATTAGAGCCACATGGCTACATCTTTATTGCTTTTTTAAGATGTACTTCTGAAATATTGATAACATGCAGGAAGTACTAAAAATACAAGTGGATTTGCTTTTCAAACCCATTCAAGTTTTTATTCTATCTTGCCCCCATAGTAGACTTACGTCTGCTAAAAAGTCTCTTGTTTTGAGATTTGATTTCATACCAGTGTGTAGATAAGAGATCTTCTAATTTTTGATTGACACTCAGCCCCCCCCCCCCCCAACATTATCTTGAGCACAAGAATGCCTTCTGGATATTACATGCTCAAAGGGAATCAAAAAGCATGAGTGGGGTAGCCCTTTCTGAGTTTGCACTGCTAGTATAATGTTTAGGTCTCATTCTGCAGCCAGACCTTGCAACTTTCAGGACATTTCAAATGACAAGGGTTGCCAGTTTTACGTTGGGAAATACCTGTAGACTTTGGGAGTGGAGCTGGGAGTAGGTAGGATTTGGGGCGGTGGGGCTTAAGTGTAGTATAATGATATGGTCTATCTTCCAAAACAACCATTTTCTCCAGGGGATCTGATCTCTGTGGCCTGGAGATGAGTTGATGAGCTATAATTCCAGAGGGTTCCCAGATCCCATCTGGGAACTGGCAACCCTACCAAAGGTTAATCTCTTTTCTCTTTGAATGTCAGTTATTCAAAACAACTGGGGAGAAACACAACCCTGAACTGAGAATTCCCAGATGCTATCTGCTTGTGGTTAAAAACCCCATACATTGTCCTTTGCAATTTATGACTGCTTTACAAACCTTGAGCCATACTAGTTACACTAGCAACTCAAAAACTTGGTATCCCTATAAAAAGGACTGATGGTCATTCTTATAACCCTGTTTTAAGTTCACCATTTCAGGGCAGAACGAGTGACTTCCAATCTAATGCTTGCCTCTGATGTGCAAAACAGGGCCACAGGCTATAAATGATGGTGACCGTAAGGTGTAGGGATGGGCACAAACTGTCTCACAGATGACTTCCAGTTTCCGCTGCTAATTTGGCTAACACTTTAAGGTTGTGCTCTGCATCAAGGAGTTTTATTTTCAAGTTTTTTGGGTTCTACTTGCTCTTGTTATCTTTTTTCCTGTTCTCTAGAATTATTTTAGATACTTCTTCATTTTATTTTGGTTTTTTCACTTGGCAACCGTGCTTCTTGCTGTGGAAGCATCCACTAAAGTGGTTGTGTTTTGACTTTACACTTTTCTTATTTATTTATTTAGGTTGTTAGTTTTACAGACCTAATTCAGTACAGATGTTTTAGAAGTTGGATGGGAATCCTTAGTGTAGTCCCTTTTCATGCCCTCCAATCCCATCATTGGCCATTGGGGGGGGGGATGCAGGTTGACATGACCATATATGGTCATATCACCTGATAAATGAGGGAATGCCTAACTCCTTAGTCCCTATGCCCCATGCAGGGCCTTGTGCTCTTTGAATGCTAATAGGCTGGAGATCCTAGTCTGTGGGATGTTCACCAGGTCTCAACCAGGGCTTTCTGGCCACGACACCTGACTGGTGGAAGAGCTGAGGACTCTGATGGAAATAGCAAAATTCTGCAGGGTATGCAGGACAGAGCTCTTTCTCCAGGCATTTGGTTGAGGCCAAGTGGAAGGAAAATGATATTGTCCCTCCTTGAGTGTTCAGCTGAAACAGCTCGCCTGGAAATACAGCAGTTGGGGGTGAGGACTGGTTTGGGGGGGGGGGACTGGGAGCTTTAGTAGTTTTATTGTTTATTGTTTTATTGTAAATTATTTGTTGTAAGCTTCCACAAGGTGACAGGCCTAGAAATTGAATAATAAATATAGTATAGCTTAGCATAGCATATATTCCATTCAGGAAACCCTTCCATGGCTCTCAAGAAGACCCAGAGTTTTATGAAACCCTAGTGGAGAAAGCCTGCCTTAGTGTTAATGTTTTGATGTTTTATGTATTGGCTTCCACGCCTTCCCACAAATCAGCAGATGCTTATTGAGTTTGGCAAGGACTCCAGAGTAGGGCTGGGATAATTGGGAACAGTCTCATAATGTTATTTTAATTTTATAAGATGTTTTAAATAAGCTCTAATTAATTAACTAAATTAAATAATTATATGATATTATATTGGCAGATATACATATGCTAGTGCATTTATCCTTCCTTCTACCCAATTTTTGATATTGTTGAAGGAGGATTGGCTCATAGTCTGTTCTCTCTTGTTTACAGGCACCAGTTTATTGCAAGAAGTGGTATATTTGGTGAGCCAAGGAGCTGATCCTGATGAAATTGGGTTAATGAATATAGATGAACAACTTCCAGTCCTAGAGTATCCTCAGCCTGGCTTGGATATCATCAGGGTATAGCCTAATCTCCTGAATACATGTCAATTCTTTAACATGGTTTAATTCCATATTTCTCCTTTATACATTCATTTTCAGATCCTCTTTTTTGTTCCACATTACAAGTGGGCATATTTATTGTAGTGAGATGATTCATAATGCAATGGTTCTCCTTAACATTTTACTAAAACCTTTTATTTCAAAATTATTGATTCATATAGTACACGTTTCTGTGAAATGCAGTCTGAACTAATCACACATTTCTTGTTCTAACATCAGATTGGCTGAAAATAGCTTCACGTGATACAAAACAGGAATTGCCAGTCACCAAATGCTTGTGTGTCTCTCCAGTGGGAATTTAGAAATGGTTTCGTGTCTTTCTTCTTTACAGCGGGTTTGAAGCCCAGTAAAGATTCAACTTTTGACTAATATGCTCGGTTCAAGCAGAGATAATAGCAAAAGCCATATAATATCTTTTATTAGAACTGACAAAATAGCACAAAACACTGAGAAAACTTTTGAATTACAAATGAACAATATTTAATGGCTTGAGGTTATTTAATAATAACATATAGCAAGATCAAGGACAAACTCAGCTTCAAGGTATTCCCATAGGGGTCTGTTATCTTTAACAATAATCTACAAAACAATTTTTTGGATAAGGTTATATTTGTACCCCATCACAATCTCCAAAGTCAACCAAAACTGCATTCTTAAATGTGCATGGACCTATACAACAGTGAACTGGAAGGTTCATTATGACAGGGTAGGAAGTAACATCCACCAAACTAACTTGAAAAGCTGATGCTGTGGTTAAAGTGATATGCACGGTTATCTAGAAAAGTTTCTCAAAATTCATCCCAAGGTTACTGCTGTTTCTTGCCCTCCCCATTATAGACGCTGACCCACTTTACAGGATACTTAGAACATTTATTGTTCTAATAATAAATATATACTTTAATCTATATTAAATTCTAACAATAAATATATACTTTATATTATAAATTTTTCCTCCCCCCCCTTTTTTTTACTCAGGAGCTGACATCTCCTCGTCTTATCAAAAGTCACCTACCATATCGATTTTTGCCTTCAGATCTACACAATGGCAATTCCAAGGTAAGTTAGCTTTGACTATTCGGATGTTTTGTGAAGGATGTATTTACCTGGAATTTTTCTATGCCATTTCTTCTGAGTCCTAGTAGAGGCAGCTTTCAATAAAAATAACACAACAACATAAACAATGCCATTAAAAGCAAACCTTTATGGAAATGGGAGGGGGGGACGGGAAGGGGGAAAAAGAATAATTCAGCAAGATGAATCCCTTTCACCTTCTTAGGTAATATATATGGCTCGCAACCCCAAAGACCTGGTCGTGTCTTATTACCAGTTTCACCGTTCCCTTCGAACCATGAGCTACAGAGGAACATTTCAAGAATTCTGTCGGAGATTTATGAATGATAAGTGTAAGAGACTTTAAGCCTGGATAGATGTTTTTATATTTTTAATTCTGTTTTGCATTCTTATTAGTATATAATTGAAAATGTCTTTTAAAAACCCCTTTCAAACATTAGCAGCTGTCTTCATGCAGTGGAGGACCAAATGGTCTTGTTTGACTCTACCACGTACCTAAGGATAATGTTGGATCCTCATGATGGCAGCCCATATGCTCCTCTTTTACCCAGTCCTATAATTTTTGCTCCATGACTCTTTACAGCTGCATCGGGAGATATTAAAACCTATCATGTTCTCCTTCTGACTGTGGAATCCCATTGTTTTTATTCTCATTATAAAATACAGATTCCTGAGCGCAACAAATGTTTGTGTATAGATGTTTCCACACATTTCTGTATATTTTCTTTGAAGATGGCTGCCCCCCGTTCAAACTATGTATGACCCCCAGTGCCCTAATGCTGATTATTCAGTTAGAGACTCAGCAGCAGTGCAGCTAGGGAGAGGCAAGCAGGAATTTCACCTTAGCTGTATGTCACAGCCAGCCGCACAGGTTCTACAGCTCTGATTCAAGAGTTTCATATAACTTCCAGTACCTCTGCTGTCTGTGTTGCAGGCTGGCCACCTACATCCTATTCAGATCACACAGTGCCTGCTCTTTAGGGTTGCCAACCTCCAGGTATCGCTTTTCAGACGACCAAGATCAGTTCCCCTGGAGAAAATGGCTGCTTTAGAGTGCAGACTTTATGGCATTATATACTACTGGGATACTTCCCCTCTCCGAACTCTGCCTTCTCCAGGCTTCATGCCTAAAATCTCCATGTATTTCCCAACCCAGAGCCGGCAACCCAACTCAGCGTTTAGGCAGAAACAGTTATGTGTGCTTCCAGGTCAGTTTTTGTATCGGAAAACAGGATTGCTCTCAGGCTTGTTAATGAGTTTGCAAAGCATAAGCAAATCTGTACATGTTACAATTTCCATTTGTGTGTGATTGCATACCTTGGCACTGAATTTTATTTTAAATGTTCTTGCTTATAGCAAAACCCCACTTTGATTATATTTCTTTTCAGGTTCATATGTTTTTTCTCCTTTTCAGTTACAGTTCTCAATGGGAATACAGTAATCATATTTTAAAAACAATCAAAATTAAATTGCGCTTAAAAAATTGTGCTCAAGGGAAATTTGAAGGATATTGATAATTTTTCTTTTGTATTAGCTTTTCTATTTCTTATCTCCACAGTAGGGTATGGTTCATGGTTTGAACACGTGCAGGAATTTTGGGAACATCATATGGACTCCAATGTTCTCTTTCTCAAGTATGAAGATATGCACAAGGTAAAGACTTTACAAACACTGTAGATGTTCCAAGAACTGCTGACCCGAAGTGCTGATATTCTCTCCAGAACTTCTTTCTTGTACTGCTTATGGTTTAATTACATATCATTATTTGTAGAAACCATCAGAATTTCTGTAAGGAAGTGATGTAATATAAAATGAATGGATCAGTTGGAGAAAATAAAATAAATTATAATAATTTATAATGCTCTGGGATGCTCAGAGGAAGGCCTCTTAAATGATAGAATTCCTTGCCCTATCAAGGTCTGTCAAGCATCATCTTAATTAAATAGAAATAATATTTCCTCATGGGAATTGTAGTCCACGGACATCTGGAGGACCACAGGTTGAGTACCTCTGTCTTAGGGTATAGTGGAGCTGTTGGCATTGTTTGAATTGTATGGAAGTAAAAGCTACTCTGAGACTATGAGTTCTGATTAGTTTGTACCAGGGTGAATTTTTAAATTGCATGATTAATGATTTACTATGAATATTTACATTTACTATGAATATAGATTCAGCACAAAACTAAAGATGCAGCTCAGACAGAAACAAAAATCGTACACACTGATTTCTTTAACTACGGCCAAAGTTTCCTCAAACCTATGTACCCAGATGCTATGAAAACTGTTTAATCTGTTAATTTATCAAATTATCTGGTTATAGTGTAACAGGTCACCTGGGATGGAATAACATTACAAAATGTTGTTTAAAAATCTGGAGTGAGTAGGATTTTTGGCCATCAAAAGCTTAAAAGATTGTTCACTAAGCAAATTTGAACTTGATGTTCCATGTTTCCATTTCTAGATTTCTCTTCAGCACATTGTAAATGTAGGAAGCTGACAAATGGTAAATCATTAAGGACTACACCAGGGTACATATGGTGCAAAAACATTTACTATGAATATAGATATAGCACAAAACTAAAGATGCAGCTCAGACAGAAACAAAAATCTTACGCACTGATTTCTTTAACTACGGCCAAACTTTCCTCAAAGCTATGTACAAAGTTGCCATGAAAACTGTCTGATCTATTGATTTATCCCTACTTAGGTGACTTGATATTTCTGATCCACTATCAGTGGCAGAAAGAAATGCCTAGCATACTGAAAACAGCTTTACAGTAGATCACATTTAACCTCTCTACGACCGTTTATGCACTGGGAACTTCACTGCCCCAGCTCCTGTGCAGCAGCACAAATCAGGGGTGGATGACGTGCACCAGGCCAAATGCTCCCCCATGTAGGTGCAGAAAGAAGTGGGGCAACCTGCCACAACTAAAACTCCAGCCTGCAGCCCAGCATGAAACCTCCAGTGCATAAACGGTCTACGAGATGATTCACTATCATTCCCGCTATACAGACATTATACCATGCTGAGGTCCTGCCCCTCCCCAAGCACTGTCTTTCTCAGGCTCTACCCCCAAACTCTAGGAATTTCCACTCCTGGAATTGGCAACCCTGTCGTGAACCACCATGGAGAAATAAAAAAGCCCTGGAAAGAACCCTGCCCTCCCCCCTACCTTTTATTCACAGAATCCCAGGCTGGAATGCTGTGGTTGGCTAACAACAGCCACTGAGGGGGACTGTTTGTAAAAACTACAGCTACTCCTTTTATCACTGGGTTTATTAAACACCCTCCCCATGTATTATTTTTAAATATTTGAGATGTTAATGGAAACATTGGGGATCTGTCCATTCACAGCTCTAATTTCAGGACTGAAGTATCCTCCCATTAGGAAGACTTTGTTATTAGAATACACAAGTGGGGATCCCATTCCCCCCCCCTCACCTTTGCTTCCTACCTTCTCCCTCTACTTCTCTTAGTCTCTCACTCCTTCTCCCTCCCACCAACCATTTTGTTACTGTTTCTGTTCCTCATGGCTATCACTTTCTTTCTGCCCCAATCCCACTTTCTCTCTTTGCCCCACATACCATCATTCTTTCTTTCTGCCCCCCATTACTCTAACAGCCACCTGCCCGCTTCTCACCCCCACTATAGCAGTGGTGGCAGCAGCTCTCCCCATTGCTAACCTACTTCTTTCCTCCCAGCAGATGCAGTGTTTGTTCTCCTATCTTCCTGTCCATTTTTTCCTCCCCCTACCCCCACCCCCACCCCACAGCAGCCCTGACTGACTGAGTGAATAACAGCCATAGGCCATAACAACCATAAGAACAAATAACATAAACATCCAACAGTGTGCAACTCATGCAGGAAATTAATATGTACATTAAAATATTTGAAATAAAAGTAGGATTTAAAATTAGATTAAAATTAAATCCAGTTAATGGATGTTATTGCTAACAATGGAGACAAATCTTTTCCTAATTATTACAGAACAGAACATAAAATTGGTAATTGTCATGGTAACAGATGGAAAAATGTCTGCCAAGAGAAACACCACATGATCTTCATCCCTGCCAGAAACCTCAGATAATGTTTGGCCAAATAGAATCATATAAAAGACAATATAGTAAATAATGAATTACTCCCATTTCCCCCACCCCACCCCACCCCACCCCAGAGCAGTGACAGGGCCCTCCCCAACTGCCACACTGGTTTCAGGGACCCGGGCAGCCTGCAGGGCCCTCTGGAACCACTGTGTTGGCAGTTCAGGTAAGTAACCTGCACCCCCACAGATACCATGTTATTGTTGGGGGGGGGGGGTTAAACTCCCCAATATATTTTCTTGCAACTTGTAGGATTCTTCTGCAAACCTGGGGGATCCTGATCCACAGATTTTTTCTATCCTCAGATCTGCCCAAACTTGAGAAACAGAATTATAGATGGTGGACTGCTGATTTTTTTTGTTGTTCTACTTATTTTTCTTTTAATATTCTGATGAATATTTTCTTTGTGTTTTGCTATTGTGTTTCTAAACTGATGTATAATTTGTTATAAATAAATCTATAAATGAAATAGGTTTGTGGTGCTACATTTGAAAGATCTGTTTTGCACTCAGAGAGTCCCTGTTTTTCTTTGTTCTTTTTTCCCCAAGGGTCAGAAACAAAAGGGGCGGGGAACTGAACCAAGAAAACAAATCAAATAGCCAAAAGAGGTTAAGTAAGCAAACCTCAAAATATATACATTTTTTAAAGAAACTAACCATGTTTTTGTTATCCATTAATTTTAACAAAATAATAACCAGTAGACCATGCACACCATAAAAATTGTTCTACTATACATTAATCCCTTCACCAGCATGGCGGATAAACTAATTCATATACCAAGTGACACATATTTAGCTGGTCAAAGTGCGAGGTGGAAATAACTTTTCCATCAAAATGTTAGGCAGGATTCTGGGTTTGATATTTTCTTGGATCTGTCCTACCTTGTAGTGGTGAACTGCAGCATATCAACCCAAGGGGAACTCGCTTGTAGCTGCCTCTGTTGTTGGGGGGGGGGGAGGAGTCAGTCCGAATTCACAGATGAGAGCAGGAATGTGTACTGTCAAAGATTCCTACTGACCTTTCCATCCTAATCAACACAGAGACAAATTCGCAGCTGACGCAGTTTATTGAGAAACAACTGGACAGACAAAGCATTGCAGCAAATGACTCATCTCCCCAAACAGCAAGAGATTATCTCCTTTCCCAAAGGTTAAGTCCCTTCCTTCCCTTGAGGCAGGAGAAACATACACATAGCTAAGTACACCCATCCTTATGAAGCAATCCTTGGTGCCTGGGTTTCCCAGATGCCAGCAGTAGCTCCCCTCGTATTGGGGAGAGGGTCAACGAGATGACAACGATGATGACCCCGTGTTACTCTAAGGCTCTGCATTTTATGGGGTGTCCAAACAAATCTCCAGATTTGGCAATTTATCTTTGCTCACAGTTGATCGAAGAACATGTTTTATTAATTTTAATTTCAAAAAGTTTCTTTCACATGGAGCAACAGATATACAAATAGGAAAAGCCTTACATATGTTTGGTAGAGATTCATAAAACTCCTATTTTGCGATAAAATTGCTGAAACTGCAACACTGCCCATGTCTTTGTTTCTTCAGGATCAATTCTAGTGGCTTTCAAATATCTCCATAGTCAACAAATTTCCACCAAAAATTCATCACAAATTTTGAATATATTTGATTTAAAAATTCAGTGTTTTATCTTCTGCAAAAATCAGAAAACATGGCTGGGCCATTATTTGATCCAGTGCTTTAGAGTGAGTGTCCAGTTCTTGGTGCAAATGATCAAGGCTTTCAAATGTTGCCCTTTTGATTTCTTCTGGCAATGTAAGACTGGCATCTGCAATCATTTCTCCTGGCATCCTTCTTTGAAATTTGATTCTTTTTTCAGTGTTAATGTCTATTTCCTTATATTTTGTTGTTGCATAGTGGCCTTCTCCACAATTTTTGTGCACCAATCTTTAAGAAACTGTTTTAAAGCTTGGAATCCCACTGTACATTGTTCAAGGTTGATTCCAGCTGCTTACAAATATTATTCTGTCTAATTAACATCACCCAAAACTTCACAACAGAATCACATACACCAGAGAGCAAATTCTGAGCTGCCTCACCTTTGGTATGCTTTTGGCTTGGGTATTAGTGTATTGATGTCAACCAACCCCCAAACTGCAATTGAATCGTGCTATAGATCTTGGGGCAGTTCTGGCAAGGTATCCTCCGCATGAATGTTGTCGTTCCCCAGAACCATCAGTCCAGGAGTCTTCAGCACCGTATCTTGCTGACCCAAATACTCATAAGTCATTTTAACAGTATGAATTAGAAAATGAGAAATTAGGTGCTTCATTTACACCTGCTATTCTCAGTGTTTATGGTTAGTTGCAATGGTAACTTGTGCCTCTTTGGTCTGCCTTTTTATAATCATATATGTGCATCATCTTTTTTCATAGGACCTTACAACTATGGTTGAACAACTAGCAAGGTTCTTGGGTGTCTCTTATGATAAAGCACAGTTGGAATCCATGGTGGAGCATTGTCACCAGCTCATTGACCAGTGCTGTAATGCAGAAGCTCTTCCTATTGGCAGGGGTAGGTTGAGGTGTAAAATTTCCAGAAATGTTGAAGCAACAGGGGGAAGAATTGGGAGAGTGAGGATTGAAATATATGCAATATATCACATCTAAATTTCCGTAATGATTTAACAACATAAAGTGAATAATTTGTAATGTAGTTAGCATATAAAATTAGGCATATTTGTGGAATTTAAACATATAAATATTTTTGATTCTGTATGTAAAATTTGCAAGTACCTAACCACTACTTCAGTACAGTTTTATTGCATTGATCCACAGGCCATTGCAAACTAAATTTAAGGAAGAACAAAAATAACAATGAGTAAATGAAATAATAAACCTAGATTGCTAACATGCACTATTAAAAGTTACATTTTTCGGTCATTCAGATATTTATCCAACTGGCTTTTGAAAGGAGGAACATTTTGCTGGCCTAGTCTTTAAGCTTAAGCTTGTACCAAATTTTCTTGGCAGCTAAGGTAAAACAGGCAACCTTGTGGGAGGCTACTGGTTCTTCATCTGCAATGAGAAATAAAACTTTCTCCATTACTGTGCTTGAGCTTAAGTCAGCCAGAATTGTCTCTAAGAATTTTGGCCAGGAGCGAAATAAACAGACAGGCCAACATATTGTGACATAAATATAGTTGTGGAGGTCTGCAAATGCAAAAATGCCGATTGACTGTTTTCTGTGCACAGTGACCTGCAAGCATGGCAGTTTCCTTTGTTTGGAAACAAATAGATGTAAAGTATGTATGAAGTTTGTAAAAGGCAATCTTGGATAGATAGTTTGCAGCATAGGCAGGAATAGGCCTGACTTCTCTTTTTCTTATACCTTGTCACTGGCAGTTGCCAGACTGCATCATTGGTATTGTGTGATCAATACACACTTGCATGTTTTCTTCATTTTTTCCCCTTCAGTGTTCCATGTGTTCACATTCACAATGCAGCACAACAAAGCAAAATCCGAGTCCACTGGCATTTTTCAGACCATTAAAGATAAATTCAAGGCATGAGCTTTTGAGAGCAAGTACTCTTCCTCAGACTATGCTTGCTTGCACTTGAAAGCTCACACCTTGAGCAAATCTTTGTTGGTCTTAAAGGTGCCAGTGGACTCTGATTTTGTTTTGTTGTGCTGCTTCATACCACCATGGCTACCCACTTGAATCTAATTCACAATGTAGATTAGTTTTCTGTTCCCCTCCCTTTTTTGTCCATGTGCTGAAGCATTGCAGTGTTTTACACCAACCCCGAGAGTCGTAACTGATGTCTGTCTCTCACCCTTTTTTGCCTCCTTTCCCGCATTTGAGTATTCTCTTATATTGCCCCCCCCATTTTAATTCCTTTCACTGACTTGCATAAGTACAGTTCACAACCGCTTGTTTCCTTCCATGTTTTCAGAGACGCAGAACACACTGCAAAATGTATTTATAAATGGTGTGTGAGTTTTTGAGTATGAATGGAATGGTAAGGAAGGCAATGATTGGCAGCTGGTGTCAGACCTCTGAATGGGACCGAACTTTTGTTTTGATGGAGGAGACCCCCAATACTGAAGCACTGAAATGTTTTCAAAATTTCTGCCAAAACCTGTCCTTTGTGATGTAAAAAAAAAAAGTTCAAATTTAGAACAAGGGGCTATCTTGGAAATTCATTCTGCAAGGGAACTAAACTACGAGCAAAACTAGTTTAGGAAAACGAGGGGAAAACAAGGAAAAACAAGGACAGCATGAAGATGTTAACAAAGTTGTCTGGACAGAAGGAAAAAAAAACAGTTTCGTAGGGGAATGAAAATAGAATGTTAGGGCAATCTGGAAAATACCACTGTTGTTATTGTGCTTGAATCCATGTTTGTGTCTAAAGTCATTTCCCCTCAGTAGGAACCCTGTATAGTTCATTCCACTGTTTAACTTCATCTGGCATAGATTTTTCTCTCCCAGAATATTTGATCAACCTTGTGTCGGGTTTTCAATGCTTGGTTTTGTTTCTTTTTATGAGCGCTTCATTTTAAAATTCATTGGTTTTGCTCTCTGTCGTTTAATAGTAGTTTTTCTCAGAATGTCAACCTAAATGCCACATATGTCTTCTTCCTCTTTTTTTTTTGAAAGTTGTGATTTAAAAGTCTGAGTTAAGACTAAAGAATTTGCTTTATAACTATATTTGATTTATCCATTACATTTATCTTATCATTTGCTTTATGTTGGTTTTCATTCATTTCCCCCCCTTTTAGCTCATTGATCTTTACCCAGAAGAGAACTCTCTGCTTAAGTTCCTTACATTTGTTCTATGCCCATCACAAATCACAGTGTCACGAATCAGTTGATGAATCCAGGTGGGTGACCTCTTGACCAGCTATCCATGCCTGTGGTTGAAAAACAGATGTTTGCAAAATTTTATCATACATATATCATGCACAGTGACATAATAGCAGTGAGTCAACCTTTGTGGACAAGTGTGCTGCAAGGGACGTATGTGGCCAATTGTACCTTTGGAATCTATTGCTTCTAGTCTGTTGAGGCAAAGGATAGGTTTAGGGAGCACAGTAACAGCCTGAAATCCAGGCCTGACTTTACAGCACAGCCAGGCCATATAGGCCTTCCCATTCTTATACATTTATTGCATATATAACATGGTGCACTGCAAGTGTCCCAAAAGTTTATGTACATTATCTAAGAGGATTCCTGAAGCAGAGATGTGTATCCTGAGAAGTGGGACTTAGAGGACTTAGGGGAGCTTTAAAGCACTTCTTTGGAGGGACTGTAGCCGGAGAAGCCTCGCTGGGTGAATCAAGCCTCGCTGGTTCGTTGCTTTCCCCGCTCGCTCCGAGGAAAAAAAATGGCGATTGCTTCGCCGGAAGTTCGGAGGAGAGAGCCAGGGGGAGGGACTTTGTTGAAACCGCTACATTGAGAACGCACAGGTATTTTTGGAAAGTGTTGCAGGTTATTGGTAGGAGTGTAGCAATTTTCTGAGGGTGAATCCACTTTTCTGGATTCCCCAGAATCGCTACAACGAAGCGATTTTTGCGCTAGTGTTGCAGGAGTCTTGCAGATTGCTCACGACGTCATGCGGAACGTAGTTTTAGTAGCAAAAACAAAATGCAAGACTAGTGCTATATTAAAGTAGTGCGGAATGGACTTCAGTATTAGTCTCCCTCTTTTGGTAGGAAGAAGAGATTGTGATACAGACAACAGGCATAATGAATACGCTAGAGCAGGTTTCAAATGCCTGTTTCCTCTAAAGGCGCATTCAAAAAGGGCTCAAGCATCTTCAGTGCCTTTTGATGCAACCTTGACATCAGGGAGATCTGCAGAGCAGCAACATGATCCTCTCCATCAAGGACCGTCAATATAGATTCCAGGAGAGAGGCAGCTGTTGGAAAAGCAATGTTACCATCTTTGTTTCATTAACTGGCCCATACCCACCTCGGTGGTAAGTGAGCTTGCTAATCTTCCATTTGGGACTGCACAGTAAATCAAAGGTTACAGTTACCTGTAACTGATGCAGCTCATTGAGGCTATTCAGAAAACGTTGCCTGTGGTTCATCCATGTTCCTGATGAACTTGAAGACAACGTTGCTTTGGAACAAAGCACAGCAGCGGAGGCCAAACTATCCAGTGCTAGAGGAGCTAGGTGTACTTTGTCCAAAAGACCTCACAGAGGAGGCATGTGTCCCTGTGCAAACATGGATACCAATTATAATAGACATTTTACTTGTTTCTTGTATTACATTTTAATTAGCACTAGTACCTCAGATATAGGTCAACAATTTGTCAGCGACTGTCCATGTGGCACTTTTTCTTATAGCATCATCACTATAATTTGTTTTTTCTGTTTTTTTCAGGACGAGTTGGGCTGTGGAAAGACATCTTTACTGTTTCCATGAACGAGAAATTTGACTTGGTTTACAAGCAAAAGATGGGAAAGTGTGACCTCGCATTTGACTTTTATTTATAAAAAATGCATGTCTATAATACAAAGAGTCTATGTAGAAGTGCTTTCTGCATTCATTTATCACTTGCTAGACACAAAATCGTACTTGTTATATGTGTCAAGAGTTAAAATAAAGGACACAATGCACTGGGAAGTTATGAATTTTAAGGAGAAAGCTGCTGGGTTGAACCAAAGGTCCCCCATCTCTGGGAAGTATACAAGCAAACTATTAGGGGAGCATTCCCCCCTGTTGCTTCTCCACAGCCTCTGATGTTCATGGTAGTTATATTTTATATTCCTGGCTAATTGCTATTGATAGATGTACCTCTGTAAATTTCTCAAATCCTCTTTTCAAGACCATCTAATGCCGTGGCAATTGGATCTCACTATAATCCACAATTTTTCTTTGGATGTTGCTACCACTACCTCTCCTTCCCCCATCTTCATTGCTACCTCTCTCCTGCAACTCCCCTGCCGTTTTTTTCTTTCCCTTCCCTTAGATACTCTTTATTCTTTTAAATTGCCTGGTTATGCTGACATAAAAAAATTAAAGTCACAGTCTGTGTACCTCCAGTTTTAGGGGCTTCTAAAGGTTCCCATTTTTAAAATGTACTTATAGTATTTATTTTATTTATTATATTTGTATACCGCCCTCCCCGAAGGCTCAGGGCGGTTCACCTGAAACAGAACAGAAACAGTACAGATAATTTAGATTAACAATGATGAATGAAATGAAACATCAAGCATGAAATGAAACAAAAGTATGGATTACTTTTTGGACGTCTCAACTGGTGCTACTGGGTAGAGGATTTTGTTGTTTTAGCCACAGGTTCAAAATTATACATGAATTATTCTTTCTCTTGTGCTGCTAATTGAATTCCTTGGGTGACCTCAGACTGTAGAGTCTCTCTCTACACCATCATAATTTTTAAACCTCTATGCTGTTGCTACGAAATCCACTCCTTTTTACTATTTATTTATTCAGAAATTCAGAATATGCTGCCTCTCCATGAACATGCCTAAGGCAGCTTACAAAATAGAAATAATAAGAACAAAACATTAAGAAATGAATTAAAAATCCAGTATTAAAAATTAAAACTAAAACTCAGTCCAACATAAAAACATAAATCATAAAAAACCCTGACCACAGAGAGCTTAAAATAATTTTGAAGATCCACCCCTTAACTAAAAGCCTAGGTAAAAAGTTGTGTCTGGCAACTAAAAGAAAGCAATGTAGGTAGTAGATGAGGCTGACGTGGTGAGATGCCACCCCTGGTAAAGCCCTGTTTCTGGTTGCCACCCACCTCAACACAGCAGGGGCATGGAGAGCAGGGCTTCTTTAAAAATGGACTAATATGGGAAGAGGTCCAAGTAAGAAGGACCTCTCCTAAGGGGGAAAAATGCATAGCTTACTCTCAGGGAAATGTGCATAGGACTGCAGCAGTATAGCTTGCTTTAGTTAGAAATCAGTCCCAGGTTTTTTCATGTGGCTTAGTTTCAGGTAAGTGAGCATAAAGCTGCAAGTTTAAACTTGAAAAGTCTGAGAGCTTTAGCCTCTTGTCATGGGGAAGGTATTCCAGCCTTTCACTGGCCATGTTTTTGCATCACTCTCATTCATTGGAAGAGCAGGAGAACTTCCCAGTGCATTGCTCCCAAACAGAATCTAAGCAGATTCAGTCCTTGATCTTGTCCTTCTGCAGTGAGCAACAGCATGCTAAGAAAAGGAAAAGTATCAAGACTACACAGCTTCTATAGAATGCATTATGTAAGTGCATAGACTGCATTATGTAAGTTTTATTATATATTCAGTGAGGGATGTATATCTTTTCTGCTCCGGTTTGATTACTTATTTTAAATACCTTATATAAGTTTTTCATTGGGAATCTAAAAATATTCCAGTAAGCCACATACCAGGTTGTTTCTGAGGGAAATAGGTTAGAGCAGGGTTAGTCAAACTGCGGCCCTCCAGATGTCCATGGACTACAATTCCCGTGTGCCCCTGGCAAGGGGCTCATGGGAACTGTCCTTGGACATCTGGAGGGCCGCAGTTTGACTGCCCCTGTGTTAGAGGTTAAACTGATGTGCTAAAATGATCTCAGGAGTAGAGCTGTTAATGTTATAGCATGGCAAAATGTAAACAAGCACTTTTATCTGCTGACTACAATGGATAAATGCAGGGGCTTCTTTTCATTATCACAACTGTATTACTTGCATGATTTCTGAGAGAGTGATACTCCATAAATAGTAGGGGTCCCACTTCACCCCTAGAATGAGAGTTAGGTCATAAAGTCCATCATTAAAAATTCATCTTTCAATATCACTGTTTTATTTTTTTTAATCTGAAACCATTAGCCCCGCAAAGAAAAAGAAATAAATAAAAAATATGAACAAATGCTGGCTCTGAAAACAGTAATAGAGTCTACCTGGGCAGATTGCCATGTGTCCCCTGGGAAACTCCTGGAGATCTGAGGATGGAGCCTGAGAAAAACAGGGAACTCAGTGGGGGACAATGCCATAAAGTCCACCCTCCAAAGCATCTTCTCCAAGGGAATTAATCTCTAGTCTGGAGATGAGCTGTAATTCTGGCCAGAGTGGGAGAACCAGGAAGCTGAGAAACTGAGCAATTTGCTTACTTCTTTAGGAAGGCCCAGAGGGGCCTCCTGGGCTAAATGTTGGTGGGCTGCTGCAAAGGTAGATGAGATCTGGGCTGGCTGTGCTGTCCTACTGCCCATATGAGTGTCAAACGTGGAATAGGGAGGCCTAAGTGCAAATTCCCATGCAGCTGTAAAATTTTTACAAAGAGCTCTGTCACATTTTCTCAGCCTGAATGACTGGATTGTTGTGGAGGTAAAAGGGGAAGAAGAGAACCATGCATACCACCTTGAATTCCTAATGCAAAGCCAAGCAATTTTATTTCTGCCTCTTGGCAGTGGGAGCAAAAGAAACAAAAATCAGTTAGTAAAATTGATACTGTGGCAGATGATCAGGGAGAAAGCACAGCAAAGTTAAGCTGCTCCCACCCCACCTGTTTTACTAAAGATTAGTGAGGGGTTCCTATTATGATGAAAGGTAAGGGTGGTTGTGTGGTTGGGGTGTATGTAACAGTAAAGCACAAGACTTCCTGAGAATGGTTCTTGTTATCTGTCCCTCCTTGTTGAATTGAACTCAGTATGGCTTCATTCTGAGTAAACATACACACACATAGTATTGTGTTTGTCTACACTTAGCTAAATACAGTGAACAATGCTGATCCAAAAATAAAATCTAAAAGCAGCAACACAGGTAACAATTCTAACCCAGTTAGAATTGAACAAATGGAGATCATTCCCAAGGAAATATCCTTAGGATTTCAGCCACAGTCCACAAAATACCTGTTATTAAGACAAACCAACATCACACAAAGCAGTGTGAAAGTTTTCAAGTTCATCAGAACTCGTCATCAGGCTAGATGCTAGAATTTTTTAACTGAGACAAAAGGAAAAAGTTTGGTATTTTTTTACTAAGAGATATTTGTTTACTTCGAGAATATGGTCTACTTTTACAGTCAAAGAAGCTAACAACATAATTTTAAATGACCTTAAATTATGAAATTGCTCAGACTGCAGGTCTCTTGCAGTGTCAAGGTAGACATCTTCTAGGTACATCCTAAGTTAATGGCCCACAAACAAGTAGGCTGGACTGGAAACAGTTGCATGTCATGGTGTCATATGCTGTGCAAAGAGGTATTTTATCAATCTGATTTTCCAATTCCCAGAAAATATTCTTTACTATGCATCTTTTGTGGTCTGCATTGTACTCTCTTCTTGTCCATTCCCCCAAGGTCTACATGTTGCCACTGCAATAGTTCTAATGAGATTGTTATTAGCGAAGTCTTGAAAAACTGAAGTGGTAAACACCATGCCACAATCTGAAAGTTTTATGTCTGGCAGTCTGAGTTGCAAGAAGTTGGCAGAGAACTGTGATGGCAGCAAGAAGATGACAACGAACAATGATGGCATTTGCGGCTAGGGCCATTTTGCAAAGGAAGCCACAACAATTGAGAACGTTTTGCCTTGGAATGAGCCAGAAAAGTCTGTGTGGAAACACAATAAAGGCTTCTTAGTCACTTCCCATGGGAATATGACAGCCTTTGATGGATTGCGGTGGACAGTAACTTCGTTTTTCAAGAAAATGTGATAAAAATATAGGAGTTCCAGAAATGCTTGAAAATCTTACCTGCATTTTGTTGTAGGTACAAATGGGATCACAGAGACAAGAAATAAACATCCGCTGTGAAAAATATTGCTATGTTTTTATATAATTGCTTAAGATTCAAGACCATTTTATGGTAGTTCTTCAGAGATTTTTATTCTATCTTCTCTACAAATGCATATTTTAGGTGTATTGCCATTAGGTTTCAAGAAAAGAATAATAGGGAGTGTCCCAGGATGTGTGACCCATTGGCTCAAAAACCTTTTGTGCAATAAGCCAATCTTCTGCATCAGCTTTTGGCCTCGGGGCAAAAGTAACATTCTGAGCCCTCAAAATAGTTCTTAAGGCATGGTCCATTTGAAAAATCTCTGGTGGTATCTTATAAATTCCTAAGGTCTCCATCTGATTTATGATACATTGAAACTAGGAAAATCTGATAACTTCAATATAAGTTCCAGTTAGGTGCATTAAGCTTTTTACTTAGGCAGCCCAATTGTGTTTATTAAGAACCTAGTCCCACTATGTTTCCTTAATAACACTCTTTTATTTGCACAAGTACTTTACATAAAGCCACTGTTGGCATTATACCACAAACCTCAAAACCTCAAAAAGCTCCAATCACTTTCTAAAAACAGTTGGTGAGCACTAGGAAAGTGTTACCCAAATTGCTGGGGAATCATGAATGTAGCAAGAGGCCGGGTAACGCAGGATCTTTACTACCAATTTTTACAGGGTCCTTTCCCTGGAAGAAACCCTTCTTAAATGAAGAAGACAAAAGCTTACACTCGGGATTTATTTGGGGAAAATATCAGGGTACATTCAAAACACACACAGAAGCAAACACATGCATACACAAAGTTCTACAGGGGGACAAGTTCAAGATACTGCACCTTTCTTGGATCCAAGCAGCCCAGACACAGGGTTGACGACATCGGGGTGGACAGGATGCCGGGTGTGGACAACACAACACGCACACACAACAGGGGTGGACAGAATGCCGGGTGTGGGGGGAACAGCACACACACACACAGGGTGTGCGCAAGGCTTGATATAATGTTTGAAATTCCCGGGTCAGCCCCAGAGACTGCCCACTAGGAGGTCTGTGATTGTTGATTGGTCTCTGATATTATGAGTACCTGATAGGTGGGTTTGAACTGTGAGGTCACTAGAGTGGGAGGTGTGGAGTAATCTCATCAAGTAGAACAATACCTTGGCTAGTTGTAATGTGTCGCTAATGGCCCTGTCTTTGTTTTATCAGGAAGGACTGGGGGAAGACATTTGGGGATAAGAGGTGCTGTTAGGCAGAAATTACACTGGGCAAGAGAGACAAAAGAAGTTGCAGTTAGTAGCTGGAAGGGATATTCCTTTCCTGTAGATAGTCTAATGGTCTTTGGCTGGGGGGGGGGGGGTGATTTAGATCAGTGGTCCCCAACCCCCGGTCCAGGGACCGGTACCAGTCCGTGGATCAGTTGGTACCAGGCCGTGGCTCCTCCCTGGCTGCTTCCTTGGGAGCTTCCCTGCCACTCTGCCTCTGGCTCACCTTTGGTGCTCTCCAGCGGCCGCCATGGCTGGGGCTCCCCCTCGGCGTGGCACTGCGCAGCTGCTGCTGGCAGTGCCCCCCAGCGGGCGGTGGCAAGTCAGTGGCGCCGGCGGGAAAGCAAGTGGAGCAGAGGCTCAGGCGGTGGCGACGTCCCTCGGCAAAAGGGACTCCCCTGGGCCTCAGTAAAATTGTCAAGCATTGACTGGTCCCCGGTGATAAAAAGGTTGGGGACCACTGATTTAGATAACGTGCACCTCGCCTGGCTTCCTAGGTTTGTTGAGAGGCCTTACTGATTCCATAGTCAGTCTCTGCCAGGCTGGTTTCTGTGTGTGCCACCTGCTCAGAGTCCAGTCATGAGCTTCTGTGCATGAAGTCATGAGCTTCTGTGCATGAAGGTGTCTCTGTGTGAGACACCCTTCCATTATGGGCTACCTCTAGGGTAACAAAAGTGTTGTCAATTATCATGGAGAACCTTTCAGATAAGGATGGAAGGTAACCATTTAGCCCAGGGGTCATCAACCCCCTTTCCGCGGCCCGGTGGCAGGCCGCAAAGGCCACGGTACTGGGCCGCCGCCAGCCACTAGCCAGTGTTCACTAGCAGGGGCTCATGGGAGTCCATGGACATCTGGAGGGCCACATTTTGACTACCCCTGCTCTAGATCATTGTTGTTCCTAAAACCAAGCCAAAACCATATCTCATCCAACAGTTCCTCTGGATGGCCAACAACATATCATAGAGGTTGAGATGTTCCCCTGATGTTGCCTTCTGTACTTAGTACAGCAAGATGGCAGATACGTATAAATGGCACAGGCTTTAAATACATTTTTATTAGATGGCTAATACATTTGTAAATATGAAGGAAGTATGGCTTATTTTGCCCTTCTTCCCAAGTGGGTCACACTTGGATACAAAAGGTCCATAGATCAGGCCTTCCATGTGAATCTAGTATTCATACCTCTCAGTGGTACAAAATCATATCTCAAGGAAAGATTCCAGTGTATTTATGAACGGGGCTACAGACTACACACAGTCTCTAGGCAATCTTCCATGCATCATTTAATTATTTGTATAACACCATGACTCTCCATGGCATCTATGAAGGGCCCCCTACACACATCCTCACCCAGAGATAAAAATATTCCCTCCAAAAATAAAATTTAGGGACCAAGTCATGGTGGCATAATAGCACTGATCAGCAAAAGAAAAAAAATATTAAAATAGCATCTTCCTGATCTCATCATCGAAGCACATGACCTTGCAGTACAATTCTGCTTCCAACACATCTGCTTCCAGGACCGTTTCTGTCATTGTGGAGATGCTGCTGCTGCCCCACGACATGGTAACTGCTGCCGACTGCAAGGTACCAAATGGCTGCCCCAACATGCTTCTCCATGGGCACCAGTGAGCACATCCTTGTCTGCTGACATTCCAACCTTGGTCTAAGAACCTCGATATTCTCCATGAAGGTTGCCCATAGTATTCTAAAGATGCTCAGCCACATCTCACCGCTCCATGAAAGAAGGACAAAGTTATTCCACCAGTCCTGGCTTCTGTCATCAACCCAGAACCTGTGAGGAAAGCACACTCCAGCCACAGCATGCCAACCAACCTGCAAGTCATTGCAGCTTCCAAGGTGGTTGGTGACCGCATGGAACTGTTTTGCAGCCGATAAGGCTACAAACTCCTGTTGCTGCCACTTCCTTTTTCTTAGACATCAGAGGTAAGCCACACACAAGTCTATGGAATTCTTCATGCTAAAAGACAGGAGCTGCAGCATTGAAAGTAATGGAGTCAGCAGTTGTAATGCAAACTGTAAATCCAAATGAGCCATGGCCAACTACAAGGAAGTTGAAATACAACCACAAGCCAAATAATATCCATGTAGACAGAAGAAAGTAGTTTTCAAGCTGGTGATGGCAAAAACTTTATTCAAACACTATAATCAAATACAAGCAGAACGAGTTCCTAGGTACAATAGACTTGTTTTCATTTTAACTTCATCAGTGAACTGCGACAAAGAATATATCATTCTCTAACTGGACATATGAGTAAAAACTGCTTTTAATAAATGTTAATTTTGTAAATTATGTTCTGTGCATGATTGTTGACTACATCTTTTGTAGAAAATAAAAATTGGAGGTTAAAAAAAGAGAAGGCTGGACCCACCTGTGGTACCATAATCAAACTGTGATATCCAGTAATATATATATATTTTTAAAGCCATTCATATATTACTGAAGGCACTCTGTAAAATGGTGCCACAGCCAACTGGAGTTTGTGACAAAGAGACTTCACTTAATACTACACAACTCTTACAAGAACTGGTTTCAAAATGCCTGCAGCTTTCCTGGGTTGCAACGTTCTGCTGGCCGTTTCCCGGAGTTTCCTTGAACACACAACTCATGTGATCTGGAAGGTATGTTCTATACTGCTGCAACTGGAATCATATGCAATTCCAATTATGCCTGCTTTCTCCAACAAGGTTCTGAGTAGAGAAAAACTCTGGTCCCAGTACACAAACATTTATTATACAGACTCTGTAAATGGTGTGCTAATGAACCAACTGGATCTAATTTTGACTGATTTGAAATTTTAAGAATTCTCCAGCAGGTGGGAGTAGAACACAGCCCCATGGCTGTAATATATAACCAGCTAAGAAGTGCTGTATAATAATAATAATAATAATAATAATAATAATAATAATAATAATAATAATAATAATAATAATAATAATAATGGTTTTAAAATCTTTCCTCTTCCTATTTCTCCACTTGTCATGAAAGTTGTTCAAATGCTCAGTCACCACACTACAACTAGATTTCACAGATCATCTGAAAATTTAGGTTTCTGTTAACTATCATTGTTATCTAAACCAGTGGTCCCCAGCCTTTTTATCACCGGGGTCCACTCAAAGCTTGACAATTTTACTGAGGCCCGGTGGGGGGGGGGTAGTTTACTCCTCTACTCTCAACCACTGCCCTAACGCTCTCTGATTGCTATGGTAATGTTTAAACATCCCTTCAAAATAAGATACAGACACGCCACAAGAATGAACATAAGGAACATTTTATTTTCATGGAATTTTTAACTCATGACAATGACAAATCAATGGGAATCCTGAGCTTGTTTCTCTGCAACGAGATAGTCCCATCTGGGAGTGATGGGAGACAATGACACCCGAATTGTGTTGTAAAGGGGGGGGGGGAGAGAAGGCGTCCTTCGCGGCCCACCTCCAATTAGTCGACAGACCACATGGTCTGCAGCCCACAGGTTGGGGATCACTAATCTAAACCTTTTCAAGAGCCATCTAGGCTAGTGGCAGTGGATCCCACCAGCGAATTAAGTACTGCACTACTGTCAGGTGATAGCACAGTTAATATTTCCGAAGAAGTGAGCACGCTGGATCTCGAAAGTTTTTAAAATACTGTTTAACTGTGTAGCCAGATTAACATGACTGCCCTTTGAGAACTATTACTAGTGATATTATTTATGTAATGCAAAGTGTAGGCGATATATTATCAGCATCAGCACTATTATATAATTGAGAAAGAAATTCCCTGTTCTCACACTTGACATTAAAAACACCGCTTTGGTTGCAATTCGATTTATGTCCGCCTTTTGTGTTTATGCGTGAAAAATACGATCCAGCACAAGTTTTCATCAACTTGGAAAGCAGAGCGGAATTTTGGATGCCAGAAACGTAAAATCCTCGTTGACTGAATGTCGCCTGCGGAAACGGCTCCAGAAGGCACCTGTCCGGCTTCTCAGCTTGTATATCTCGTCGGGGGAGAACTAGAGGCGGTGCGAGGAGCTGGCGTGTCCCCCACCGCCGCGGGACCCCTTTCAGAGCCTAGTCGCGGGAAAATGCCCTTTGGATCTGGCCCCTCTCCCCTCTTCACCGCTTTGTCTCTGTGCTACTTTAGGAGGAGATGCAACCTCTTTCGGCGGGACCTTTCCAGTCCAGCATATTCCACGTGCTTACTCGTGAGTAAACTCAAACGTACTTCCGTGAAACTTAGGGGCGAACGAGCAGGAGGACGACAATTGCAGCAGCGGGATCCAATTGTCACACGCCTTGCCGTTGCTAGGCGGTTCCCGTAGATGCCGGCCAACCAGAAGGCCTCCCCCGTTGCTAGGGCAACGGCGTCTTAGAAACGCGCCTTTGCGGAAGAATGCGGAGGCGCCGGGGTGGGGGGCTAAAAGTGGGGCGTTTGGGGAAGAGGCCGGCCTGGACGCGGGTCCCTCTTGTCGCGGGAGCGTCGCGCAAATCCCACCAGGTAATGGGGGAGGAAGATGCGCCTCCCGAACTGCTGGCCGGGGGGGGGGGGAAAGAGAGGACGTAAAGGAAGTTTTGCAAAGGATGATACAGTTTTTCTGCCTGGAGTCTGCTTTGTTTCCGAACACTACAAAATCAGATGGCTGAAATTAGGGACGGTAAAGCCACCCCCACATTGCAGATGTGAGCGACATGCTAGCTCAGTAGCATCTTGTCAATTCGCAGCAAATGTGAGATTTGTAATGGAGGGGAGGGGGGCTTCCTGAATCACACACTTCTCTTCATTTGTTTATGTATTCAGTTCGTTTATATTATCTGACTTTGTCCCCAATGGGTACTAAAGGGGTATACACCCCTCTTCTCACCTACATTTTATTAGCACTGCAGCCTTATGAGGCAGATTAGGCTGAGAGTGCAACTGAACAAAGGTTGCCCTATGCGCTTCTATGACAGCGGCAGAACCTTAGGTCTCCCAGATCCTAGTCTGGTACTCTAACCCAACTTTTTAAAACCTTTTGACCGTGGAAGGACCCCTGAAATACTTTTTAGGCTCTGGGGTACCCAGAGGCGATGTCAGCTGGCTATGCCTCCTCTCTGCCACACCCCTCCCCCCAGAAATGAGAGGAATAACTATGATGAAATTCTCAAATGATGTATTCTATGAAAAATATATGCTTTTAAAACAGAGGAGAAGGGATTGGATGTCATTTATTAATTTATAAAGAAGTTTATATCCTGGACATGCACCTGAAGGTCCCATGATGGGGTACAAATACTGAATAAAATAATCTAAAAGACATTAAAACATTTAAAAACATAACCCCACTCATCCATCAGGTGAGTCACCAGGGGAAGCTGTGAGGGGGACTGCCACAGAAAAGGCCCTCCTGCATGTCACCGCCCCTTGCATCTGAGAGAGGTTGGACTGCAAGAAGGTTCTCTCCTTGAGATCTCAGTGCTTGGGCAGGTCTGTGAGAAGGCACTCCTTCAAATAACCGTGGCTCAAACATGGCAGTAGATATAGTATAGTGGTTTTAAAAGCTTAAAATGCAAGCCACAGATTTCCTGGTTTATAGCTCTGCTGTGATTTCCTTGGTGACTCTCAGTAAGCCATTATATCTCAGCCTTTGCATTTGCCCTCTTTCCTCATCTGTAAAATGGGATGATTATACTGGCCCATCTCATAAGAATTTCTAGGAATATGTGTGTGACATAGCTTTATAAGAATTACTTTAAGAATTGTTTTGAACGTCATCTTTGTTGTATGAATGTGTTTCTATCTCTGTGCTCTAGCCTTTGATACTTGACTGTGGTGGTGTCAGGATCAGTCCCCTGCTCTCTGCCATGTCTGAATTAACTGAACCAGAGAGACTCCATCTCTGTGTGTGTGTAACTTTTGCTGCCTTTCCCATGTAACCAGTATGCTTTTGGCTCTGTAGTATTCCATTTGATCCCCTCCTAACTTTGATCCCCCTTCCGCTTTCACACTGCATGTTCTCCCTGCTGTGATACTTTGTTACCAGTGTCCCTGTAAACATCTTATCTACATTTTGAGGCGCCTAGCTGACCAAGGCCGCACCAACAGAGACACTTTGGCAGGAAGCCCAGGATGGCACCTGGGTGGAGGATGACACCCCTCCCCTTGGGAACGGGTCTGGTTTCGGCGGGAGAATTGTATTGATAACTGCTTGCTTCCCCGATATCGAACAGTCTTGACCAGATGTTTAAGTGTTCAGACCTACTTCCAATTAAAGCTTTCTTTCTATAGAATCCTTGTTGTGAGTTTTCTCTGCCCTTGACATGTGAAAACTTTATTATGCTTCTGATATTTACCCATCCATCTTAAAAAAAAAAAAATTCTAAGCCTCATTCTGTGCCAAAGATCATTCTAAGTAGCATGGGCTGACAGCAAATAAAACAGCAGTATGCTTCCTCCAAGTATTAAAACCAATAAGGGGTTCATCCTGGACAGAAAGGAGCCAGGTTGATGAAGTACATGTTGCTAAATGGGTGCCCCTTAGTGCCTTGCATAGTGGTCAGGTGACAGATGGGACACAGATCATTGTACTCATTCCTGACTCTGGTGACTGCTTTTCTCTTCATGGTATATGAAGTTCTGGGAGTCTTAGGCTTACTGTAGTCTTACTGTAAAAAAGCCAAGCAGGCCCAATGCAGTCTAGTCATCCCTATAAGCTTACCCTGCTAGGCTCTTCTCACTTCAGTGTTTGTCCTTTTTTGTCCTTCAGTGTTCTCCTTTTTATTTTCCATAGCAATCATGTCCAGAGTGGTGAGTGCGTTTGATTACACTAGTTTATGCCCACAGTCTCATGGAATCGTGTTTAATTCAAGACCTCCAGCTACAGCAGAAAAATCATCAAGTTGCAGCAGACAGAGCTCTGTCAAATCGACCTCAAGTAAGTGTTTGCATAACTGTTCAATTTAGAGACTTTGAAAGCAGCAGAGCTAGGAGTTTTAGAATATAGAACAGATTTTTCTAGGGGTATTTCAAATAAGATGGTAGGAAGCATATGGTTCCCCCACCCACATTGAATCTAAAATAACTTATTTTTTACATCCTTGGCTGATGTTAATGGAGATTTTTCAGGGTATCCCACCACCAGCCTTCACAAAAAACTACTTTGCAGTTATTCCAATTAATTGTGGGATGAATCAAGCCAGCCTCTAACGTGCTATCTTCTAAGATGGGAGCAGGGAAGATTGCTGTACCTAGGGGATGATGGACCCTGAGGGCATCTAAAGTGGGAAGGGTGAATTGGTAATACTGCCAGTTTAGTCTGGATCCAACTACGTGTTTAGAGGCAGTATGCTTCAGACTTATCACATACTGAGGACTGTACAGAAGAAGGCTTTTCCTTCATACCCTGCATGTAAACTTCCCTGGCTGTTATTGGATATGTGCTAGTCTTTCTGTATCTACTGTGGAGTCCTGAAGGATTTCTAACTTGGGGAAATAATGTAACATTTCTTGTACCTGGGTCTCTAAAAATAAGTCTGATTTCTATCAAGTGCAAGAATGCGCTAAACACTAAACTGTGTTTTATAGCTGTATCTGTCAGCTCTGTCCCCAATCCAACATTGTCCTCAGAGGATATTGAAGAGATCTTGCTTCAGAAGATGGCTGCAAAAGAAGAAGAACTTAAACAAGCATTTCAAACAATTGACATTGATCAGACCCTAAAAGTCACAAAGGGTGAATTTAGAAGAGTGATTGAAACATTCATCTTCCCTCTAACACAAGAACAATTGGATGCTCTCCTGGCAAAGGTGTGTTTTCTGATTTTATAAGCTTTCATTCTGATCCCTTACAGTTAGGCACAGTTAAGGAAATCTTAGCTGAATTGTCTAATGTTTAATCTATACACATTTGCACATGAATAAATACTGCCTGTTAACAAAAAATATTCTTAGAGGAAGCATGACGTGCCTCAGCAGGCCTTTTCTGAGAAGAAGCAGTCTCTCATACATGTGAGAGGAGTAAAGCTTCTTCTAAAATTATGCTTTTCATTTGCAATTTTAACAAGCTTGTTTACTTGGGGAATTTTTTATCCTGCACTTATTCTAAAATAACAATTAAGGTGTGTGTGAGTGTGCTACAACCTGACCAGAAGTAATGCAGTTCCCACCTTTTCATACTCAGCAGCAGGTGGCTTAGCAGAGTAGGGGACAGAAACTTGGCACAGCAGAGGGAGTTAGGATCTTGGATGCCTCCAGGAAGAAAAAGCCCCAGTTTGATGAAGCACCCAAAATTTCTGTGCTACCTTAGTACAGGGTAAATTAAAAACTATTGCTATAAAATCTACAATATCAAAATATAAACCTGTTGTTTCTCGACATAACCTCCACCTCACTTATTTTCATGAAAAATCTATTAATGTGTCTTGGGCATTTTCTACATGCAACCATGTGTTTGATCATACCAATAGCATTTGGAAATACATATTTCATTTGGCAGTATTTGCACAACACAGTTTCCCCCCAGAAGAATATGAAGTGTGGAAATGCTTCCATATGTTAGAAGACAGCTGCACTATTTTGCTGAGGTAGGGAGAAAAAAGGATATTTAATGATGCCATGCATATACGGACCCTATAGAGCAGATGCAGCATATCACAGTTTTCTGATATGGGCCTCCCCAATAAGACTGACTGTGAGCCCCTTTTCTCAGACCTCACTACTAAAATTAGAGTGATTTGTTCAGAAAGTATTAGTGGTAGAAATAAACTGAAGTACGAAATGCATAAAACATGTGATCAGACTATGAGTACTCTTTTATACTGAATTCAAAATAAATTGAAACTTTTGGCTTTCAATAATATCTGCAAAACGAGTTCTAGTTCTGGCTACGTGCTGTCTTCTTCCTTCTCGGACTACTGGTGAGAAAGCTCAGTTTTCAATGAAGATTTGTGTGTTTTCCTCTGAGGCTTTGTTCCCCCTTCACTGATACGGTAGGGTAATAGGTGCTTGTTACTCACTTTGTGTGTATATGTGTCACACTGGTTTGAGGGAGTAGTAAAAAGGTCAAATCTGAGGGAAGAGTAGAGTCAAAAGGACAATACAAGGCATCCAGCAGTCAAGAAGCTATAAAAGTTCTGCATGCTCCCTTCATGAAGAGTAGGCATCCTTCTATGCGCAGAAATCCATCTTGTTTATGTTTGTAGCATGGCTGGGTTGTCTTGAAAGCATTTCACTTGTTCAAAAAGAAAATATTTCACAGGAAAGGTTTTTTTTATTGCTTCCCCCAAATTTCCTATTGGGAAAAGAAGGCCTTGAGGAATAAAACACCCCCCTCCCTCAATCCTCACATCTCCAATATCAAATATTAAAAGCTTTTCCCTTTTTCATATACCAGTGAAATCTGACAGTACGTCTTCAGGCTGTAGTAGTATATAAGAGAGAGGGAAGACTCTTGTATATTTCAGTATAGTATTTCTGCTTGTCTATGTAAAAGTATCATTTTCATGGAGAAGTATCAGATTACAACTAGCCTTCCCATTATGGAATGAAGACGCTTCACCGTATATTTTGCAGGCTATATAAACGGACCAGTGGAATAACCTGCAGGGTTTCTAATGAAGGATTCTTGCTGTATTTATATTTCTAAGTGAAAGCAATGTTGCTGCTTTTCTGTTATGCCTTTGCACATGAACGCTAAAGGCAGTTTGCATAAAAATCCTACAATAACAATGCAACAAATGTTAAATTCCGGTAAATGTTTTATATTCATTAAGCTACAGCAATAATAATAACTAACAGCTATAATAATAAACAGCATCATTCAAGAAAAAAAAACCCACAGAAAAATAAAGCTTTTATTTTGTCTTCTAGAGACAAACTGTTTTGATATGAAGTCACATGTCATTTGTTGAAAGTTTATGATGCATTTAGGATTAGATGGGTGGAGGGAATTGATCACAGAACATGTTAACTTTTTTTGTATTTAAACAGATTCCCGGCGCAAACAAAGTTACTGTTCCATATCTTGAGTTCTTGTCACGATTTGCTAAGCCCATCAAGAGCCTTTGCACAAGGTAAGATTTGTTTTTTTGTGATGTATTTTGTGATAGTCCTCCAGAACCTGGATGGGCCAAGATAGCTGGGTTATGTCAGATCTTTGGTCTTGGTTAGTACCTGGATGGGACTCTACCAAGGAAGTCCAGCATTGCTATGCCGAGGCACACAATAGTGAACTGCCTCTGGTTCTCTCTTGCCTTGAAAATCCTACAGGTTCGTCATAAGTTGGCTGTGACTTGGCAGCACTTTCAGCTACCTGCTATGGAATGACGCATCAAAAGGAATCAGTTTTCCTCCTGGCTCAACATATTACATTAACAATGGCTAAAATTGTCTGATGCTAGTTTTGTGCATATGCATCCTAAGTGTTGAATCAAGGGGAAAGTTTGGAGATTTGCAGAATCAAAAATAGTTAACATTGCAAAGAACATGGAGCTGCTGCTGCTGAAAATTATGCCCTGTATTGACAGATTCCTGTTCTCCCCCCCTCCATGTAGTGCTTAGCTATGCCTGTCCCATATGCTGATATCATTACTATGTGAATAAGATACAGTTCCTTTTATTCTATTTTACTGTTCGCAAATTTGTATTTTATATTTTGTAAAGGCCTATGGCTATATACAAATAAATGTATCTTATCTTATCTTACTATGTGAATATTCCTTTCTGTAATTGGGATAGCCTGATCTGGTTGAAGACTGAAATAAATCTTCATTGTTGTTATTGGGATAGTCAGTAATATATTTTTACTTGTGGTGATTTTCCACCCCACTCCCAGGATTCTTCATGCAAAAATACATGAGGCCTATGCTTCTGGTTACTGTCATCTTTTTGGGGTTGGTGATTCTACATGAATGGCTTTCTAGACACAATGGGGTCGATCTAGCCTTTCCTGGACAGGCATGTTAATACGTGGGGGGGGGGGTAGTGATTATTATATCCCATTTTCCTGTATAGCTTGTCATGGCTAGCTCTAAACTAGTCATTTCACCTACAGTTGTTATGATTCATTAACTCACTTGAGTAGTATCTGAAGAAAAGAGCAGTGACTCAAGAAAACTCATACCCTGCCACAAATGTTGTTAGATATGACCAATTATACATGGCGGAGGCCACACTGGGATGCTGTCGGTTCTGTGCAGCGGGACAGCATGCCCCTGCCGCTTCCTGTGTATGCATGGGGGATGAAATCTCCCAGCACACACAGTCCACTCTGGAATTGTGCATGCAGACAGGTTCTGCTGCACTGCACCGGCAGTAGGGTTGTGAGGTTTGTGTGTGTCTCTACAAGAGAGTGGGATAGCGAACCTACGCTATTTCACCATTGTGAGGGTCACCAAATGCCTCGTTTGGCTCCATGATGCACGGGCACAGCCTGGCAGAAAGGGAATGCTGAAAAAATCAGCATTCCCTTAATGTGGGGTATTAGAGACCCCAATATGGACCAGGGTTGCGAAGGGGCTAGGCTGACGGCAACGTCGTGCATCTATGGGGACTTGCCCCGCTGACATGTAAGCATTGGCCCAGCGCACCCCTCCTGTGCATAATTGGTCTTTTCTAATCATGTGATGATTTTGCTTGTCCTTTCCTGCACTTTTCCTAGCTCTTCAGTAACTTTTTTTCCAGTGCAGTGGCCAGAACTGTAAGTATTCCATATGTGTGCACTCCAGGGCCAAGTATATGCACATTACTATATTGTCAATGTTATTTTCAACCCTTTTCCTAGTGAACCCTATCATACTTGATATACAACAGGGCCCCTGGGCTGAATACATATATATTTATATTTTTGTGTTTGTGTGAAGAGAATTTTATTGGTTGTGCATGTTTCAGGGCACTACTGCTTCAAAGTTTTCTTGGGTTGAGTTTCCAATTTGGGGATTTTTTTCCTGCAGATGCCATTTTCCTTGATGGTGGTTATGGTTAGTGCGATATTTAAAATTCATTTAGAATGCCCATCTGGGTGTCAAAATAGATGGTTTGAGGTCAGTAGAGCCAGATATAGTATTAAATTATCTGTAGAGACAGCCATTTCCCCTCCAGCCACTACTTTTCAAGATGGTGGATCTTTTTCACATTCTTGTAGAATTCTTATGTTGGTATTGAGGGTCAATAAAACTATGTGCCTATGTGCTTGGTCACCCAAAGACTTTTAATTCCAAATGATAGCTGTTTTACTGTAGTAGTAAAGTGAAACTGAAACAAAGTGAGACCTTTAAGACTAAATAAAGTTATTCCAGCATAAGATTTAGAAAAATGTAGCTCACTTCCTGAGACATACATGCCTCTTTTTATCTTGCCTCCATCTGCAGCATGTCAATATTTCATTCATTTCAGAAGCAGGTTTTGTTAATCAGAAACTTTACTTCTAATAAATGTTTTTTGTTTATTTATTAGGTGGAGTAGTATGGGAGATAGCCGCTCAAGGACACTAAGTCAGCTGGAATGCCTCTTACGGGAGAAGGTACTGCAAAGTCCATCCATGCTACAATTATCATGTTAGATTTTCTGATATCACAGTGATAATGTTGCACAGTTTCAGAAGGGAAGTATCTGGCATTACTTGTGTGTATCCTCTCTAAAAAAAGGTGTCCCTCTGCTAACCTGATACAAATTCCAATCGCAGCACTGATGTTTTTGATATAAACTATAATATGTTTTGAATTAATAGGAACTAGCTGTTTCTCACCAGATTTCCTCGTTTAGCTTATAGTATAAAAGAACCACAGGCTAGAAAAGGCCAAATCTCTTTAACTAGGCAGGGATCCGTTAACTTGATTAGTTTTCATTGTCACTCATTATTTACAGTTGCTAGCAACCTTGTCTGAGTTATTTATCTTTCGCAACAAACTTGGAAGAAGGGATAGACCTTGCTTCATGTTCATCTTTGTAAGAAGGAAAGGCAGTGTTGCCACTTCTGACTTCCCCCTCTAACCAGTAGGACATAATAGATTGCCCATGTTCACCTCTGTGCCAAACTCTGGAGACATTTGGAAACATTGAGAGATTTTCATTGCTTCTGAGTGTCATCAAAGGATGCAAAAAAGTGAGAGAGAATGATCCCGTCCCATCTGCCAAGTTCTTCTAAGCAGATGGGAGATTCTGTGTTTCTTTCCGTCTCCATCCTAACTAAAGTGCCCATTTCCAAGTTCTGTGTGCCCCGTAAAGAACCAAGGAGGGGGATCTTATCAATTGATTTTTGGCATCTGGGGTCAGGATGTTTACTGGGGAAGATTTATGGTCACTGCTGCATTTGGAGATACTTAATAATGGACACTGGCCAGAAGACATTTCAGCCACATACAATGTTGAAAAACATTCCAGGTGTGATATCTGTTAGGAAGTTATCGATTGCTTTCCCAGAGATTGCTTTCCTAGTTGCCATCCTATCCTATAGAAAGACTTGCTACCAGCTGAATCAGATATGAACCAGGATTTAACTTTGGATTGTTCCCCTTATTTTTTAAAGAAATCTTTTAGGGTTTTTAGGCTTACAAAAGGCAATGTAAAGGCAACATATACCAGACCTAGAGTGAATGGTAGTGTGTGTGTGTGTGTGGGCAGGATAGGTTTACTTATTGAACCACTGTCACTCCTATTTTCTTAGCTGTCCTACATCCACTCCCCACAGTTTCTCTGTTCATTTTTCTTTCATTTTATCTGTTGTCTTCCTATCTGTTTTGGCCTGTCTTTACCAGCTGGTAAATAGGAAATGTTTGCTGTAGAAAGCCAATCTTCTGCAGAGTGCAAACAGATGGAATCAATATAATGTGACAAGTTAGTGTGTGCTGCAGAGAATACAGAGCCAAAAACTAACAGACTTTGTTCCAATTCATTTGGTGTTGAATAGTACTTCATGTATGCACAGCTGTGTCCTTCCATGGATTGGTTTTCTTTGGTGATGAATAAAATTGTAAGCGAAGAGCATTCCACATGCTTCAGACCATTGCTGCTCTGTGTTTTGTCAAGGAATGCTCAGCAGGTACTCCAGTGGGTATTCTTTACAAGCAAAGATAATTTGAGGTTGAAGTTCACATTTAGAGTCCATGTATGTACTCAGAGGCACTATGCTGTAGACATCAGCATTAGAAAGGAAACAAGTTGGTGTAGCTGTTTTACAGTTCATGTTCCAGTAGGCTGCTCACTCACCTCCAGGTATGTCATCCTGTTAGTCTCCCATGTGGGACTTTTCAGGACAAAAAAGATGAAAATGGGATTGCACTTACCAGTAACTGTTGTTCATCAAAGTATCCCTATGCAGGCACACATCCCTTCTTCCTACTCTCGCGTGAGCATCCAAATTTAAAAAAGGAACACCTTTGTCATTCCAAAGGTTGTATCTTTTTTGAGCTCAGAGTGGTGACTCAGAAGAACCGAGGGACCACATGACTGTTAAATGAGAAATGGGTTCAATTGCTCTAGTTGAGAGGAGCTTCTCCTACACTGTTGCTATGCTAGCTTAAAATCTTCCAGTTGTTGGCTTGCACAGTTCCCATGTGTGCCTTCACAGGGTCAATGTTGATTCTGAACTGTCCTGAGCCTTAGGGGAGGGTGGTATACAAATGTAATAAATAAATCAAGTATATGAACTGGATTTCCTGAGTTCTTACGTTAAAGTACATACAGTTTGCTCTGCCCTCTATCTAGGTCTGTCATACACAAGGGCCTTTCTTGAACATTTAAGATATTAAACCGTTCCACAACATAGAAGAGTGTTTATGTTAGCTAGATTAAACGTGATGCCTTCTTGGGTAATGGATGGTCATTATAAGAAGCTTCCTTACTAAAATAAATTATGTTTGTGTCAGTCGAGGTTAATTGATATATTGGAGCTTTGTCCCTTGGAATATGTGTTTTACTCAAATTTAAGATAATTATGGATTTTTCCTCTTCTTCAAGGGAGGACAAATATAACTACTGGAGAGAAACTGATAGTGCTCTTAGCAGCTGTTGCACACAAGCCCACTTTGGCCATTGCAAAGATTTAATAAATAAATGAGTCCCAGTCTGGAGTTTATTAGTGCAATAATGCCCAAAGCTATTGGGTGTGATGATTCTTTTTATTTAAGTAGAAGGATAGAAATACATAAAGTATATTTTCCACTGAATTTTCAAATGTTGGGACAGAGGTTGTGGGTTCAATTTTCATATTCAGTGAACATCATCTGAAGGTTTGGTTAGGATATCTGTAAAGTCTTTACTTGTAGAAAGGGAGAGAGATAGATGAAAATTGTTGGAAATGATAAGAGTGAAGCCATCACCCTTTAGCATTTCCTTTTCCGGCATATGCTGGGTTGTTTGGGTTGTGGACAGGTAGAAAGAGAAATAAATTCCAGGGAGGCAAATATCACTAGTCTCATTAGGAAAATAATTGCATAAAAGTTCCAATAGCCTCTTTAAATTTACCATATGGAGATTACAAAGTAAATACCATATTTGCCGGCATATAAGATGACCCTCCAACATTTCCACTCAAAATATAGAGTTTGTTATTTTACATTACAGTACTTTGGGCCACTATGGGCACCTATGTCTGCCACAACTGAAGTGCGCCCGGCGTATAGGACGACCCCCCCCCCACACTTGGAGGCATGTTTTTCAGAGGAAAAAAGTAGTCTTGTACGCCAGCAAATGCTGTATTTAGTACACCTAAGCACTCCTTGAAAATTGGCCAACACTCAACCCCTTCCCAATCTTAACAGATTTTAGTTTCAGGAAAACATTGGACTTGTCCAGTGTCATTTATATTTTGCAGAACAAAAATCCCTAGTTTTGGAACTAATTCCTGAAATAGTATTTTCACTTTTCCAAGTGTTGTTTAGAGAGAAAATTACCCTCATATTAGTAAATATAATATTTCAAAGAGAATTCTTGAATTTTTCTTTGCATTTGTGAAAGAGAAAAATTGCAGTCCCTTTTGATGCTTCTAGCTAGAATCTCGACCGCAGACTGTATCACCATGTACTTTTATTTTAACGTTGATCTTTTCTAAATACTGCATAGTTATCCAAGAAGCTGAAACATTTTATCAAGACCTGTAGACTGTTTGACTACAATCAAAATGGGCAGATCCAGAGGCATGAGCTGAGACGAATTCTCGAGGTCAATTGCTTCAAGATGACGGATTGTGAGTACGATAAGTAAGTAAAGAAAATATAAGGGCTAGAGCCATTTAGAGGGATTAGAGCTATTGCATTCATATCAAGGCCACATTTCTCAGCATATTTTTTTTAGCAGAGCAGTTTAAAGCAATCAGTGTAAGATTCCTCTCAATTATCAAATATTATAAAAAAAACAAATGGCTGCAGTAAGATGTAATGTAATATTCCATGCCCTGATTTTATTACAGTATACATACACGTTCATGCCTTTGCCAATGTCTGAGGGGGATGCATACTGTAATAACATGAAATAGCAAGTGACACTATAAGAGAGGAAAGTGTCTCATGAGGGTGCAATTATCAGTAGCTGCTTCACAATTTTATAAATGTGTAGTTTTTAGGATTGGATAAGACCCACAAACTGAACCATGGAAGGTCACAAACTAAAAAGGCTTCAGACAAACTGAATTATTTTGTGAAATCTATGATATGGTAGAATGCTTCCACCTAGTGTGCTAGAGACACCAAACTCACAGGGCTGACTCTTCTGCCTGCTGTCCACAATTGGTGAGGACTGGATTTGCCCACAACTCTCACAGCCCTACACCTCCAGGGCTGAAATACACAGCCAGTATTTGGAGGAAAGACAGATATCTGCAGTCTCTTTGATGAGGACTCCCCAAAGTAACCACACAGCACCTGGGAGGGTACAATAAATGTCTGAGGCATGCACCATCTAAGGTTAAACATACAGATGCAGAGCACACCCACCAAGGGGGCTGTATTATTCCACTCTGCAGCTGGATCCAGAGCACATCCATCCACTGGGGTGAATTCTTGTACACTGAAGAAACATATCTGAAAAGTCTAAAAACACGCATTATGAAGTACAAATGGAAAGGCAAACTAGGCATCTCTAAATTTTCCATAAGGGCTCCCCAAAATAACCCCACAGTTGTTGACAAGCACCTCTACTAGATACCACAAGGATGGGAAGTGTGTTCCCAGTGCTCCCATGCTGCCTCAGGCCCAAGCACATATATCCTCTGAGCAAAGATCACCACTAGGCAAAAGTTCTGGTTCTTCATCATTGGCAGAACACATTGTACAGATAAGAGATCACCTATTATGACTGTGAATTGTACAAATGCAGTGGAAGGGGGCAGTCAAACAGGGGCTTGTCTAGGCAGATGCTTGTTGAGGTAGATGTTTGCTGAGGTGAATATGGTTCCATGAGGTAGTTGCTGTGCTGTGATGTGGATGTTGGTTAATGAGGTAGAACTTTTTTATTCTGCTGTTGGAAAATCAGCTGGGGGACTATTTTAAACAGAATACTTAATACAGAAAGTATTAAGTGGCCCTTCTGCCAATCCGTTATACAAAACCGGCAGCTTCTGTTGATGGTTTTTAATTTTAAAAACCCACAAACAACAAAAACATGGAGACAGGCAGTAGGGGAGAAATGTTTTCATGCCCTGTATCTTTCCAGAAGCATCTGTTTGGCCACTGGACTAGACCAGGTCCTGGACTCATGATGTTGATTGAGGCCTGATCTCATAGATACTCAAAAATCCCATTCACATTTTACTGTGAATGCATGTACATCCTGCTTATATGTTTGTACATCTGGTTGTATGAAAGAGCCGATGCATATTCACTTTACAAATGAAACTGGGGACCAGTATCTGAATAAATGGGGGCTTGCATCACACATTTAGCTGTGTGTTTCATGAGAATAGCTCTACACAAGAACAATCAAGTGTATACTGTACATAGATCATGCATGCATTTATTGTAAATTGTGAATAAGGCTAGTGTTACTATTGATGATAAATATGCTTTGTTCAGTGCTGCAGAGAGGGGAGACTACAGGAATAAAATCCTTGGGGTCCTGGCATATTTGGAACAGCTTTATCTATATTCCTTTTTTGTGGCTCCCCTCTCCTTTTTTCCGGTAACTTAAAGGGGTTTTAAAACCAGGTCATGGAAGTACTGCTGTTGAATTACACCAAAAGACTTCAAAAAGTTCCTCTTATTTACTGAAGGGATGGGGATTTTCCAAGTGGAAAAGCTATATTCAATCATAATAGATTGGTCCATAGACTCTCTTTACAGATTTTAAATCAGCATATGCAGTATTAAAAAGAAACAAGTGATATATAGCTCTCTGCTTAGTAGCCCGATCTATATGCTTCCCCTGGTAAGGAAAAATATTTAAAATTATAGACTATAGATCCATAATTAGATTAGATTTATCTTTTCCCATTTCTTTACACCCCTGCTTAAAATCTCAGGAAAATGCATCTGGTTTTACTAATAGGTTATTCAAGCATCTTTGGCTCATAATATCTAATTTTTGATGGATTTCCTGGAGTGTGCGAGCAATCAAAAATGTCTGCTTAGCCAGTGGCTCCAGTAATTCATCCCTTCCCATTAATTTCATCCTTTCCCTTTATACTGTTTTTGTCACCCCTCATAAAAATCAGCAGACTCAGAGGGGAGTGTGCAAGACTGTCTAGATTGTTCTGTGAAGAGATTTGACAGGTAGAGTTGACATGGTGGAGAGAGTCAACAAAGAGAAATTTGTCTCCCTCTCCCAAAATACTATTAGGAAAAATCAGTTGTATCAGATCATCCAAGATCAGATTGGATGAGGACACCATTTGCAATTCAGAGATATTGAGGGCTGTTGACATGAGACAGAGTAACTGATCTCTTGACCTCTCACCTCACTTTCTCCCCCTTTGGAGTCTCTTAAGAGAAAGTAATACATCCTGAGAAAGCATTATTTAGCTAAGTCTCTTGTAATAAAATAATATCAAAAATAGATTAAAAGGAACTAACTTCTGGGAAGAGGCATTTAGTCTTCCAGCCAACCACATTCCAGCTTGCTACAAAGAAGAAGAAGAAGAGTTGGTACTTAAATGGCTCTTTTCTCTACCCGAAGGAGTCTCAAAGCGGCTTACATTCGCCTTCTCTTTCCTCTCCCCACATCAGACACCCTGTGACGGAGGTGAGGCTGAAAGAGCCTTGATATTACTGCTCGGTCAGAACAGCTTTATCAGTGCTGTGGCGAGCCCAAGGTCACACAGCTGGTTGCATGTGGGGAAGTGTGGAATCAAACCCAGCTCGCCAGATTAGAAATCCACACTCCTAACTACTGCACCAAACTGGTGCTGTCATTGACCGTCAGAAGTGGTATTTTTGGCTGGGCTGACTGAATAGGCAACATTGGGATTGGTAGAGTGTATCTGATTAGGGTTGTGTACGGCAGCATCCAAATTGGCCGTTCCAGGCTAACACAGCCTGGAACAGCCGATTTGAATGGTACTGCGCACAACCCTAATTTGGGTTCAAGAGGGACTGGAATTGAAGAGAGAGATGATGGAGCATTGCAAGAGCGTTTTACAAGAAAGGGAATAATTTCTCCCATGACTTTGTGAAAGGTCCCCCCCCCCTTTATTTTCTTTTGCTTTGCTCATGGATTGTTTGCTTACAGTAAGAATTCTAGTATTGTTTCAGCGTAAAGCTTTGTTTTACTTGAATTTGTATTTGATATGTTTTATACGCTGATGTAAGCCTCCCTGAGACCATTTTTGGGCAGCCTAAACATCTCTTCATAATAAATAAAAATAAATCTCTGGGTTTTTTATTAATTAATTAAATGTTTATACCACCCTTTTATACTACCAGGGCTCAGGGTGATTTACATCATAAGAAATACAATAATAGATAGGTTGAGAGCTTCTGTATAATTGTGATGTAGTAGGTTATGCAGTCTTTTTGTTGTTATTATTATAACTTGAGGGCAGCCAATGAAGCTGATGGGCAGTAGCTTCAGGGTGGTCAAAAGGGAATACTTTACACAGATAGTGATTAAAATATGGAATTTACTGCCAGAGGATGTAGTGAGAGCCACAAACATAAACAGATTTAAAAGGGGATTAGATGGATTCATGAAGTCTATCCATAGATACTAGCAATGGTCACTCAGGGAAACCTTCACGGTGAGAGACATCTAGCCTCTGAATCCCAGAGCCAGGTGGCAACATCAGAGAAAGGCCTTGATCTCTATCCCCTGTTGTTGGCTGTCCAGAGGTTGGCCATATTATGAGACAGAATGCTGGACTGGATAGGCCATTGGTCTGAACCATCAGGGCTCTTATATCCTTATTAAAATATTGTCATGGAACATTGTGGAGTAGTATCTAAATGTTGTGATCTCAGAAATAGAAACATTTTGGAAAAGAGTTCATATTATTCTTCAAGAAATGGGGCCAATAGAGGAAATTTATTTGGGGATATATGTGTCATTTTTATCAGTGGCTCAAATAGGGGAGAAGGGTGGATGAGCTAGGACAGGCATAGCCTGTTTGAGCTCCAATTCTATTAAGGTAAAAAAATTAAAGAAAAATATTCATCATCTGTGTTGTGTATTTTGTTGTTTAAAAAGAAAACTTGAATTATACTACCAGTTTATATCTCTCTGTTGGGAGAAGTGAAGAGATGTTGAGTATAATGGAAAACCTGAGAGAGAATAGGTTCTTAGTAGCTGGTGATTTTAATGCCAGGATTGGCACTAATTATGAGCAGTAGTTAGAGGCTTGTGATATGATAAATTATGATTTGGACAATATGTATGATAAAATGTCAGTCTGGCAGGACAAATATTAACGGATCTCTTGATTGTAAACTGTGACTTCTTTAGGTAGTAACACATCTCATTGTTAGAGTTGGCTTACTTATCTCAAATGGCCAGCAAAGGATTGATTACTTGTTAGACCAAAGGGTGCTAGTTTGATTATTTTCTAGTGTCTGCAGACTTGCTACCTAGTGTATTAAAACTCCAAGTAGAACCATTTGTTAGTAGTGACCATATACCTGTTTCACTCCAGATTATGACTTTCCTCCTTTGTAAAGGGATGTCTATGGACTTCCAGGAAGGAGAATATTTGAATGCAATATAATGGTCTCCCATTCTGAAACAAAGAGTATCAGAAGTTTTAAATTCATCTGAGGCACAGAATCTCCTTCGCTTTAGGGAAGTAACACATGTGGAACCATTGCCAGAGCTACTGGTTCAATTATTTCTTGTGCAATCCAATGGAACAAATTATTATAGAAAGAGGAACCAGTGGTTTAATAAGGAATGTAAGTATTTGGAAAATCTATCACACTGAGCCCATAGAGAATATATTGAGATTCAAGGCTCCTTGCAATTTTATTTCAATTTAAGCAGAATTTTAGATCTTGGTGCTGATGTGAAAAGCAAGAAACCATTAGAAAGGCTTGGAGTTTCTTGATGTGGGGGCCTTAGAGATAAATAATACAAATTAATCCTGGAAGTTGGTATCATTTTCAACAGACTCTAGTAATGTTGTACCTTTTTGTATCTCTGCCCAAATGTAGGAGGATCATTTTAAAAGGCTGTTTCATGTCCCTAAGTTAGCCTTTTTCAACTTTTTAACCATTGAGAACCCCCTAAAATTCTTCAGGCTTCAAGAAATCCCAGAAGTGGTGTGATCCTGAAGAATATGGTTGGGAAGCATAGCTGTGTACATGCCCACCTGGAGCCTCTCCCCTTCCCATCCCCTCCAGGCCCATCATTGGCCATTTTAGGAGGGCGGGGTCAATATGGTCATAAATGTTTAACAAGATTTTAAAAATATATTAAAAATGAATTCTCCCACCCATTCAGAAAACCCTTCAAGAAACCTCAGGGTTTCTTCTCTACTAATGAATGGTCACTATAAGAAGCTTCCTTACTCTAATAGATTATGTTTGTGGCTGTCAGGGCAAATTGATAGAGGATTGTTTCTTAGAATGTCTGTTTACTCAGATATATGAGAGTTATGGCTTTTGTTGCTTCTTCAAGGGAGCACAAATATATCTACTGGAGAGAAACTGAAAGGGCTTCTAGTAATTACAGAGCACAAATCTACTTTGTTTGTTTGCAAAGTTTCTCCCTCCCCCAAGCAATAGCAATATATAATAATATGAATACATAAATGTGTGCATGTGGGGTTGAGTTATTAGGATCATTTTTAACTTTATTAGTGTGATACTGTTCAAGGCCATTAGGTCAAAATGTGTAGTTTCATTTCAGTTAAGTATACATGGGCCAGATAATATTTCTCATACTTCTGTTACTTCTTTAGAGGAGGAGGAGGAAATAAAAATGAAACAAATGTATCAGTACTGTAGTCTAGAATTGTCTTCCAAAGGAAGGTTCTATTATGTGGCTATTCACTAAATGTACAATATTATTTCTGGCTGGAGAACTGAATGTATAAATGTGAAAAAGTGTTACCCAATTCTTAAATAAAAAATGTTTATAAACATTGTGTAATTATCTTACAGCTAAATAAATATCTTTTACTAACTTTATGTCATATTCTGGTGTTTTTCTCCATATAGATTAGATTTCAAACAGTATTTTTATTTTTTAGACTGTGGAATCGATACTGCGTGTGTAGAACAAATACATTGAATTACAAAGAGTTTTTGCAGTATCTTGGAATAAATTTGGATAAAAAAAAGAAAAGAATTATGGCAAAAGACTCAGGTAGGCATTTATAAGGAGATTCCCTGGCACAGTCTTAATCCATTATTTCATTAAATATAATTTCTGAGGCTACAAGTTAAAACAAGCTTGAGGACATCTTAGAAGCCCATAGAGTTTGTGACAAAGCTGAATTTTGTTTTTTGATAGACATTAAAATCATTTCAGCAGTTCCTCTAAGAAAGTGGTTCAGATGCCACTTAGGCAAAGCCACTTGGCTTGAAATACATGAGACCTTTAAAAACTAACATATTCATGTGTATATTTTGAGGTGTTCTCGTTTTTATTTCCAAAAGTATTTAATGCATGGAGTTTCCAGTCCACAGTCTCAGCCATTCCATTAAATTTCAGAGCATTATGCTGGCACCCTGCTGCCCCAAAGATAACAGAGGTCTGAGTTGAACGTGATAGTCAGAATTGGTACTTTATGGTAACTTAAGTAAATGGTCAGATCCTCAAAGAATGAGCGCTTTAAATTAACTCGTATTTTAGCACCTTTAAGACCAACAAGGATTTATTCCAGGCTTGAGCTTTCGAGTGCAAGCACTCTTCATCAGTAGTGGTTACATATAGCTCTCAGCTCAAGACAGTACAATGCATCATCAGTGACTTACAACCTCTACTCAAAAGCTCACACCTTGAATACATTTTTGTTGGCCTTAAAGGTGCTACTGGACTCTGATTTTATCGTGCTACTTCAGACCAACACGGCTATTCATTTGAATTTAAAGTAACTTGTGAGAGTTAAGGGGCTATAGAAAAGTACTCTATTGCAGCCTTGCTAATTCCAAAACTAACTGAATACTGTAATTTAAACAACAAGTAATATTAGGAAGGACTGGGAAGAGGCTGCCACATCTACTTCTTGATCATTAAAGAATGTTTATAGGAATGTAATTGTCCAGTGACTGAAACAAAACACTTCTAAAGATGGGATATTTACCAAAAGCACCTGTTTTCAATGATGTTTTAAACACTGAAGTCACTTATAGTATTTTACTCATAATGATGCTGAATATGTCTTGTTGAGAGACAGAAAACTTAGATCGTAATAGCATTATACAATTTCAAGATTACTCCATGTCTACTGTGAATGATCATGAATATACACTGGCCAATATCACCATGAATACTGTTCACTCTCCAGTTCAAGTTCCACTTCACACTAAAATAGACTGGCAAATTGAAGAAAACCTGCCCTCTGTCACTTCTTGCAAAACTAATGATTTTATTGATTTTATAAACCATCACGAGACATTTGAGAGTGGCGGTATAGAAATAGAAATGAAAAAAATTAAATAAACGTGAAGCCAGAGAATTCCAGCAGAACCACAGACCAGTGTGGCATGCCCAACACATCCAGTATCATACCAGAGAATCCAAGCCAAACCAACCAAAACAAGGGGAAGGAGTCCAGCCGAATATAAAATTGTAGAAGCCTACTAGAACCCATGGCCACCGTACCAATGCAAGATCAACAAAAAAAAGTGTCAAACCAGAGAATCCTTCAGATTCATTCTGGCAAGTGCCCCCTTTTCATTTGCATGTGACAGCTGTCCTGTTACCTGGTAAAATATGCAAAAAGCAACCCCCCCCCCCAGACGAGCTCTCCCTCTCCCTCCCCCCTGATTTGGCACTTTAAAACTATGATCCTTGATAATCCCAAATACTACCAGGAATATTCAGAATCAGGATGTTGGTATAGACTGGGATTCTTTAATGTGTAACTGGATCTGGAATATACCTGTATTTCAAGAGTATTACGCTGATAACCGCTGTTATTGGTGGACAAATAACCATTGTTATTTGCAGACGTACTAAACTATAGCTTTCCTTAACAGTGCAGAACCAGAATAATTCACCAGAGAATGGGAAAAGCCGATCAAAACTACACGCACCTACCACTTCAGAATATAATTTAACAAAAATTCATCTAGATGGCATTGCAAAGGATTTTAGAGAGAAGGTATGGTCTTTGGGAAATTCAAAAAGTTATACACACACCACAGCCATTTTGTTTATGAGAGAAAGTGAATACCAAGAATGTGGGATTACTGGTAGATTGTCTTTTCTTTGATACCTACTTCCATTGTGACAATTGATTTGTAACTTTAAAAATTAACTTTTTACTATTTTTATTTTAAAAACATCTATCTTACATTGTCCGTCCCATTCAAATTCTGTGAGCATTCAAATCCTGTGATTCAGATAGCAAAGGCAAAAAAATGGAAGGGAACAGAGGAAAAGCATGGGTCCATTCTGCAATTTTATAGTCCTACATTTTAGGTAATGTTGAGACTTGCAGACTGTAGCCATTATTCAACCCTACTACTAAGTATAGTGATGAGATCATGGGGTAGCATAGTGATATCAGATTCTCAATTTTGCTGTTATTGTATATGGAGCTAGTATACAAGCCCCCATCAACATCTTAATTATGCTAAATAGACAATCAGATCCTGATGAGAAGACAGATGAAAAGTATCTTATAGTCCTCTCTTTTTTTCTGCACCAAACTAAGTGGAAAAAATACCCCTCATCCTGTTTCCTCCATAGTTTTAAAGAGCCTTTTTCAGATTGGGTATACCCCTGGACTGTCTATGACCTCTTGAAAAGCATTCAGGTTGCCCTCATATGGGAGCCAAGTTCCAAATGCCTTGACAATTGGACCGTAGCAGTCTTCATCATGAGGCCCATTACAACACTGCGGCATCCTTTTCTCAGGGTCACTGGTGCCATTCCAAGGGCAAAGTTGTTGATCCAGTGCCCAATTGCTCTGCCAAGGTTTGCTGTGGTGTGTTGTCCTGTGGCATGTTGTAGCAGGGGCAACACTTGTATTGTCTTCTTCAGGATCAAACATGCCATTGCCCTTACCGAGAGCTTCCTGATAAAGTAGATATATATTTAATTTATCAGAGGTTTCCCTCATGCAAAGTATCATAGACACTTCATTAATATGTGGCTTCTGAACAATGATCCCAAACCAACTTCTGCAGCAAGTTCTAAGCAGCAGGTCTTTAAGAGTCTCTATTTTTTCTTTAAGAGTCTTTCTATTTTTTCCCCATGTAATATTAGGAACTGTTGCTGCATGCCACTGCATATTGTTGTTGTTATGTGCGAAGTCGTGTCCGACCCATCGCGACCCCATGGACAATGATCCTCCAGGCCTTCCTGTCCTCTACCATTCCCCGGAGTCCATTTAAGTTTGCACCTACTGCTTCAGTGACTCCATCCAGCCACCTCATTCTCTGTCGTCCCCTTCTTCTTTTGCCCTCGATCACTCCCAGCATTAGGCTCTTCTCCAGGGAGTCCTTCCTTCTCATGAGGTGGCCAAAGTATTTGAGTTTCATCTTCAGGATCTGGCCTTCTAAAGAGCAGTCAGGGTTGATCTCCTCTAGGACTGACCGGTTTGTTCGCCTTGCAGTCCAAGGGACTCGCAAGAGTCTTCTCCAGCACCAGAGTTCAAAAGCCTCAATTCTTTGACGCTCGGCCTTCCTTATGGTCCAACTTTCGCAGCCATACATTGCAACTGGGAATACCATAGCCTTGACTAAACGCACTTTTGTTGGCAGGGTGATGTCTCTGCTTTTTAGGATGCTGTCAAGATTTGCCATAGCTTTCCTCCCCAGGAGCAAGCGTCTTTTAATTTCTTTGCTGCAGTCCCTATCTGCAGTGATCTTGGAGCCCAGGAAAATAAAATCTGTCACTATCTCCATTTCTTCCCCATCTATTTGCCAGGAATTGAGAGGGCCGGATGCCATGATCTTTGTTTTCTTGATGTTGAGTTTCAAGCCAACTTTTGCACTCTCCTCCTTCACCCGCATCAACAGGCTCTTTAGTTCCTCTTCACTTTCTGCCATTAGAGTGGTATCATCTGCATATCTGAGGTTGTTGATATTTCTCCCTGCAATCTTGATCCCAATTTGTGACTCCTCTAATCCTGCATTTCTCATGATGTGCTCTGCATACAAGTTAAATAGGCAAGGCGACAGTATACAGCCTTGCCGAACTCCTTTCTCAATTTTGAACCAGTCAGTGATTCCATGTTCAGTTCTCACTGTTGCTTCTTGACCTGCATATAAATTTCTCAAGAGACAAATAAGATGCTCTGGTATTCCCATCTCTTTAAGAACTTGCCACAATTTGTTGTGCTCCACACAATCAAAGGCTTTAGCATAGTCAATGAAGCAGAAGTAGACGTTCTTCTGGTACTCCCTAGCTTTCTCCATGATCCAGCGTATGTTGGCAATTTGATCTCTAGTTCCTCCGCCTCTTCGAAATCCTGCCTGTACTTCTGGAAGTTCTCGGTCCACATATTGCTGGAGCCTAGCTTGTAGGATTTTGAGCATAACTTTGCTAGCATGAGAAATTAGTGCAATGGTGCGGTAGTTTGAACATTCTTTGGCATTGCCCTTCTTTGGGATTGGAATGTAAACTGACCTTTTCCAATCCTGTGGCCATTGTTGAGTTTTCCAAATTTGCTGGCATATTGAGTGTAGCACTTTTACTGCATCGTCCTTTAAGATTTTGAATAGTTCAACTGGAATGCTGTCACCACCACTAGCTTTATTGTTGCTCAGACTTCCTAAGGCCCATTTGACTTCACATTCCAGGATGTCTGGCTCCAGGTCAGTAACTACCCCATTGTGGTCATCAGGGATGTTAAGCTCGCTCTTGTATAGTTGTTCTGTATAATTTTGCCACCTTTGTTTAATCTCTTCTGCTTCTGTGAGGTCCCTACCATTTTGGTCCCTTATCATACCCATCTTTGCATGAAACATAGTCAATCTGATTTCTGTGTTGACCGTCTGGTGATGTCCATGTGTAGAGTCGTCTCTTGGGTTGTTGGAAAAGAGTGTTTGCTATGACCTTTGTATTCTCTTGACAAAATTCTACCAGCCTGTGCCCTGCTTCATTTTGTACTCCAAGGCCAAACTTGCCTGTTATCCCGGTTATCTTTTGGCTTCCTACTTTAGCATTCCAATCCCCCATGATGATAAGCACGTCATTTTTTGGCGTTGCTTCTAGAAGGTGTTGTAGGGCTTCATAGAACTGATCAACTTCATCCTCTTCAGCAGCAGTGGTTGGGGCATAGACCTGGATCACTGTGATGTTGAATGGTTTGCCTTGGATTCGAACTGAGATCATTCTGTCATTTTGGGGATTGTATCCCAAGACTGCTTTTCCTACTCTCTTATTGATTATGAAGGCTACTCCATTTCTTCTGCGAGATTCTTGTCCACAGTAGTATACCTGATGGTCATCTGAATTAAATTCACCCATTCCTGTCCATTTTAGTTCACTGATTCCTAAAATGTCGATGTTCAGTCTTGTCATTTCTTGTTTGACCACGTCCAGCCACTGCATATATCTTCTGCTATTTGTTCAGAAAGCCATGACATGGTGGCACGAGGCTAGTATATTTGTCATGTAGATTTATTTATTTAAAAAATTGGATGCCTCACTGTCAAATTCCACTGGGACTGGATCTAAGTCCAGGGTTGCCTCACACTCCAAGGTTGACTTAGTTGGGCAGGGGTCTCAAGACGAAACCTCAGAATAGAGCCAAGAGGAAGCCTCTCTTCAATCAGTTTCTACTCTCTGCTGTGGCAGTTACCTATTCCCACCTGCCAGGAAATGGATCTAGCTATTTCTCCATGGATACTTCTAAAGAAGCATGCCTTCTGATTGCTTCCACAAGGGAGGGTCAATCCTGAGCTCAGCCAGTCCTCCTTCTCTAACTCAATCCTGGGGAGTGACATGCCCCTGGTCCAATGGATCATTGCCTTGGATTGGTGAGCTCCCTAGCTCTTCCTGGTGGACTTCTTTAAAGAGTTGGCTTTCTTGCCCAGCCTTCTCCCTGTTCTCCCTGCCCCTTTGTCAGAGTTTCGTTGGGTCTTAGTACTGGGGTGGTCTTTGGTAGGAATTAGGATGGGTGGCTTCTGTTGTTGAGAGTCAGCTGTGCTCCTTTAGGGTGGCTGACTCTTGCATAGACTGCTGAGTCTTGGCAGATAACTGCCCTGACTTTGGGGCATTTTGGTGCAGCAGTGGGGCTTGCAGTTCCATGGGGTAAGTGCAAGGGCAGAGGCATTGACCCCACACACTGGCTTTCTCTATCAAGAAACTCAAGGTAGTTCACAGACTAATAATAAATGTGAAAAACAAAATCAAAATTAATTTTTTAACTTCATTTATACCTCACCTTTCTCCCCAATGGGGATCCAAAATAGCTTATATTGTTCTCTCCTTCATTTTATCCTCATAAAATCCTTGTGATGTAGGGTTTTTCTGAGAGTGTGTGGCTGGTCCATGGTCACCCTAGCTAGCTTCAATACCAGAGTGGGGATTCAATTAAATCCTGGGTCGATCAGCTTTTAGTCTGACACTTTTAAAAAGGCTCACCTAAAAAGCTTTGACTTGCATTACTTTCTAAATTCAAATGAAGAGGAGGACCACCTTTTCCATGATGATGGAATTAAAATTGAGAGGGCCCATCTGTGTGCTGTGCATAAGTTCTCTTCTCAGTCTGAGATTATCTTTCATGTTTCAGCACTCACCCAAGAGACAGCAGGCATAGACCCATCCTGCGGCTGCCAACACAATCTTGTGGATCTTCAAAAATTAACATGAGACCCTAATCTAGCACAGGCATGCGGTGCAGCAACCCCAAAAGTTCTTGTTCCCTCATGCCTTGTCAAGTGGGAACAAAGCCATGGGAGGGCTGTTTCTTTGACCCAACTTGAAGTCACATGTAACATCAGGGAATATTATCAAGTGCTCTGAGGCACAATTTGGCTTGGGAGAGTGGCACAGGGAAGAAGGGCTTTCTTCCAACACTGTTTTCCTAAACTAAAGAGGAAAGTCTGGAGAAGTGATCAGTGACTCACAAAAGCATGAGCTGAAACAAATTTTGTTAATCTTTAAGGTGCTACTGAATTCTTGCACTTTTCAACCGAAGTCTCAGTTGAAAAGTATATGAGTCTCAAACAGCTTCCTCGGCTTGCTTTCTTAGGAGCTAAGCACTATCAATTATTTTCTTTGCAGATGTGTGCAGTCTATCAGGACCTTGTAAAAGCCTTCAGAGCATTCGACGTTGGTCGTAGTGGATTTGTTTCTTTGGAATATTTAAAATCAGTCCTTAACACGTTTATATTTCCCATACGAGCTGATGTTTTTCAAGAGCTAATGAACAGGTGAAAGATTGCGTGTTTTTATTTGGGAAATATATTTTAGCATTGCATCCTTATGCCATCAGTGTTCGGGGGTGCGATATCTATAGCATATTTGCATTGATGATATAATTTGTGTCTTTTCTTGTGTAGAATCTAAGGCTTCATTCATTTCTTTCTCAAGGCAGGCTATACCATTAACAAGCAATGCAGTAGGAATAGTATAGAACACCCAACTGTAAGTGAATATCACCCCAGGATAGCACTGGAGAACAGCCTACAAACAAGCACACCACCAGACATGCATGGCCATCAAGCAGGCATTTGACCAGCTGAAAATACAGTTTCATTGCCATACAGGAGGGCAGTGGGCCATCCAGCCTCTGGCAGTCAACAAGCTTTTTACCATCTTTACTATGCTCCACAACACTGCTATCCTTCAGCAGCTTCCACCACCCCTTGTAAGGGATTGTCAGAGGGCTCTTGGGTCATAGGGAAGGATAGCGCACAGTCTGAGGAAGCAGCCGTAATACAGGATGTCAAAGGGCACATTGAGTACAAGTGTCCTAAGCCAAATGTGTTCCCATACCCACTTGTACTCAATGTCTTTTGGGATGCTCTACCTTCTGTTGCCCCTGTAGAAGATGATCAGTCAGGCATGGGATAAGCACAGCCTCATTGAGCTGATGCCACTTCTTGGGAATCTCCATCAGTCCCTAGAAACATTCCCAATAGCTATTGGCATGCCTGATCCCTTGCTGCACCCAAGAAAATTGGAGATGATTATTATTATTATTATTATTATTATTATTATTATTATTATTATTATTATTATTATTATTATTATTAGATTTATATCCTGCCACTCCCTTGCGGCTTGTGGTGGGTAACAATATCACAAATCCCCATTAAAACCCCATAAAAACAATAATAACATTGCCAATATTACCGGCATGGCAAGAACGGCAGCTCAACTTCCCCCCCTCCCTCCCACTACTAGCGGGTGGAGAGGAGGTCCTGATGATGTTTTGCTTCAGGTCCAGAACCCGAGTCACTCAATGCACTCGATGCATAATCACTCAATGCACGGAGGGCAGTAAACTGGTAAGATTATGTTCTGTTGATCTTTTTTGCACTTTCCAAAGCCCTGCCCCATCAACGTAAAGCATTGGCACAACCTTATCTTGAGCTGACCTATTCCTCTCCAAAAGACAAAACAGTGAGTTGAGGCTTCCAAGTCGGCTGTGATAAGAGTAACTGTTTATTCAAAACAATGGCTGAAAACCACAGTGGTTGAACTAGTTTTTCAATAGAATTCCTCAGCAGCCATCATCCAAAATACAAATTTCAGAATAAGATACAATTCTGAAGTATGATATATCTAGGTCACCCACAATATATATCGTACTACAGAACTGTATCTTACTCTGAATTTTGTCTTTATTACTTTAGGATACTGGCTGCTGAGGAGGACTATCGAAAAACCAATTCAACTAGAGTGGTTTTCAGCAATTGTTTTGAGTAAACAATTACTCTTATCACAGCTGACTTGGAAGCCTCAACTCAGTTTTTTTTTTCATTAGGTTTGATCATCCTACCACTGAGTGGTCATTTGTTGGTTTACATTCCTTTCCAATGCAGCCCAGACCCCAATAACTACACTGTTCAGTTGACACTCTTCATACCCAGTATGCCCTTCCATGCGTAGTTTCCAAGATCTGATGAGATCAGGCTTGCCTGGGCTATCCAGGTCGGGCCTGCTCATTTACTTTTCCAGACTTTCCTCAGCTTCTAGTCTGCAAATTAATTAGAAGCATCTGCCTCTATTCCCTCTATTCCTCACTGAGAGATTTATTGTTTGATACTGCAAACCATGTATAAACAAGTTTCTCTCTTTATTTAACCCCAGACTCATATTCTGGGTTCCTTTTATGAAGGCATGGCACAGGGATAACAATTCAGCCAGACTCTATAGTTGAAAGCCTGACAATACAGACTCTATAGATGAAAGCCTGATTAACCATTCAGAAGATTTCAACAGAGAGGATGAAGGTTAGGCAAAAGGTAGACACTTTTTGAAGGCCTATATATGGCTCCATATCACAGAAGTACACAAATATTCAATATTGTGTGTCATAGTTGCTTTGGCTATTAATAATTAAAAACTCACATATGGATTTCTTAAATAAGTAATGAAATGTGCAATACTTGCTCACTTGCAACAATTTTATGCAAATGAGATAACTCCAACCTTCTAATTCCTGAATTTTCTGACTCAGAATTAGGGGTGCACATTATTTGTAATCAGTCATTTTCAGTTTGAGTCCATCAGACCTGAAAAAATTAGGTATTTCTGAAAGCTTCTAGATCCGAATACTGGTATGGTGTTTGAATCTGGTTTTTTAAAAATCCTGAATGTTTTCTAGGTCTAATAGATGTAAGAAGAAAAATACTGGTTAAAAAAAACCCGCCTGGCCTGGCTTCTCCTGCAGCATGGTTTAAGTTGGCCCCAGGATTTGTGTGCATTAGGTAGGCCTCTCTCCACCACACGCAGATCCTAGCAGGAATGGCTTTCC